>NW_028185150.1:4231172-4421134 GCF_003343005.1 Rhea americana
GCGGAGGGGGCTGCCCCGCGGTGGCCCGCCCGGCCGCGGTGCTGCCCGGCGGGCGGGAGGCAGCGGCTGGTGCGCCCGGGCGGGCTGCGCGCTTCGCGCTGCGGCGGGGCGTCGGGGCAGGGAAGGGCTTGTCTGAGCGGGCTGTGTGAAACGAGTCCGTCAGGGCTGCGCTGGTGCRTCGGGGAGAGCGAGGCTGCGGAGTTTTCCGTACGTACGTACAGAGCAAGCGGTCACTGTGGTGTTCAGAAAGTGCTCGGGAATCCATCTGACCTGGCACTTACCAGCGGGATGAACACCCAGTCCTCTTTGCTCAGGCGTCAGAAAAAAATGGGTTCTCACAGGGCACGTTCACAGGCTTGACACACTCACAGGCAGCGGTGTTGCCGCGTTCAAGGTACATGTTACTAACAAAGTCACAGCCATACCTAACCGTAGCACTGCTTTATTCCTCCCTGAAAGGGAGTGATTGGCGATTAGATGAAAAGACATACTTGAAAATATTGTCAATCATGTTATCCTATTTACATCAAATTTATTTTAAATTTAAGCAAATTTGTTATAGAGATACATTTCTTCTAGTCAGAATATGCCTCCTTCTTGCCAAGTTCTGTGTTATGTCTTTTCTAAATAAAACTCAAGGAATACCATGGGAGTCCTGAGGAATAACAAAGTGCTATGATGCAGCATAAGAACATGAAAAGACCACAAAAATTACTATTCAAGTGAAAAGACATTTTGTCTACAAGTAATATAATACTGGGAAAAAAATGCAGTAAAAGTTTTTAAAATACCATTTTTATCTAAACAGAAACATAAGAGTATAACCAGTAATGTTTAAATTTTATGGTACAATTTTCTAGGTGCAAAATAAGTTGGGATTTTAAAGGATTTGGGGGAAGATGTTTAAGAGAAAAAGAGAGACAGAAAGATTAATAGCATAAACTGCAATATGATTCCATTTTCCAAAAGCCTTGGGAAAGGTCTCTAAGGCAGGACAGAAATAAAAGATCAAAACCCAGAAAGTTGCTGCAACACCTGAATTACTGTTTTCTAGCCAAATTTACTTACAAATTTGATAAATATACTTAATTTCCCCTTTCCTTCTTGGATGAGCACAGAGACAGGAGCTCCTTAAGGCAATAAATGTTCATCGTAATACTCTAGTGATTTTATGATGATAAGGTATACACTTGTTTGGGCACATGCTGGACCTTAATAATTCACAGACATTTTATGTCTCTATTTGCTTCAATTCTAGAAATGTCAAGGAAGTTTCAAGTAAAAACACACAGATCAAACTGGCTAATTAGATAATTCACAAGTTTTGGAAGAGTAAAGTTCTGTAAGACCTTGAATATGTCAAGCTGCAGGTAAGTGTTAAATAGCGCTGTACCACATACTGAAAAGTAGTCTGATYACCTGTTACAGAAAATGTCTATCTGGATTTTCCACATCCCTAAGAAGCTTCTCACAAGAGCGTCGCTGAGTTGTGTGATAATCATTTCATAAAAGGGTTGGGCCTTCCTCATTTAAGTTGTGCAGTGACAATGCCAAAAATGACTGGGTGTAGAAACATGCTGATAAAACACCAAAAAAATGTGTTTCCGCCTAAATTTAATGTTTTGTACAAATAGATTGGGGGAACAATAACAAGCAGCTATGAAATGCTAGGCCAAACAAGGAGGACAAAATGAAAGCTTCGACAAGAAATGCCATTGTTGGCCTGCGGTATCGAAGGAAACAGTAACTTTTCAAATAGGCACAACTAGACACTTGGAGTCTTTTATTTCTCTGTTTACAAACAGCAATGCAAGGAATTGCTGTAAAGAAATGTGACTTTATTGCTGCCTCACTGAGTGTTACTTATAAAGATAACACCACGGTTTTATTATTTTGTTTTTTTCTCAAAGGTTAGACAAACTAGGAAAGAATTGCTTCCGTGCTTCATGTGAACTACTACTTAAAGAGGAGCCACAACCAACCTGCTAGAGACAAGTAGCCGCCTGGCAATGTCATGATAACAAACATCCTCCTCACGGTGGTAGAACTAGAACATGTGGAAGTACAACAAAGCTCTACAGTGGGCTCAGAGTCTAGAAAATATGAGCTGTGAGGCAGGATTGAAAGAACTGGCRTTGTTCAGTGTACAGAAGATTGAAAGGAGGTGCAACAACACTCCTGAAATATGTAGAAGGCTGTATGAAAGGACAAGTAATAAATTTTTTCCCTGTTCGCCAGATAGGATAAGAAATAACGGACTTGATTTGCAGCAAGAAAAATTCATGTTAACATTGTGAAAACTTTTGTATGATAAGGGCAGTTAAGCGTGACAAATAGATCACCTTGGAGAGTAGAACCTGGAGCAATAGTGGCTTTTGAGTGCAGGTGAGATGAACATCTTACCAAGTGAAGTAGAGTTGATTTTGCCTCAGGAAGGGAAGGAAAAAGCTCCCAGAGATTCTGTTCCCTTACAGTACACATTTCTTTACCCATTATTTAACTGCCACAGATAAAGTTATTAGAGCACATTCATCTTAGTACATTAGAAGCAAAATCTGCAGATGCTGAAATACTGGAAGTGTTTTCTTGGAATTACTGGCTTGAAATTGGGTTTGATCACGCTGAAGCATTTGTTCATGTACCATAYGTTAAAAAATTGTGTCATAGCGTAGAAGTTAACAGTAAATATCTGAAAAAGTGCAATCGTGAGTTTCTGAAAAAGCAGGAAAAGCAGAAAACTCAAGGAATCTCTAGGAGAGCACTGTTATTCAGGTGTCAGAATAGGGAACTGTATCACAGAGTCGGTGGAGAGGTAAGGGCCATGAGATCTGTGCATGCACTGGAGCGTCGTGTACCCCTGAAGGAGTGAGCACAGAACGAGCCGTCCTCCTACACACCTGCAGCAAAGCTGCTTAGGAATTAACTGCTTGCATTTTGCGTGCAGTTTTGGGGATTCTTACCTCTTAGAGGAGGGAGAGCTTGGACCAAGGAGTTCCTGGGAACTCTGGATTTTGTCAGAAATCTATGTCCCCCCCNCCCCCCGCCGCCCCAAGGGATGTCCTGATTTCAATTAAACTTCCCACAGGAAGATTTCCTGGCATTCAGACCAGAACTGCAGTCAGAAAGAAACATGGTTGCACCAGACCCACAGCAAGCATTTGGACTTGCACTGCCAACACCTACTGGGCTAATAACTATTCTGAGGTGTACCTGTCTCTTCTCCCTAAGCTCCTGCATCTTTTCTCTCAATGATAAAAATTAACTTCCACTCTTTGTTTCAGAATTTTATCTGAAAACAGGGCAGTGACTTAATATCGTAGCCTGGCTATTGTTATTTTCAGTATTCCACTGAAAATTCCAGTATTGTTATTTCAGCTTTATCTAACCACACAGTATTTCTAACCTGTTTCAAACTGTGGTCTGCACTTTTTGACTTTAAAGTGAAGCTTAATCCTGCCACCTTGTGCTCAAGAAAATTAGTGCACTTCAGTATTTTGAGAAAGTGGGAAGATCAAGGAGGGGGAAAAGAAAAGTTAGCTGCACCTACCATCTATCTGGTAAAAATAAATAAATAAATAAATAAATAAATAAATAAATAAATAAATAAATAAATAAATGAGGGCCCTAGAGTCTAACAGTTAGATCCGAATGGATAGCACATGAAATGTCTTCCTGAAACCTCCTCACCACAGCAATCACTGTTCCAGGGCAGGATACAGCATGTCATTTTTCATATGCCCACAAAGTTTCAAAGGTGTGGGGTTTCACTGGCCTTCCCAGCTGACCAAAAAAAAAAATAAGGCACACAATTCAGCCTCTTGGCCCATAATCTGTTTATCTCTGATGGCCAGAGGTGTTAATCATGGAGTTCCTGGTAGCCCACTGTTATGTTTGTTTGCAGTGTGCTACAAGAGCTCTCTACTCTCATCACACATGGSATGGAAGGGAGGATCCCCCTCAGTTATAACAAAAGTAATGATTGAAAGGAATACAACTCTCCTCTGCTAAAATCCAGGGGAGTTCTCTGGCTGTTAGGGCTCTGCAGCAGCTGCCTCCTCCTCAGGACGAAAACTTCTTCTGCTTTGTGTTACCTGGTTTGTGTTATCTACCACTCTTCTGAGTCTGCCTGYGGACAGCTAAGAAGGGCCATTTGTTGATGCTGCCTGTATCCATTTACCTCCTACCGGACACCTTCTGATGGCAAATGCAAATAGTATGTTTACCAATGAAACACCAGGCACAGGAATCCCAAAGCTGTCCCGAATATTCAGTTTTTCTGGTTTTGTTAAATGGTATTCATTCAAATTAAGTTTATATCAAGTAAATAGACTTATCTAGTTTGCAGAAATCTTTTCTCCTCAGTTTACCCGACTGACTTTCTTTATGTCTGTTTGCACACACATATTTTGCCRTGAAAGATGTGCTTGTCTTTTTGATTACGTAGGTTCAACAGGTGGAAAGTACAGATATAATAAAAATCTGAAAAACGGTTGCAAATTTTCCTTCAGTTTAAAAAACAATGCAAACAGTAAGGATATGTTGGTCATGATGAGCTGATAGTATTCAGAATCTTTCTTTTCGATAACCAATAAAACAACTACACAAAACACATCTCCAGCACGCTAGTTAAAAGGATCAGAAATCATCTGAAATTTTAACTATAGCAACATTGCAATTCAACTGAAGTTGACTTGGTGAATTAACTACTACTCCTGTTACTTACTCTTYACCAGTTCACACGGACAACCTACCAGAAATGTATATCAGACATCGTGATGGGGTTGCAGTCATTTCAAGTGGGAGATGGACATGAATTTTGATTCCTTATCAGTCATAAGCCATATGCCATATACTGACCTGGAGAAAGCAACCTACGTAATTTGTTGCTCAGGGTAGAAGTTCTTTAATCCATTGTGCATGCACATTTGTCATGGCCATACTAGTGCCTCACTCAAACTGAGGTCACAGATCAACAGGTTCCAAGGGAAAAACAGTAGATGTATGATTGTGTTTACTGCTGATAGCATAAGTAGGACATAGTAACTCTGTTCCAAAACTACTAGTGATGTTTGAACAGGCCTCTCCTCACAGTGGTGTACATAGGAGTCATGAGAAGAAATAGTCAAACTAATGTAGACCTGGGAGGTCAAATATTAATTGTTTCTGACTGATCAATTTAGTATTGAGTGGTGGTCCTTACTATGGCTGTAAATTGAGATAAGGACAACATTCTTCCACCAGTTTTCCAGGCTATTCTATGAATAGCTTGATAAACCTCAACTTCTTCCATTTGCAGTTCAAGTGTATGGGGGTATTCTTCTTTTTTTTTGCTTTTCACCCATTAAAACTACTGATAACACTATGTAAGCATAGTGATTGTGATAAGAAGCCTCTAGTTTATTTTTGTCTTCTTCTTTTATTTACTGGTGTTCTGAAAGTACTTGGACAGCTTCTATCTGTTATAAAAAGCCTGATATTCATTAGTTTTAAGACTGAGCAAGTGGAAAACAGGCCAATTGTTGTGAAAGACCTGCTAGCTTCTCTTACAGAACACYAAAATAGCCTACTTTCAAAATAAATGACTCTTTTGTCCCCTGCTTATGAAATCATATCTTAACGCTGATAAACTTCCTTGTCATTCTCCAGGCTGTCTTGAGAAAATACGTTGATGATTTTGTCACTAAGCCACTCTGCCTTTGTCTGGAGGTTTTCCCAATCCCTTTCAAGTTTGATTTCATGATTTAGCCTTGAATGGAAGCTATGCATATTCCTTTGATTAATATCTTTTCTGCTCTTCTCTCACTCTCTCAGATAAAGAAAGTGGATAAAAACATGTGCCCTTGCTGATTTTTTCTATGGCTCAACAGCCTTTCATAGATGGCAAGATGTTCTGAATTCATTACCAGAGGCACAGAGATATTTTCTACATCTCCTCTCAATCCTTTTCTTTCAACAAATCCCAGATTCGGTCACAGGGCGTAAGGGATTCTCTTACATAACGTTTCTGTTGGTTTCTATGGTACTTCCACTCTGGTTCCCACAGCAACCACATAGAAGAGACATTTTAAGCTGCACCACCATCAGTAAGTTGACACTCATTTCTTTATCCTTTTCATCAGATTCAGATAACATTGCTTCTTCACCCTGTCAGTGTCTGGCTAAGAAAAAGACACCACTTGGATTCAGTTTTCTGAAGTTCAAGCCAAAGGTGTTGCCTTATAACTTGGCAACTTCTGGATCAATGTAAGAGCTGGTAGTTACCCTTCTGTTTACACTGAATGTCATGAAGGTCCACAGACTGAGGTATTTATGTTTTGAAAGTGTTAGTATAAACTGATCTAAATCTCCTTGACACCTTCACTAAATCTCTGGTTAATGGAGTTTGCAGACACCTTCCCGAAGCAGAAGTACTTATTACTTGGAGCAGATCACATGCATTCTGTGCTTGCAGTAGTGGCAGTTGATTATTACAGTATTCATATTCATTTAAGACAAATTCACCTTACAACTTAAGACCCAAAGCTGAAGTCAGTAAAATGTTCTCATTACACTAACTGAAACTTATCTATCCTACACAGCTAAGTCTTCAGGAGTTAAATGCTATAGGTTCTACTTCCTACCTTGACCTTTTGTCAGCCTGAACCGGTAATGCAGCCAAAGTTTATATCTACTATCAGCAGAATTTTCTTCAGRGTTTTCATTAGGGATTATCTTTTTTAGCCACATGAACATTTTCATTAGTTAGAATTCACACTGAAAAGACTTGATTATGTTCTCTTCCTTGTTGCACATTTTTTTTCACATAGTATGTTGCTGCCTTAACTTTCATTAGGTACATTTTTCACTTGAATATCTTATCCAAGAATTACAGATAATAGGGAAGAGTAAAGGAGTGATTTTTCTTTAGTTTGCTAGATTTCTGTCTGTAAAAACTGAAGTATAAGATYTGCTTTCTTTTGTCGTAGTTTATGCTAACACTTTAAAAACCTGAAATCATCCAGATTCAGAATTATCCAAATCATGTCCACTATGAATTTCTCCTTGAGCTCATTGGTCTTTAGATTAGGTTGTAATTTCACATAAGCCAGAGGTGATGGCTACACTYTTCCTCTGTCCACTGGCACTCAGTAGATTTCTGAGAACTTGCCAGGATCCAGCCCCACTTGCCCTTCCAGGCATTATTTTCCATCTAGTACCTCAGCTGCTCCAGCTCTTTGGCTGGGTTCCTGCTTCTTATGATGTTTCCTTCATTCCAGTTGGAGCCTGCAGGTTATAGAAACCCTTCTAATTGGGGGAAGTTGTGAAGGAAAATCAGGAGCTCCTATTCAAGGTGCCAACATAGAGCATTTAAAAAGCACCTTCTCTTTTCAGCCCTCTGTGCTTTTATTTGTCCTTTACATAGGCAACAYGCTCAAGGATCTGTTCCTGTCAGAGGTACTGCTTAATGGCTTCTTTCTCCCTGAATCTTTACTATCAGGTCTCATATCCCACTCATAGGCTTTCTCCCAAACTTTTGGGGTAAATACCAATATTGGAGTGAACTTCTATAGCAACTTCCAATACCAGCTGTATACTATCAACAGCTCTCATATGCCTCATGTTGAACACACATCTTTTTATCTCTCCAGCTATTTCAGGAATCRTACTCATCCCAGCTGAGGAATCAGAATGTGACATAATAGGAGGCAGGGACAAGGGAACATCCACTGCAGACATGTTGCGTTCCCAGCTCTAAGAGAGGAAGTCTGAATTGCACATGCCTAGCTTACTCCTCACAACTACCAGTTGGAGCAGCTCTTTGTCTTGCCCCAGGCTCTGGAATTCTCCGATTTTGTTAGAAATCTCATCCTGCACCTAGAAAAGAGGATGAAAGAAAGCCCAGAGTGTTAAAGCCTATTGATATCTGATGGTGGCCTTTCCTAGCTGTGCCCTTTTTAGTCTGGTTTCAAAGACCTCACCCTCAGAGTCATGATCCCTTGAAGTACATATATATTTCCTTAGCAACAGAGGCAAACYGTAGCAGTGGGATTCAGACGTTTACAGAATCACCCTATCTTCCTATCTTTAATAGGGAGAAACAGGCAGTTGTAGTGCATGAAACATCTCAGCTTACAGCAGGCTCTGTATGGGTCAGATGAATCATGCCCTGAAAGTGTTTGTTTCTCTACTGACTGAAAGGGAACTTCAGGTGAATATCGAGGTGTGGAAGTCTTTATTCTAGCTAGCACATTTAAGTGGATGCTARTTCTGGGGGGATTCCTGCCTCTGAATGCTCCGTTGGGGAAATCTCTGCTGATGTTCCCGTAAATATTTAGAGGATATGAGCACTACAGAAATGCTACTTTGACATCTTTATCATACTATTCAACCAAAGGACTTTTCTTGATTACAAGTCATGGCTGTTTTTTTTTTATTTTTGTCAGTGAAGTTTAAAAGAAATGTAGTTTCTCCAGAAACATAGTGGACAAAATTGCCCCAAATTTCAAATGCATCGTATTCCAATATAGATTTTTTTACTTAAAAGGTTAAATTCATTGGCCAAGAGATTTATCTTCATCATTATTCAAGCAGAAGATTGTCTCTTTAGCATGTACACATACAGTGAAACTAGTCTGCCAAGTACATAACTGTTCACCAACAGCAGGTGTCCTTGTTTCCCAAGACTCTTCATTGAATTAAGTCCAGCTTTTACGTTTGATATCTCATCTTCAGAGCTTTGATGCTTTTGAAGYAATTTTTCCTGCTTTTTGAAGTAGAGTTTTCCTGCTGAACCCCAGCTACTCAAACCCTTCACCCTTTTTAATCCAAGGCTGAAAATATAATACATCCTCAGGAAGCAAAGCTAATTCTGGATTCCATGTTGAGCACCTAGCCCTGAAAGTCATGTTCTTGTAGTCCACAATGTTCTTGTTTGACTTGTTTCCCTGACACAGCAATCCTTTCCTACCCCGTCATTGCCACCATTCAAAACCTGCTAATTCTCATAGTGTARCATTTTTTATAGCACCTCCTGCTACCCAAGGGTCCCTAGAGGGTGGTGTTCTTCCTGGCACAGGACTGTTTCTCCTCAGACTTTTGGGCACCCATATCAGACAGGAATTCCCCCGTATTTAATATCTGAGAATAACTTCTGTGATCATGGTTCATACATAGCCACACCCTATTTATATACTGATTTTGCCCTTTAAAATAGATATGGTTACTTACAGTTGGATGTACTTTCTCTTTGGCTTTTGACATCTACATTTTTTAAGCCTGTCTAGCTCTTGAACCAGTGTCCCTGGCCTTACTGCTGTAGTCCAGTGATGAGGTTAAGAGGATAGAGGACTTATGGTTAACACTATTAGTGATTTTCTTATCTCTGCTTTAAGGAATAGGGTCTCACATCCTACATAATGTTGAATATAACCATATTATCTCTGCTGGGGAGGTTTGAGAGRAGTCAATGACAGCCAGTTTATAGTTTACCATCCCATCACTGTTTACCAGCTTTTGTCTTAGATGCATCTTTCCTTTTTTGTGGGAATGGCCCTTGCATGGTATTCTCTATAAATCTTTTTTTTCTTAAGGGAGATGATAGAGAGGGACAGTAGAAGAGATTCCCAGGGCCATCCACTACCACAGATTCAAGCCAAAAGACCTTGTATAGTGTAGATAATATCTCTTGCGTTGGTGTTTGAACCAAGAACAATATTTCCTTAAAGGCAGATGGCCTGATGGTTTAAAGGTTAAAAGCTTTGTTAAACATGTATGTGTGTTGCCATTGATTGTGGATTTGATGGTATTTAAGTGTGCTTTGAAAGGAAACCACTGATGTAGGGCCCTCTCCTTGTCATCCTTACTCAATTCCAGTGTGAAACAGCCTAACAGATTGTCAGTTTATTAATTGACCACAGAGTAGAGGTCAAAGGGCTGACATACATGGATGGTAATTACCGTAGTTTGATAAATCTGGGCACCCAAAAGTTCACTGCAGCTTCTGGGTAACCTTTTTGCAAGGTGAGAATACTGACAAGAATGAGGGGCACAACAAGTTTGCACAACACATTCAGTATAGGTGAATTCCAGAAGATCTTTTCAGATCACTGTCTATAGAGCTGTAATCTGGAGATGGCCATTCAGGAGCCTAACTGCCTTGAAGGCCAACATAGACTCAACCACGTATGGAAAGAAGTATCACTATTCTGAAAAAAAAGGAAAGAAAAAAGTAAGAATACGATTATTATGGTGACATGTTTACC
Organism: Rhea americana; assembly: GCF_003343005.1. Taxonomy (NCBI): domain Eukaryota; kingdom Metazoa; phylum Chordata; class Aves; order Rheiformes; family Rheidae; genus Rhea; species Rhea americana. The sequence continues at coordinate 4,241,414 of NW_028185150.1, forward strand.
AAAAGAAGCAGAGCTCTTTTTATTACATGAGGGTTTAAACTCTTGTAGGAGTGCGTGACCTTTGCTGTTGTTCTTTTTTGATGTGATATTGAAAGAAATGGTTCACCTTCCTTCCTCTGTTGTACCTGATTTTTCAAAATTTGTAGTAAATTTTGAGGTTCATGAAGAATAGAACTCTGCAGTACTATTCTATAGTACAGACCGTATATATATATGACGACATATCAAAATGAGTTTGTGATTCAGTTATTATGGTAAATAAATATATAAAACACATTTGCTTACAATAAGGTACTCCTGTTAGATTTTTCTTCCCAAACATATAAAGCTCTATAGCCTAAGCTTAGAAAATATTCGTGCCATTGAGATGATTAGTATGAGAGCATTATCTGAAAAGRCACTGGTCCATCTAGTATTTTGTAAAAGTTATCTAAGATCAACACACTAACACTAGCATGTTATTTCTGATGACCTAGAAATGCAGACAACAAGTTCRAGAATGCAAACACTTTAGAGCTGACAAAACAAAAATCACATGCTTCTGCAAGCAAAGCAGCATCCATGAAAATGTGTTTTGACTGTTCTTTTTTTTTGAATTAACTTCCTGTTCTTGTATATCTGGGATAATTCTTGAGATTTCACAGAGGTACAAAAAGACGTTGATTAAAAACTTCTTCAGCCATGCAAAAAGCAGCTTGTCCCTTATTAAATGCAGATGGAGTTTCCTTAACCTCCTAAAATACAATTTTTGTGGAATCACCCCATGCATTTACACAAACAAATGCATGTCCTGGGTACCATCCACAGTGTAAAACAGCCTAAGCAGGCTGTTTGACTGCTACTCAAGAGGACATGGAAAATTGTGGGTAGAACATATTCTGAGAAAAGGTGCTTGAAAATGCATCCTACTTGAGGCTAAGTAGAAGGAGACTTCGTAAAATCAAGAGCATCTTTGAGGACCTATAAAGAGACCTGAACACAGAGGTGGCTCAAGTGCATTACTAGAGAGCATTCAATTGTAAAGGACAGGGAGGATGGAAACCATTTCTCTCAGAGTGACAATTACTAGACTGTGGAACAGTCTCCCAGGAGGAGTAATGCTGGAAACACCAGTACTTGGCACATCTAAAACTACCTTAAGTGAAGCACTAGAAAATCCGCTGTAGGGAATAAACTTGCACTGGCATGACAATGTCCTAATCTTTTGTCATACCGATACCCAGAATCATAATAGCCARTGTCCTGATTCTGCAAGCTGTGTGTGCCCTAACAATTCCTTTTCAAGTCATTTCTATGATTGTGTAAATACAGGCTTTGGTCTAATCAGAAGCTGAGAGATTTTTCATTTTGTTAAATGAGGCAAATATCAAAACTTTTCATGCAATTAAAAATTTCCTTTCTCCCTGGAGCAAGGAGAAAAATCAGTGCATATCTCCCTAAAGTCCACTACCTTCCTGTGCCATTTCTTGGGTGTCTRCTCTTACAGATGATGGATTCTTACCTCCTAGAGCATACTTTAACCTTGTCTTTGCATACTGTACATCAACTCTGCTGGATTTCAGAAATTGTGAAAGTGGATGTATTTATCTGGAAAAATTACCCAATGGGCTGTTGCAGGCACATAGTTGACTGTTGAACCGGCCACTGAATCTCAGTTCAAGGAGGGTGGATTCTTTTTGACTGCAGAGTGTGACAAACATTGAAAAATGCAAAGTAATAAGGTAATACATGGGCATTTTGACCTCTGCTTAAAGGAAAACAAAGCAAATAATAAGGATAGTATGCCAGCTGTAAGCTAAAAAATAACACAGGAATGTTCTTAATAGAGGCCTGAGGCACAGGAATAAGTCAGGCTAGGTTGAGCCTTTACAGCTATTTTTATCGACAGTGTCAGTACCTCTTTGTCTGGCAATAATCGTGCTAAAATGTCTTCTCAGCACAAAAGAAACAGTAAGACAAAAGACCTGACTCAGCAATATATTATCCTATTTCCATGTCATCGTAATTCCTCTGAAAACAAGCAGATGCAATAKCATACAACTGAAGAAACAGAGGGGCAATCTAGCTAATCACAAGGCAAAAATTTTCACTTACTAGTTCTGTTTAGTAAAAACATCTTTTTTTTACTGAAGTGGAACAGCAGACACTTAATACGTAGTTTCTAAACTGTACTATAAACAGTTTAACAAACTAAAAGGATGGTATCCTATATGTCTTAGTTATGTTTTTAAGGCAATTGTCATCAGGGAATACCAATACATATAGTCTTCAGAAATTATCTTTTTTAGCATACAAGCAAAGCAAGATATACTATAATCTGAGGGAGATTCTGTAAGAAGGCAGTGATCTTGACAGAAGACTTTTGTCTTCACTTCAGTCTCCAAATAGAGACAATTTCTGAATAAATTTGCATCTGAAAGTGGGAACAAGTATTGCTGCAGGATTTCTGAAAGATGTTGGCTATATGACATTCAAAGACCCATCAGCAAGGATGAGTGGGAATACAAAAGGTATCCTTTGGAATAAACCTAGATTTGTACGTTATTCATTTCATCCTCTGGCCCTGGGTATGTGTTATCTCATACTGGAGGGGAATTTGGGGATCATAACAAGACATAGGTATTGGAAAAAAAATGCAGATTGGTCACTCAATTGCATTTTCTGCAAGTTTGAAAGAATATTACAGACATATACTGCAAGGCAGTTACTTAAAGCACTGCGTTCCAGGCAACCCTGGGAGTTCACCTATGTAACCTTTAGTCGTGATGCTGAACACTGGTTGACAAGAGCAAAAACAAATGGTGTCCATGGGATGGCTCCTGTCAGTAAGGAGTCCACAAGGTAATAAAAATTCCCAGGATAAACCCAGAGACTCAGAGATCCCAGTTCTCACACTCAGAGTACTCATCGGCATAGCAAAATGTAGTGTCAGGTCTGGTGCCAAAACCTTAAGCCAACTTTAGAGCCAGCTAACAAATGCAGAACCAACTGGGCTGCTCAGATGTATGAGCTATATTTTTTGTTTATTTGTTTTTATGCCTTTTTGCAAGTGAATGTGTTTCCTAAAGGCAGTATTCCACCACATGAATGAAGGCTATATCTCTATAGAAGCATATGATAAAGTTACCTACAACTCCTCCCAATAGACTAATGAAGCTTGCAGCATGTGAAACTGCAGAATCAACATGCCTGATTGCACTTTACGGAGGAAATTCTGACTTTGAAACTGATGAGAAAAGCCTCACTGACTTTTGAAGGATTTTGAGGGATTCTTGTACAAATTTCAGGGGTACTGATGGGCTCTATTTCTAAATCTTTTAGATTTTTTTTTATAGGCTGCACCTGAACTCTGAGAAATAAGCATCATCTCCAAACACTCTGTTAAATATTTTCTTTCTTCCTATTCCTCATTCCCCTTCAATACTTATGAATCATTTGGGACAATTTTATTCTGATTCAACAGAATTGGTTTTCTAATGGCATAATTCACATGCATTCCTATCATCTTGTGAAGATCAGACCTCCTAACAGTAAGAAGTAGAAGTTCCCGAAAGTGCTGATCAGATTTCTATCTTGAGAGAACGAAGTCATGGAAATGTTTATAATTATGCCAAATACTGCTGGTGTGTGCATGGTGTGATTCTCTTTCCTGGATCAGAAACCCCAAGGTTCRGCTCACCGGCTTGAAGCTGGCCTCCTCCACAAAGCTGACATCATAATTAATTAAAAGGAAATCACTGTACTACTGGTATTCTTGGGATGAGGCATTAGCACAGCACATTCTGGACATCATCCGCTCTTACAAATGATATCACAAATTGCTTGGCACAGATACAAACTCTTAAAGGGAAAGTGCATGAAAGCTATTGAGATTCCTAGCGTAGTGTANAAAAAAAAAAAAAAAAAAAAAAAAAAAAATAATAAAAAAAACATAATTCAGTCTTCACAGATGAAAAGCAACAAGACCGTGTTACATAGCTGATAGCAAGAAGTAAACTGCATTAGATTGCACTAGATTATATTAAGAGGTGGTAGCTGCTTCTGATCCCTCATCAGAAATAGAAAGGCTTTCTGTGTACCCCCTAATGTCCTAGCGCTCCTCTCACATCATCACTCTTCTGCAACGTGATACATTCATTCATTTCCCAGGATGAAGCTGAGCACAGCTGACATGTGCCTATTGATTTCTCTCTTCTGTATTTCTAGGCATTTCGTTCAATTATGACAACAAACGGGTGAATAATAGTTACCTTCTCTTTTCAGATAAGCATTCACAGCTCAGACTGCTACTTCTCTAGCTCTCTGCATCGCTGTTGGTTGATCATTCTCAGTCTCTGTCATTTCTTCTCTTTGAGTAGGGCTTCCCGGTAGGGCTAGTGTCTCTGACAAGCCTTTTTGACTCTGTGATTCCCAGAAGATGCAGAGAGAAGACACCCGAGTGACTATGACTCACCCTTGGAAACTGCAGCAGTTTCCAGCTTCAAAAGCTCTTCTCTTCTTTTGGCTTAATTCATGAGTGGTGTAAAACAATCTGTAATCTCTGAACAATGCTCTTTACAGACAAACTAGAACAAGAGGGGGAAAAATAAAAATAAAAATAAAAAGAAGAAGAAAAGCAAGCTCACCTCTGACGATAATTGTGTTCACTACAATACTCAGAAGTATTATTTCTCTGTAAAACTTTGCATTGTCTCACAAGTTATCCTGTGCTGAGCTGCCTAAAGATTCTAATTTCTGAAGGAAATAAACTATTTCTTAGAGGATAAATTTACTGAACAAGATCACTGAATTGGGGCTCTCCTATTTCATTTTCCCAGATCTATCCTGTGTTCTAACATGCAGAGACACATTAGGTTGCCAAAATGCAGAATACTCAGCTTTTTCTTGCTGTCTTGTCTACTTAATAATTATATTAACATGTAAGATGTGACATAGCTTTATACTTGTAAAATATGGGAGTGGGTCTTAAGTGYATAATAGCAGCTATTTTTCAGTGGGATAGTGAAGGATATGGTACTTCTGCATTAGAGATTAACTGGTAMGGATGCTTCTCTGACTTTGCAGATGCCATCTGGTATATGCATGCCTTTAGGGGAGTATTAGACTCATCTGGCCATCTCTTGGGTTGGGAACTGCAGGCATGCTGCCCAGATCACAGATTGGCACATGACCAGTCACGGTATCTGGTGAGATACCTGAAAGCACCAGGCATGCCCTCTGGCGCCTGCAAAGGGGAACCGAGGCACAGCACATCACAGAAGGTCCTGATTCTGGGCAGCTGGAGTCCTTCATATTCATAAAATCATTGAATTATAGAATCAGTAAGGTTGGAGATCTTACCTCTGGAGATCATCTACTCCAATCTCCCTGCTCAAGCAGAGTCACCTAGAGCATGTTAGACAGGGTTGCAACCAGGTGGGCTTTGAATATCTTCAGAGACGGAGACTCCACAGCCTCTCGGGACAAACTCTTCCAGTGCTCCGTCACTCTCACAGGGAAGAAATTCCCCCTCACGGTCAGGCGGAACTGCCTGTGCTTCAACTTCTGCCCATTGCYTCTTGTCCTCTCGTGTGGCACCACTGAAACCATCCCCTTGACACCCTCCCTTCAGGTACTTGTACACATTGATCAGATCCCCCCTCAGTCTTCTCTTCCCCAGGCTGAAGAGGCCCAGCTCTCGCAGCCGTTCCTCACAGGGCAGRTGCTCCAGCCCTCTGATCATCTTTGYAGCYCTASGCTGGACTCTCTCCAGTAGCTCCATGTCTCTCTTGTACTATAAGATCTGCACTGATAGACAGCATTTTTCCTCATTTGTTCCAGAAAGTATACAAAGGTGGTGCCATTCTCCGAGTCTCCAGTGTTAGACCTCTCTGTGTTTCCTGAGACACCCTGTAGTTCTGCATGGCCAGTTCAGGACCAGGAGCATGGACCAAAAAGGAAGGAGGAAAAGATCAGAAATTTCCAATATAATATCACATGTCAAAAGCTCTAAATCTCAACAACTGGTCACAGGAAAAATAGAGAAGAAGTTGCATAGCAGTTTACTTAGAGCATATACAAAATATATGAGATCATTACTAATTACAATATAAAAGAAAATCAGCACAAGGAGTTTTAATAAACTATAATATACTCCTAACACGTACCATATTTTAAAGAGATTTACGTTTTCAAAAGTGCTTTTGACTCAATGGGTCACTTCAGTGGGTAAAAGTTACTGTTCTGTCAAGCAAAACTATTTATACCTGTGAGAATTTAACAGATAAAGTTGAAGGAGAAAAAAAAATCAATTGATTAGTTAATTAATTAGCTCTCAGTCATGTTTTTATGTTAGGAAGTTTTTTCCTAAATTGTACATCTGTAACATGATAAAAAGTTGCATAGAACAGTTAAAAGTCAAACTCACACTACAGAGTAAGCTGAATTTTCTCTGCTTTCCGCAACTACAGATCGGTCACACCACATTAATGAGCCCAGTAAAGGATTCCCAAAGATCTCAAACAGCTGAGAATCTATCCAGAATTTCCTGAACATTTTTACCGCACTGATTCATTACAGTTTTCTCCAAAATACAGTGTCCATGAAGGCTACTTTACTTCTCTTTATACTTCAATCTTCTGTTTCCATTTCTCTCTTTTTTTTTGGGGAGGGGGGGGGATGATAACTGAAAACAATTCTTTTCCATATTTCATTTTCCTGGAGTTTTTTACCTAGATTTGTTGGTAAGCCCTTGAAAGATCTCTTAACTGGCATTTAGAGTAACAGTTGTCACAAAAAGAAAGAAAGAAATTTTTTTTTTATTTTTATGTATGTTTATTTTATAGGTATATTATATATAATATGAATATACATATATGTTTACTTTTTATATATATACACATTCAAAAAACAGAAGCATCTGTGACTTCCAATAAAATATTTAAACCGAAGTGTGAAATAGTATTAGCTTGTTTTCACGTGAGCTCTAGATAGTTCAACAGAGTCCATGCTMTGTGTATATTTTTGTTCTTGTTAAAAATTCAAAAGGCAAGCTTTTAATGTGTTCAGCATTAACTTAAGTTGCAGTCAGTCTGTAAAACAATAAGAGAGATGCTATTAAAAGTATATTAATAATAAAACAGACATTTTAAAGGAAGCTTAGTATCACAGCAAAGTCAGTCCACTTTTCTTTGGGTGTAGTTGGACTAAATGAGCATCTCTGTACTTTAGTCAAGCTTAAGAGTGGAACCTTGGGTGGAAAATTCTAATTTTTCTCTGAAAAATGAGGCTTAAGTGTTCTGTGGATGTGTCTTCATTTGGAAAATAAGCAAATTTAGCTCTACCCTTTAATTCCTGAAATCAGTTAATGTGGTCATAACTCACTTTTAAGGATCATTGTTCTAGACCCAAGCATGAAAGAGTCATCCGAGGAGGATCTAGCCATGGCGGATAAGTTGCGCAGATCATTTTGTTCAGAGGGCTATGGYAGAGAAAAAGAGGATGTGACTGCTAATGCCCAGCAGTTTCAYAGGCAGGAGGGTTTCCAGAGGCGAGGTTGGTCCCAGCTAGTTCGAGGCCAGGATGACGAGGTGCTGCGAGACCATCCTGACCAAGCTCATTCCAAGCTGTAGCAGCAGCAGCAGCCTCAGACTGGGCCGCAGACTGGAGCAAAAGTGTACTGCAGAGTCAGGACACAAGGAAAAGGTTTTAAGGTCAGCTTTAGAGCCACTAGCATTCCTTAGAAACATACACTGTTTCCCTTTTCCTGCCAATTTCTATAGCTATTGTAAATGTGCTTTATTAGAATGTATTAAAACATTATGAAAATCCTGCCCAAGATTTGACTAGAATACAGTGACTATTTCCATAAAATCTATGCCTATATTATCCATTTTGTAGCATATTATCTTGCCAATATGCCACATACACATCGCTCTTTATGAATATATATATGCGAGAACAGATGCACTGTTAGTACTTTCATATTGTTTCTAAAGCAAAATTCTCCATTACCAAAAGCACTTCCTTTGGTACAGTTGAAGCTGCCACCTAGTTCTTTAAAATGGCTAATTTAGGGCATATATAAGCTCTTGATAGCGATCTTTACATCTACAAATGCCTCTCTGCTTTGCTGAGGTTTTTACAGATCTGTTTGCTTTGTCTGCTGTTGCCAGTAATACAAGCATATCCAGCAGAGGCACTGGACGGCTGCACTCAAAGACCTATAAAGGCTATTACAAACACTGAAGCAAAATTTTATCTTTGGCAATTACAGTAAATAAAGCCAAAACGTCAATACTTCTCTATTTAAAAGAGGCTGGATACATCTCAGTCTCAGAAATCTAGGTTACTTCTTAGGTTACAGAGATTGCTACTTGTTAACTTATACATGCATATTCCCATTAAGTTTGGGGGCTGATAAAATCAAATGCTATTCATACTACCATCCTTTTTTCTGGGCTTTAGTGAAATTATTTACAGCGTTTGTGGTGATACGCTGCCTCAGATCTATGGAAGTGTAACACACACAGGTACTGCTTTAATACATGTAGGTTTATGTCTTCAAAGAGTAGTAGGAATTAAGCGCATAGTTCTAAAATTATTGGAGAGTCTCCAGCTGACCGAGGGTGGTTTAGGTTTTACAGTAAAAGTATTCTTTACTACCCAGCTTGGCATCCAGTCATAAATCAGTTCCTCTTCTCCCCTCGTATCTACTATTGTACATACTACAGAAGCATAATTTGAAGGAAGGTACAAGGCTCAGGATGAACCAATCATCCTTCCTAACACAAAAAAAAATTAATAATAAAAAACCTCATGCCCTTTGCATATGTTTAAGACTCTTTCATCCTCACTGAGATGGAGAGGGAGACTCTTTGCTGGGCTATCAGTGAACCAGTTCACCATTGCCGTCTTATTTTCTGTCCCAGCATAAGCTCTCTAGCTGGCACAGGCAATGCGACGAGCACCAGGCAGAGCCGGGGGGAGCACAGCTCGCTCTACAAAAATTCCCCTTCTCTTTCTTCGGCGCTGTCACGATCCCTCGCACGGGGCCTGGCGTTAGGAAGCCACAGGCTGCACCTTAGCGGTGCATACAGCCCACGTAGCAGGTTTCTTGCCTCTCGTTTTACAGACTGGGGATGGGGGAACATACCGTAGCTCACACCCATTTTCACGGAGGAAAGGGGTGTCCGTTCCGCTGCCAGGGCTCGGGGAGCATCGCCCCTCCCGAGCGTTTGGCTGGGGCTCACGGGCAGCCGTRCAGGGCCGACCCGCCTTGCCGGGGAGCTGCCTTCAGCTGAGCTCCTGCTGTTCGGCCGCGTCACGGCCGAGTCCCAACCTGGCCACGGGCCGTGCCGACACCGACCTGCAGCCACCCAGCCCAACCTCGTGGAGCTGCCTGGTGCTCGGGGCTGGGGGCATGGGGCAGCGGGAGCAGCCCCGGGGACCCCGAGCCAGCAACCTGCAGCCACCCAGCCCAACCTCGTGGAGCTGCCTGGTGCTCGGGGCTGGGGGCATGGGGCAGCGGGAGCAGCCCCGGGGACCCCGAGCCAGCAGACACGTACCGCAGAGCGGGTCTCGCCTCGGCAGGGAGCCTGGACCGGCCGGGTCCGCGCAGCGAGTGCGGAGCGCGGGCGGCWGCCGGCACGGCCGCGCGCGTGGAGCCGCAGGGAAGCTCTACCGCGCCGCTCGTTGGGGGCAGTCCCCCAGCTGCGCGCTTCGGAGGGTTTCTCACGCCTTGATGCTGCCTGTGAGGGGCAACATGTAAACGTTAGAGCAGAGAGGCTGGGCTGTGCATCTGCAGCACAGGAGCTTCAGGAAACCTGAACGCTGAGCAACTGCGCTAGCACCACAGGGGCTTCTGCTTCTGCCCTGTCCACACTTAATAGCTCTGCTGCGGAAAGTATTTCTATCTTATTTCACATTTGTATGTTTTCAGAGAATAAAAAACTCCTTTCAAAGGACAAGCAGGGTCCCAGTAAATCCTGTTCACAAAAATAAAATATTGAACAGCAATTCATGGGTTTTGCAGATGGCAACAGGCCAAACGATACATAATAACCTGTGAAATCTCTTTATCCATCTCCTTGCTGAATGTCATTAATTCCATGGCCAGCTATCACTGGTTGCAAGAGACTCCAAACAAGTTTTGACAGATAAAGTGAGACAGTCCTTTGCCAAGCACCTGCTGTCTCATGAATTACTAAATACTTAACTGTACTCCACCTCTTACTATCCCAATTGTGTAAGCTTTAAAAAAAGAAAAATATTATGAAGCTTAAATTACTCAACTTAAATTAGAAGCTAAGCCAGACTCAGAATAAAAAGCCCAGAAAAGGATCTTAAGAGAAGTAGTGGATTACAGTAATCCCAGGTGAATATATCACAGAGGAACTAAACTTTCTATTCGTTTCCAATGTACGGTCTGTCTTCAGAGCATCTCTGGCCTCTACTTTTTCTTGGGGCTCCTTTGGTTTTCCTCAGAATCTGTATGTTCTTAAATTTCTTACTTTCCTTTGCTCTGAGGAGAACGACAGACTTTGGTGAATACACTGTCCCTCCAGCATATGTTTTAGACCTGCTTAATTTACAAGCTGGTGCCGATTGGTAATGTCAGCTCTGGAAGCCAGTCCGGCACTTTAATGGGTCAGGTGGAAGAACTCTCATTGCCTATTTGATACAATAGTAGAGAGATACAGAAATATTTGGGGATCCAGATAGGTATACAATCACAGTTAGGAAAAACAAGTACCAAGGTTGCATTTTTCACCCCTTGAGCATAGCAGAAATGTAGTATAATACATAAGTAACAACATTATGAAAGTAGGATTTTTAAAATTGGGAAGTTTTCAGCATAGTTTATGTTTATATTTTTAAACCCAAGTTTTTACCTTTTCACACATGCCAAGCATGCCCAAGAATTGCGAGGCAGTGCTGAAAGGCCCTCTTCCTCCGGGTCGCTCTTTTCTCCAGCTCTGAGCGCCAGAGCCTTCTGGGCTGTAACGGTACCGTCTTTGTTAGCGGGATGTCCGAAAAATATGTTGCTCTTGCTTATGGCCTCAGTCACATCACTTTTACCTTTGAGATCCCAGAGAYGTTTGACATCAATGGCTTTTCATAGCCCAGATGGGGTATGTTATACTTAAAGAGAAGTCACAACCTCTTGGGCACTCATCCAGAACTCTTACCATTYAAATGCAAGAAACTCAGGTTGTTGTCATAAATTACTTTTCAGAAGTCATATGCTGCATTTATGGCCAGGGGTGGAGCCRGGCGGAGGAGAACAGAAATGAGACATTCATACAGAAATTTATTCTGGTGAGATGCAAAAAGACTGATCTTTTCCTGGATTGCATTGCCCACTGTGAAAGTCTTCACTTTATCTACAGTTTACCTTGTAAGAATTTCCAGAAGAGTTTTTACGACATAAGAATGTGACAGCAGAAAGGGTTTATAATTAAAACAAGCTATGTTTAAACCTAACTGCTAGAAGGGAAGTAGAATACAGTTTTGGGGTTTATGCATAAAAGATCACAAAAATGGGAGAGGAAAATATTTATAGGCATGTGATAGCAAAGCAATTACAGTCAGACAATGCAAGCTCAAGACAGAAAGGATTGAGTGTTCCTCGGTAAACAGATGAGCACGGCTGAAGCTCTTTCTAGGCACAGTGTATAAAAGTATGAACTCAGTGAAAAAGATAGCCTTTCATGTTTCTAGGTAATGGCTTTCATTTAGAGTTATATCAAAGAAGTATTCTAGTGCATCTTTACTCTGCATTCTTTTAGTAAATATTATTAATTATAAAAAAATCTAAAAATATTTTCACAGAAAAATAGTTAATAGGGATTTTAAATAGATACATATACTCTGGAGAACAATTTTCTTCTCATTTGCTCTACTCCTGATTTTGCTGGTAAATCCTAAACAGATCATAAGATCTGAAAAACATAGCTAGAACTTCATAGCAGCTGCAGTGATATTTGAGTTTTCATTGAAGAATGAATTGCCAATTTCTGCTGAAATATAACTTCCCCTGTAGACTCCTTTTCATTTGTTTTAGGCAAACAACAACCAAAAATTCACATGACAGAACCAAATGACAAAAAAACTGTGAAGGCATACAAGACATTCCTGCAAGTCAATAAACTTGCAGCATCACTTGCACAAATCTTTTCTCAAAGAAAAGATTTCTCAAATTTCCAAGTTATAAGGTTAACTAATATAAAACTTCACCATCCTAATAGACTGAACTTGTCCCTCTATGTTCCTTCCTCCTTCYGTCTTTATTCTTCATCCCAGTTATGTCTTCCCCAATTCTTTCTGACTGCAACTTTTCAGATTGGGACTATCCTATTTCTGTAGCTGTGCAGTTCAGCACAAGTGAATCCTGCTTCTGATTGGGCCCTCTGGGTACAAGAAGATTAAATAGTAAGACAGGATCATGCTAGAAACTTGCTTTTTTTTGCTCAAAAATCTTTCCGAATAGGACTGCCAGATGGGTAGATACAGAAATATACTTCTATATTTGCCCATTCTCTCACAGACAAAACACATCAAAACTACCACCTCTGACAGGTCAGTAACACCTGATTCTTTGACCTGCATTCTCTTCCTGCGATTCTCTATATATTCCTAATGCGATCCATCAGTTTTCAGATTAAGAACTCTTTGTATCTTAGATTAATTAATTCAATGTCTTAGGCTGAAATCCGGTAAGATGAAGTGTTGCATGCACGAGGGGCGTCTTTCTAATAAAGTAATATGCTTCCTGTAATGGAAGCTTATTTTTAGAAAGTTAATAAAGGGATTAATGTTCTAGAGCGGAGGCAGTAGGGACAATACCAAATTAACAGTTCCTTCATTATAAAGAGCAGTAGGATGCTGTAYGATGTGAAACACAGGACTAGCCACTGGCCCTTTTTGGTGAGTAAATGGACCATTATGTGTAACACTTAAAATTAACACAGTATCGCAAGTGCACAGTAATTGTGATTTTATTATACAGTCACATAAATAATGCAATATTTTTGATGATCCATAACCTTTAAAACAACTCTCTTAAAACTGCATCTAATACAATAAGTATTATGAACTGTTTAATTTTACTATCATTAAATTAATAAAAAAAAATTAAGATATTCAAACAGCTTTAAAGAAAGAAAATACCAACATGTTAGCAATGAAGTTGTCTAGCTAAAGTATAGCACATCTCAATAGAGGCTTACCAGAAACAAAGCACCAAGGAGAGAATCCCAGAAGACGCCTGATGATAGGGTGCTGTTTTGTCACCATGAGCTTCAGTCAGAGCTGCTGRCTTGGTCTGTTTGGCAATGAGGTAAGAGAGCACCAGAGCTGCCCATTCTGCCTGAAGGAGCAGAGCTCTGCCTTGCTTCTTACAGAGATCCATGGTTTGCCAAGTGCTTTTTAAGCCTTCTCCAATGTTTCCCATATCTCTAAAACATCAGTAGCTCTCAGCACTCAGTCAGCAATCCTCAATACCACAGGTCTCCTCATCAGGAATCCCATAGAAAAAGGGTGCTCCACTGCACACTGAAGCACAATTTCTCTACATGACTTGCAAAACTCTTATTCCAAAAATTAGCAAATTATGTTTCAACTATATCAAGCAGATCTGTTCATTGCCTTGGGCGTTTTTTAAATACATGAAAATACTACTATTCAATACTAACAAGAAACTCTGCTTGTGAGTGAGCAAGATCAGTGACAAACAGCTCCTCATGCCTCAATGTCCCCTCTGATCCTTATTCTACACATCAAAACTAATCCTACAACACTCACAACTTCTTTGACTTCACACCAACAAACCAGACTTACTTCCACCTACTAATACACTCTATTGATTTAATAGCAATATTCAGTCTCAGACATCAGTTGATGAGTTTTATTCTAAATCTGCTTCACAGATCTCTCAGACAGAGTAGGTACCCTAAAGCATAAGCTAAGCAAATCTAAATTTCTCCATGGCTGATTTGAGTTTTTATATATTCTATAAAAATAAAAATATAAATAAAAAACCAAAATAAAGATAAAAGTAAAATGAAATAAAAATATAAAAATAAATGTATATCTATTATAAAAAATAAGAATAAAATAAAACCTAAAATGAAAGGAAAACTAGGAATGTGATCAGATGCTTATACCTGACCCACATAAAATTTAAATTGCTGAATGATCCATCAGTACACAGATTCAATATCAATGATTTGTGAACTATGCTTTTAAACATCAYATCATGGCCTGCTTTGCAGCAGGTAACTCAGGCAACCAGCGGCTCTCTGGAATGCTTGCACACTACCAAAGCCATGTGTGAAAGCTCTTCAAGTTCTCCAGAACCACATGAGAAATAGCTGTACCGTGGTGAGATATGGAATGGGATGACTGCCTGCTCGTGCAATGCCAACGAGTTGCTCATGTGGAACAGAGCTCTCAGGTGAGCAGTTCTGGAGAAAAGAGGAGCCTGTGCATCTTCTTCACCTCCCAAGATTTAGAGGGAGCAGGGGACAGGGAGCAGAAGGGATTAAGAGATCTTTCTTCTCTCTGACCTAAGTACCTCTATAGCTTCTTGTTACTCTGACAGCCAGTACAAAAGTGAAATGTTATGTCTCTTCACTTCTTTCACAGTTACTGATAAAACAAACTCTAGCCAGCCTAATTTATCATTAAAAGTAAAAAATCCTGATTTTTAAAACCACAGCCCTGATGCTTTCCAAATTTCTATTTCCTCCCTTCTAAACCCCCAATTTAAATAAATGAATAGGTAGATAGATAAGAGGGCAAATGCTACAGCCTACGATTCTTAATCTAAATATCATTATATAGATGCACACATTTATTTCTTTGGGTTCTGATATTAAACAGTTTAACACCATCACAAATTCAGATTCTTCAGGTTCTTATCAACCATGAAGACGGCCGCACATTTTAGCCTGTCACAGAGTTTCTTTGGATGGCCTCATACATGCAAGTTTAAAGAATTCTGAGATATTCACAGAGGTTTAACACTTCCCCATTTAAGCTACTAAATGATTATAAATGGGAGCAAGCTAATAGGGCCTCCTGACATGTCCATCGGGGCAAACTCCAGATCACATCAGTGTGAACAGGAGTTTTGTCACTGAATTCAGTARAGCCAAGATATCATGAATTACTGGGACAGCCATTCTGTGGCTGCCCAAATTGACAGTGGATTCAGAGAATTCTTCTAGTCTCTCTCCTCTTCTTACAGGCACAATTTAATTTCCATTTTAGTTCTTTATTACTCCTTGGTGAGCTTGGTCTTAGAAGAAAGTTTTTTTCTGAAGTACAGTTAGGTCTTTTCATTTGGAATTGAAAGATACAAGAACTAAATACCTTTGTTTGCTGGGCAGYGCTAGAAAAGACCAGAAGAAAGTAAACTTTGAAATAATTTCCCTCTACTAGACTAAGGGTAACGATCAAAGCAGATAACCAATGGCCACACAATCCTTTTTGCTAAATTTTCTGTCAGTATCACTGCTGGTTTAATTGAATTGTTGTAAATATAYAAAGAAATTGGCCAAGATCATCACATCTTTTTGTGAACACCATTCGATAGCAAATATTCTTGTCAGTAGCAGCCTGGCTAGATTCAAACTGTGAAGTCCTGTAGGTAGATATAAATCCCCTAACTTAGGCCATTATTTGGGGGAGCGGGGGTTAGTTTTGGTGCTTGATGTCTACATGAGATTTCCTTTGGTCTGTCACAAATATCAAAAACTGCTTTAGACTAAAGAAATCGCAAAATGATTTACACAATGGAAAAATACAGCACTGAGAAGTAACCATGAGATGGATGCTCACAGCTACACATGTAATAAGTTACACATGTAGTTCTGCAAATAGTTCTAAAGTGATAAATGGCTCATTTCTTTCAAACTTCAGATGAAGAAATCTCCTAGCTTGAACATGAATTTTCCGTAGCGTAAGAATGCTTTTCAACTCCATAAATCACAGCAGACATTAGATACAAGAAAGAATGAAGCAAAATAAACAAAGACTTAATACAAAACTTGTTCTTCATCCTACTTGTTGCACGGTACTGTTTTCAAGTTACTGTCCTCCWTCAACATATGGGCCAAGGTTTAATCCCAGTCACACCAGTATATGCCAATTCTCTTCAAAAGTACTAATCTAACTGTCTGTCCACATAGCACAGAACTACTTTTCATGTCAGGGATAAAAATTAGAAAAATTTCTAGATAAATAGCAGATTATAAGCTGAAAAAAATGAACCAATAATTGCTAGTAGGCTTAATTTCTAGCAAATTTAGTTGCAGTGACATTCTGCTTGTTAACCAAGCTGTCAAATATTATCAGTATGTGACATTATAACAAAGATACTCTGCCTTTTAACTTGGAGAATACTGTTAAAATGTAGTTGTCAAATAAAATATTTGTTGCTAAACGTAAGCTCTGATTGTTGTTGTTAGTTCTCAGACTCTACTCAAGCTGCCTTGGCTTACAGTCAAAAGGAGTAAAACCCCTGAATTGTTTAATTACTTTTCAATGAGCATTGCTTCCTCTTGCTTGAAGTTGCTGATTCCTGCTCCTTTGGCAGGYAACATTTATTACCTGCCAAAAGCTAAAAAGGTTATTTTATGTAATTGTCACTTTTCCTCTGTAAATGAAAAATTGCTATCATAGAATCATAGAATCAGTAAGGTTGGAAGGGACCTCTGGAGATCATCTAGTCCAACCTCCCTGCTCAAGCAGAGTCACTTAGAGCATGTTAGACAGGGTTGCATCCAGGCAGGCCTTGAAGATCTCCAGAGAAGGAGACTTCACAACCTCTCTGGGCAACCTGTGCTAGTGCTTCGTCACTCTCACAGGGAAGAAATTCCCCCTCACGGTCAGACGGAACTGCCTGTGCTTCAATTTCTGCCCATTGCTTCTTGTCCCRTCACAGGACAACTGAAAAGAGTTTGTCCCCATCCCTTTGATACCCTCCCTTCAGGTACTTGTACACATTGGTAAGATCCCCCTCAGTCTTCTCTTCCCCAGGCTGAAGAGGCCCAGCTCTCGCAGCCGTTCCTCACAGGGCAGGTGCTCCAGCCCGCGAATCATCCTTATAGCCCTATGCTGGACTCTCTCCAGTAGCTTCAGGTCTCTCCTGTGCTGGGGAGACCACAACTGGACACAGTACTGGAGCTGAGGACTCCCCAGGACGGAGGAGAGGAGAGGGGCAGGATCACCTCCCTCCACCTGCTGGCAACACTCTTCCCAGTGCACCCCAGGAGACCATTGGCCTTCTTCGCCACAAGGGCACATTGCTGGCTCATGGTCAACTTGTTGTCCACCAGCACTCCCAGGTCCTTCTCTGCAGAGCTGCTTTCTGGAAGGTCAGCCCCCAGCTTGTACTGGTGCATGGAGTTATTTCTCCCTAGGTGCCCTTGTTGAACCTCAGGAGGTTCCTCTCCACCCAACTCTCCAGCCTGTCCAGGTCTCTCTGAATGGCAGCACAGCCCTCAGGTGTGTCTGCCACTCCTCCCAGCTTGGTATCATCAGCAAACTTGGAGGAGGCACTCTGTCCCCTCATCCAGGTCATTGATGAAAAAGTGGAACAGGATGGGAGCAAGTACTGAGTCCTGGGGGGCGCCACTAGCCACAGGCCTCCAACTAGACTCTGCACCACTGGTGACGACCCTCTGAGCTCTGCCTTTAAGCCAGTTCTCAATCTCTCAATCCACCTCACTGCCCACTTGTCTAACCCACACTTCCTGAGCTTCTCTAGGAGGATGTTCTGGGAGACAGTGTCAAAAGCCTTGCTGAAGTCAAGGTATACAACATCCACTSYTCTCCCCTCATCTACCCAGCCAGGCATTCCATCATAGAAGGCTATCAGATTGGCTATCAGAAGGCTATATCCATGTGGAAATCACAAAAAAGGAGTCTTCTGCTCCTGATCTTTTAACAAGTCGAGAGTAAAAATAAGACGTGTCATGGAAAACATTTTATAAACTGATGAGGTTGTCCTATATCATCACCAAGCTTTCCAGAACAGGAAAGCTACAGAGAAGTTCTCTTGTATTTGAGCAGAGGAACAGCACTGATGCTGGTGATCTACCTTTCCATGGAAAATTGTGATATACCACCTGGATCAGAAAAACTGAAAAAGATTCCATGTTTCTGTGTCTTTGTATCTAGCTCATTAGCAAGAAATATGCAAGAAAACAGCATTAGAAGAAATTCTTTTATATAGTCAGATATGTCTAGCAGAAGCCTCACATTCACAGGCCCTGGTTCTCATGGAGGACTTGAGCCATCCCAATAAGTGCTGGAGGGACAACACAGGTAGTCAGGCGCAAGTAGTTGGAATGTTTCTGGAGTGCATTGATGACTACTTCCTAACGCAGGTGATCAAGGAGCTGGCAAGTGGTGATGCTGTGCTGCACTTCACATTTCAAATAAGGAAGAACTGATGGGGGATATAAAGGTCAAGGGCAGCCTCGGCTGCTATGACCATGAAACGATGATGTTCAGGATCCTGACTGGAGAGAGCAGGGCAAACTGCAGGATTGCAACCCTGGACTTCAGGAAAGCATGTTTTGGCCTGTTCAAGAATCTGCTTGTAAGAATCCCACAGCATATGGCCTTAGAGAGGAGTCAGGGAGAGCTGACTGATCTTCAAGGATCTCCTGCTCCAAACTAAAGAATGGTCCATCCCAACAAGCAGGAAGTCAAGCAAGAACAGCAGGAGATCTGCAAGGGTGAAACTCAAACATAAAAAGAAAGCATACAAAGGGTGAAAGCAGAATCGTGTAACGCAGGAGAAACTAGAGATACTGTCTAAGTGTGCAGGGATGGGGATCTGTGAGAAAGTCAGGAGCTGGGAAAACTTACCCTCAGTGGTGGAGGATCATGTTAGGGAACATTTAAACAAATTGGACATACAAAGWTCTTGGGRCCTGATGGGATGCATCCAAGAGTGCAAAGGGTGCTGGTCAATGTTGTTGCAGGGGCTCTCCTGATTATCTTTGAAAGGTCAAGGCAATAGGAGGAGGTTCTTGAGGACTGGAAGCAAGCAAATGTCACTGGTATCTTCAAGAAGCAAAAGAGGAAGACTGATGCTGGTCAGTCTTATAGACATCCTCATAGACAGAAGATGGAGTACAGGCTAGAAAAATGAATAGTGAGGTTGGTCAAGAAAAGGCTGAATTGCTGGGCTGAAAGGGCTGTCATCAGTGCCGTGAGGTCCAGCTGGAGGCCAGCCTGTCACTAGTGRTATACCCTGGAGGTTGATCCTGAGGCTAAAACTGTCCAACTTATTTGTCAGTGACACAGATGATGCGACAGAGTGCACCCTAAGCAAGTTTGCAGACAAAACAGAACTTGGAGGAGTGATTGAGATACCAAAGGGCAGTGCTGCCACTCCAAGGAATCCCARCAGGCTGGAGAAATGGGTAGAAAGGAACCTCATGAAGGTCAACAGAGAGAAATGCCAAGTCCTGCACCTGGGGAGGAATAATGCACCAGGACAGGCTGAGGCCAACTGACTGGAGAGTAATTTTGCAGAGAAGGACCTGGAGTCCCTAGTGGACAAGCTGAACAGGAGCCATCAACATGCCCTGTCCAAGTCAAAGAAACCCTAAGGCATCTGGGCTGCATGAGGAAGACTGTTGCCAGCAGATTGATGGAGGCAATTCTTCCTCTCTGCTCAGCATAGTAAGGCCACATCTGGAGTGCTGTGTTAGTGCTTGTCTCCCTAGTACAAGATGAGCTGTGAAGATGATTAAGGGACTGAAGCATCTGACATATGAGGAGAGACCTAGGACTGTTTCTCTTGGRGAAGTTCCAGGGGAATGTTATCAATGTGTATAAATATCTGACTGGGGGAGGCAGGAAGACGGGGGGATAAATAAGACATAGCCAGGCTCTTCAGTCACACTTTGTGATAGGACAAGAGGCAACAAGTAGAAACTGAAATACTGGAAATTCTATTTAAACATAAAAAAAATAAAACTTCACTGTGAGGTTGGTCAAACACTGGCATAGCTTTCCCAGAGAGGCTGTGGAGTCCGCATCCTTAAAGATATTCAAAACTCAAATGGACACAGACCTGAGCAATGTGTTCTATGTGACCAAAGAGATCTGGTGATCTGCTTGGACTAGGAGATCTCCAGAGGCTCCTTCCTGCCTCACCATTCTGTAATTCTGTGAGTTAATGTTTGCTATCTGCAATCAGTCTCTGAAGATAGATGAGTTTTTCTTTTCCCATGGTGTGACTCTTGCCTCCCTTTTTTGGAAACCTATAGGCCTTTACTTAATGGCTGGATAGAGATGTACGGCACTTAATCTTGAAAATCCCAAGCCTCCAGCATGCACAGACAATCCAGTTTTCATTGTGTATGAAAAAACAGACAGTTTCTGACAATCTTCCAAAATACTTGCACTAGGCTTAACCTAAAATCCTCAGTGTTATTTCATTTATTTCCACAGCCTGTTCCCATCTGAACAAAAGTAATTTTTATTAAAAGAAAACCCACATAGCAATTCTAGAATGATGTAATAATTTCTTTATGCTTCAGAAATTTTAAAGTGCTGAAACTACACACATAATACAGAAAAATGATTTAATAAAAATATAGATTTTAAGTGGTTATCAAAAATAATAACAAAGCTATGAATGGGATACCTAAAAATATCCAATGACAACTGGGACTCTGAGGAGAAAATGTAAGATTTAATCTCAGAATGACAATTGAACCTGTGCGTAGATCTCCTATTCAACTTGCTTCCTTTCTATCAAAGCGTTATTAACAAAAAGATACAAAGTTGACCACCTGAGGATGTTCCTGGCACACAAGAATATCTAGCTGGCATAAAGTCGATGATGCCTATTTGGTGCCTGTGCTTCTGTTTCACAGTCCTACGTAAGGGATGTCTTTGCTTCATTTGCCTGTGTTAGTATTCGCAGCCAAAACCAACTGTCTCAACATGACGGTTACTTGTCCATACAGTATTGTAGACAATGGAGAAGAAAAAGTTGGAAAAGGGAATAGCAGTGAGGAAAGACAGAAGGAAGGAGGGACAGAGAGAGGCTAAAAAGAAGCCTAAAAAGGCAATTTCTTTTTACCATGGCCTTCCCACCTATACATGTGGCTAATACATTTTTCTCTTCCACAAAGTACTCTGAGATGTATCAAAGAGAGAAGTGGAGCTGAGAGCACTCCASCTAATGCAAAACATACCTCAGTCCCATCAGAAGAAGAACCATTGCTCAAAGCCTGATAACATGCCTTCAATTCTGGGTTTATCTTTGCACACCTGAAGAAGTTAAGCAGTTAAACAGAAGTTAAACAGCAGTTAACCGCAGGTAACATAACAATCCAACTCTGTGGGTGTATAAGAATAAGAAGTGGGCAGAGCTTGACAATTCTACTTCACGAGGATTTGGAGGATGTCAATGACATCCCTTCAGTTAGGAAAGAAACAGGAAAACTCTGCACATAGAAAAATACACATGTAGGATATAGTATTGTAGATCTTGAATTATTTCATTCCAGTGAAATCTAAACACATTAAGTGGGATTCATCTTGCCTAAAGCTAGGTATTTAAAAGTTTATTATCTAAAGCAGTCAGTGTAGCCAGCCAGGCTCCCTTGACGGTAAATAGAGAAAAACAGGCACTCTTGGGGAAAATTCATCTAACCCACCAAAGGACTGGAAGAATTGCTTTCTGAAAATGACAATTTATTTCCAGTGGCTTCAATAGATAGGAGCTTAGTATGTCTAGCTCAGATTTGGTCATCTAACTCTAGATGCCCACATTAGAATGAATTAATTGTGCTTTTCAAAAGTCAACTTCTCTCAGTTTAGGATAATGATTATTTAGGAAATCTGTCAATATGTAACATATGAATTCTGAGCAATGATAAAAACAATTACACCACTGACTATGTCTGGGTACATGGAGTTGAGATGCAGCCAGAGCTGTGCCGGGCATCTCCCAGGAAGAACAGGGAGCGGTTGTCCTCAGATACTCCAATTTGTACTGACGCACTGGGACATATCTTGTCCCACAAAGCAAGCGTACACTTTTTTTTTGAAAGAGTAGAAGTAAAGAAAGATTTCATGATTTTCAGGAAAAATTGTGTTCAGATGAGGGGAGTCTGGGCTCTTACTCAGAACAATCAGAGATGTTAAGGAGACAGAGGCAAGAATATAATAATAGACTTAACATTATCCTTTTCTAAATCTTACTATTTCTTGAGTTACAAAAATGAGCAAATGGTTATTAGAGTCTTTCTCAAGCCTATGTTATCTGTTTATTCTTGTCATTGTATCTCCCCATAGAGCTGAATCATTAATCCAGAAGAACAGCCCCGGAATGGTAGGTGTGGAAACAGTGTGCCTCCTGTAAGGACGGGTCAGAAGTCAGCTGCTCTGTTTCTGTCACTAAGATATCTGAATAACAAGACCTCTACACCACAAGATGGGAAACTGGTAGACAAAATCATCCCGCTAGTGTGCTGGAGAAAAAACAAAACAAAACAAAAAGCCAAGCACTGACACAATCACACCAAGGCAAAAAAAAAAAAAAAAAAAAAAAAAAACACATTGAGACCTAGAACCAACAGCCTCACAGGTGAGCAGCCAAGGACACTTACATGCACTGTAACAATGCTTGCATGAAAAGATGGAATTTCTTCTCCTAGTCCTCCCCTCAAAAAGTAAAAAAGAAAAGAAAAGAAAGAAAAAAATACTCCATCGACATCAAAATACTTTGCACTGTTTCTCTGAAAGATCTTTCCTGAAACTTCTTCAAGATAAGCAGAGAATGCTGTATTTCGAAAGCATTTAGTTTCATTGGTAAACAGCTCTGCCAAAAATTTCTTGTACAGTTCTAATAGCAAAATAGTACTTTTGAAATACTTGCATGTCAGTTGTGCTGTAGGGGTAGAACAGAGAGGAGGATTTGATTTACTACTTACAATGGTAATATTCCACAAGACAATCCCAATACAATACGGCTATTTTTCCCCTAAGCAATGATTAAACTGTTTTTGTCCATTTTTGCATTCTAGTGTTTCACAGTTGTTCAGGGATCTTCAAAAGATCTTTTTGTGCGGGTACTTACATCATTACACGAACAAAATTCAGTGTTCTTACTCTGTATTTCCACTAACTCATCAGGGACAACCTTGCAGAATTGGTTAACTCTGTATTTCCGCCAAATTAATAAAATCTGAAAAGGGGTTCTTTTTCCACATTTGCACCCCATATTTCTTTTTCATAGTGAGGTATAATTACTATGGTCTACCTTAAGCTCCAGATTTTGCTCTCTCTTACAGTAGTGTTAGACATGAGTAGTTTCATGAAGGTAATGGAGCTGACCTCCCATATCCACTGTAAAAGAGATCAGAATCCATCTAACCTAGAAGCAGTATCACCCACCACAGTTTAGACGGCATATTGGCTTTCATTCTTCTTTAATGACTTTCATCTGGTTTCCTAAGAAAATGAAGATTATACAATCATGCTCTGATGATCTGAGCATGGATCTATCTGATCATCAATCTGTTAAGTTCCTTCCTGTAAACAGTAACTTTTGAATCTAATGGCTAATTTCAGCTAAAATTGCCTGAGGGTTCACAGTTCTTTATAAGCTCTGGGAAAAGAAGTGACTTCGTAGTGGAAAGAATTTATCTTTTGAAATGAGAAAAAGATTTTTAGCATGACCTCAAATGTTACTAGACACCCAAGAATCCACATTACAAATTTCTTAGCTCCACAGAAAACATCAGTTACTGCCTATATCTTCTTCAAAAGATACTTTACACACTCTATCAAGCCCTGGAAACAAATCCACAGGAAACCAGACTTACAGGATGTTTGCTATTATTAATACATATGGTCTTTGGGCTGAAATTTTCCAGAAATATTTTCTTTCTGTAGATGGAGGTTGGATGAAAAAAATCAAATTTTTGGAATATAAAGAGTGTTGGAAAAGCAAAATACATTCCGTTTGTTAAAATATATATTTAAATATGTTTTTATTTAAACTTTCCTGGCTGAGAACAGAAGAATGAACTGTGAAAACTCTTGTTCTGCCACTATCTTGAGCAGCAGATAGTTTCCCTATGACTGCCAATCCTTTATTCATTAAAAAAAAAATCTATGCTTATAAAAATAATGCTGTATCTTTTCCAGTGTAGATCACCAATCTTAAATCCAACAAGGATGTGATGGCTAAAGTAAGAGAATACTAAAGCCAGTTTTTAGACACAAAATATATACTGGATTATTTAATAATGAATTGGTTTGTAACAACTGAAAATATTTCTGGCCTTACTAGAGGAGCTTGTGGGTTCATGTGAGTACTAGTTCCTGGCTATATGTGCTTCATCATCTTATAAAATGAAGATACAATCTCAGAGCATTATATAATTTTCATGTCTGCTTTACCCTGTTGTTGTTAGTCAGTCTCACTGACATTTGAGCAAAATGTCGCATTTAGAAAGTTAGCTCATCACACTGTTCAGGGTCTTCAGTTATTTCATTGACTGATTTTATGACTTGCAGACATGAAACTCAGGGAAGGAAAGATACTTTACACAGTCTTAAGAAACTCAAATACAGATGATTTTCATTGTGGTATGTGTGGTTTTTTAGGTTTGCTTCAGAGGTTAACTTCAGGAATACAGATTTTCATTTGAATTAAAATGCTGTTTTCCTTTATATGATCTTTTTTTCTCTTTTTTTGCTGCTTTAGGACTAACAGAGCATGTAACTGAATATTTTTTAAACACAACTGTTTTTTCTCTTCTTTTTGTCACTTAAAAGAGCATTAGCCTTTTTTAGTTCAAGTTGCATAAAAGTTAGTCTTAACCAGTCTTTTGAAACTGTTAATAGTCAGCTGAWAAAGGTTTTAAAGTGATATTTTGGATTTTAAATCAATTCCATGATTCACCAATAATAAAATTTACTAATATTGGGTCAAATGGAAAAGTAATTTCTTTTATAACCTGTTGCTGTAGTTAACTTTTAAGAATCCTATAACTTAAGGAATAAAAATAATTTCCATCAGACAACAGCTGTTATTTTATCCTACTATCTTTGCTTCCTTTTTGTCTTTGAGATCTTTCAGTATGAACATATCTAAGTAAATGCACATTATTCATTACTGTTTCCATTAGTCATGACACAGGTAGTCAATCATTYGTGGAAAATCAAGAGATTCAGGAAACTGTACAAATGCATAAACACAGAATTTGTTCCTGACACCTACTTGGCTCTCACAAAATCCATTATCCTCCCCATGAGTTAGCTCACATAATTTGCAATCACTTGGCATAACTATATATATTTTAAATATCTATATTGGTGATTCAGAAAAAAAAGCAGCTTTCAGGAAAGTCATATGYTTTATTTTATATAGTTAAGTTTAGAAGACAAAAATTCCACTTCAGCTTTGCAATGTGTCTAAGAAGAAGATGGCTGAGAACGGAATAGCGTTGCCTTATCTAAGAAAAGAGGATATTATCCAGTTATCAGCTYGATACATTTCCTTAACACTGTTAGCAGTAGCAAAGCAATAAGATAATCAAACACATTCATTTTAATTATCTTGAATATTTCCCCAGTGAAAGTTGAAAATAATTCATTTGTTTTTGGTAATGAAGGGATAAAGGACCTAATCATAGAACGGTAAGATTGGAAGGGACCGCCGGAGATCATCTGATCCAACCCTCAGCATAGCCCATACGGCGACTGAACCCGCAACCTTAGCTTTAGCAGCACCATGCTCTAACCAACCGAGCTAAACCTTCCCCCAATCATGTTTTAGCTAGATATACTTAAATAAACAAATRTTACGTAGTACTTTACAAAAAGATATATTTTTGCATAAATTCACTCGCTATTTTTATTTTATACAGCCATCCAGTTTGCTTAAAAATTTATATAAGAGCTTTTCAGTAACCTTGTCATTATGGCATTTTCTTCAACTGTGATTAGCATCACTATTTTACATTACTCTTTCTTTTAAAATATGTATTAATAACAATAAATAACTTGATATAGATTTTGCTATTTTGTGCACTTAAATATTTTAATTTAATAAACTCTTCTGATTTTTAGTGAAGATCATGTATAGCATAAACGGAGACTGTTACATTCTGATGGTCACTGCTTCAACTCTTGATCACCATCAGCACTGATGGGATACTGTATATTACAGTGCCCAGTCACCTATAATTCACTATGCAGTTACCATAACCATAAAGATTTAACATTTGATGTTCCTCTGAGTAACTGAAAATACATATGAACACAAATAAATTACAACTGAGGAGACTTACTCCTAGCAAATCCCAGTGATCAATGTATAACTGTCTGTTAAAAGACAACAAATAGAGACAGGAAATCTGGATGCTTGCTATTCAAAGACAGATTTTGATAAAATAAAAATAAAGAGAAAATATAGCTTTCAATCATAGCATTTAAGCTCATTGATTAAATGTATCATTAAAGAACACAGGATGCAACCTTGAATATGCATGAATGTATACTTAGTAAAGGAGGCTTTTAATAGTATGTGATTTTCACTAAATGTAGATTAGTGAGGTCATTGTACCTGACCTATATTGCCCAGTTATGCTTCTGGACCGTTGTTATACCAGGAATAACTTCATTAAACCACCKTAATTAAGCCATAAACCCCAGGTGAGTGAAAGCAAGTGGCATAATCTATCGATCAAATGATGGATTCTCTTCTGCCTGAGGTTCTCAATGAGGTAAATAGAAGAAAGTCTTTGGAAATGGAAAGTCTTTCCCAACAAGGGCTGCTGAAACACACTGCATCCATAGCTGCTAGTGTCCACGCTCTATCCAGCCAAGTTCAAGGTCGATGAAATAGATGCACTCATGTACAGAAAAGCCAGAAGAAAAAAGCTTCTTTTCATAGGAGCCCCATGAAGATAGCCACAGTGAAGATCTTACAGTAAACACAATCTGTTCTCTGTGATAAGCCTATCTTTGATCTTGCTTAATTCTGAAAACTTCAGGGAAGCAACTTTGACTTAAAAGTGCACAGAAAGATTTTCAGCATTGGGATGATGCACAAAAAGAAAACAGGTTTCACACAACAGTAAAATTCCACCCTCCATTCRTTGGTCCTATAGCTGGTAGAAAAGAAACTGAATTGAGTGATATTTTTCATTGATGGCCTCATAAGCTCTGATTTGCCATTCTCTGGAAATAAAAGGGTTTTCCTCAGGCCTCTCAATAATATCATTGATGTCTACTCTAGTACACTTTCAGGATTTCTCCAAGGAAGCAGGAAGCCTCAGGAATTAGTAAAGAAGACAAAGGGAATTAAATGCAAGCATCAACTGGAAAGTGCTTCAAACAATGATTATTATTTCAGCATTCAACTAATTACACAAGATGACTGACTGTAATTAGAATATTAAAAACTTTATTTAAAAGCAAACATGAATTTTATGATCTATTTTCCAGAGACATAACAAATAGCACAGACTTGATTCTGATGTCATTTATATCAGGTTTTTACATACACAGTGCAGTCGGACCTGGGTCTGGTTACAGTCACCATTATGAAAATCCAAATTACCTCTGTTGAACTGCAGATTTCCTTCAGATTGCACAGAACGAGATCAGGATCTAGATCCTTGATTTTAAAGGAGTAACACCTAATTTAAAGCAGCATGAGATTAGAATCAGGCCTTGAATGTGAAGAAACAGTAGAATAACAGTTTAAAGATATCATAGAGTATAATATAATGAGAATGGAGTTCCCAGGACATTGGGTGCAATATGAAAAATGAAGCTTTATTTTCACGCTCACACCTGAAATGCAAATGTATAACAGATGTTTATACATCTCTGTTCTTTTCAGCAACCTCACATTCATCACAGAATAAAACTATGTAACATATCATAATGGAACTGATGGAAAGGCTGTATTATATAAGTGATTGTAAGGAGTTCTCCATTAGTATATCTGATATAATGTGAAACAGATAAGTTGAATCTTCCCTTAGATGGGGTCTAAACCACTTTTCACTGAGCAACCACCTTTAAGARCTCCTAATAATAGCTTTTAAATACCCTAAGATCTCAAAATGTAAGGTTTCTGTGGATTACAAACTTGTTTATATAGGGTATAAGTTTGCATTTACTTATTCATATGCATGTAAAATTGCACAAAGTACATACAAGTTTTATATATTCATATTATACTTAAGTTGCTGTTCTTTCATCTTGCTTTAGCTGAATCCTCTATCATTTCATCTGTTTGGAATAATATCAATTTCTTACAATAGACCACAAAGGATTAGGAGCAGAAGGAAATAAACAGTGTTGGAACAGGGAAGAGTTATTTTGTGAGTAGAATAAAGAAATTAGAAACTTTACTCAAGTTTATTTTCTCATTGTTCCACCTAAGAGAATCAATAATGTCTTTGTATCTTAGGACACACATTTACAGGAAGTCTAGAAAGTACCAGTACATCTTCTTCACAAGGAAGTAGTCTACATTTTGAATAAGGCTTTAAAAAGCTTCAGAAATGTATTTTTAAAGTCTGTGCTAATTTGCCATGCTCCCTTCATGTTCTCTAAGATCTTGCCATCCTTTCCCCTTTCTTCAGACTCCCARTCAAATGAAGATTGACATTATTCTGCAAGGTTCAGATAATCTATTGATTTATGATGTCCTATGATCAGATTACACAAGAGCCTTTACTGACCAGAAGAGCGTGTGATGAAGAGAGGGAGTGAAGTGTGGAGGTTCCAGTATGTGGTGCTCTCAGCCGCTGCTGGACAAAGCCAGTATTTCGTTAAAGGAGGAAAATGTTCCTCTTGCCACATTAATGATGCAAATTACCAAAACCAGCTTCACAAAAATCAGTTCCCCCAGGGATGGACAGTAAAAAGCATTAATAAAAAAAAAAATTACGTTAAAAACTTTGAAAGTGGAAAGGTCTCATGTCAGCACAGATTATCGCAGTAGAACCCACCCGAAGGAGAGAATTCAGCATTCTTTTCTGAGCATCTTTTTGACTTCAGTAGATTTTGGAGAAGGCTTTTTCTTGAGCAGGGAGGAAATTCAGAGCAATTTCTTACTGCACAGTTGTGCTCCCAGCAATCCAAAAGGCCTAACCCAAGCATTAGATTACCAGATGCTCGGAGAGTCACTAATCCGTTGGCTATTACATCTGCATTCCAGGGTTTTCATAAGAAATGCTACAGCTGTGAATCTCTAAAGAGTCTCCTGAAGTGATGACTGACTTCAGAGATTATCACTCCCTTTTCCCTTAGAACAGGMTGAAAATTTCCCCAGTGGTTTCATATCATTGGAAGAGATTCTGGATAACCTCTGACTGTTTAATCCCCACAAGACTCTGGGAGCAGTGCAAGTGTGGGTGGTTGATGGAGGGAAAAGTTTTCCTACTGAATTCTGAGAATTCTTACCCTTCAGGTGCTCCCTGTTTTCCAGGGGTGTCAATGATTTGCTGTCAAGATTTGCAGAAGAAGGYTGAAGGAAAACATTTTCCCTTAGGCTGAGATAAGCCCCATGTCTCAGAGATGCATATGTAAGCCCCCCAAAAAGGCAGAAGAGATAGGAGAATAAACGTACAGTCCTCTCTCAACAAAAAGAGCAACTTCATTTGTTAAACAAAGTTATTCTAAGTAAATGGGCACACTCTAAAGGCATACTGAGCATGTATGTAGTGAGGCAAGAGTTTAAATTTATATTTGGAGCAAATAAATATGAAACATGCTATATGGTTCAAGCCAACACATCTAAATAACTGTGAATGGGACTGCTTAAAGTGTACACTTGAAGCCCAGCAGCTGAAGACATTGCTTGTGAAGAAAACTTACCAGAAATGATAGCTAAACTACAAGGAAGACATTTAAATCAGTTCTTCCCTTTTTGCTTATATCCTTTATTCTGATCTTAACAAGGGGCCTGTAGAAACTCTTCAAGTTCTTTTCAGATCTTGGTTTTAGATGGTGAAGACATATTCAGAGTACTTTGTCTCTCTCAGTATAAACTGTGAGCTCTGCTCCTTCAGACACTAAGGGAAAAGTAAAGATAGTCAAAAAGTCTCGAGTTAAACACCTTCCTTCTGACTTAAAATAAAGCAAAAACTCATGCTGAGACATTTGTCCACAGTCAAGAGAGTCATGTCCAAGCCTGAGTCTAGAAAGAACATACGAGGCCAGGTTACGTTTGGCCTTCAGATGGAGCATCCAGTAATTTTTCTCTTCTCTCTTAAATGCACACAGAATGAAGGTAGAAACAGGTGAAGGCTCCTGAATCCAAAGCTGCTCCGCATTACAGCCTAAGGTGCCATCCAACTGGAAAACGGAATCAGGCGCATAAGGCCAAGACCTATAAAAACAGTTACAATGCATCCTCCCTGAACCTGTACCAATGAATAGCTCACCTTAGAAAATCTGTTATTCAYCTTGGGCATCACTGGTAAAACATTTAGCACTTAATGCACCTTTTCTCTGAGCTTAAGAGTGTTGGGCTGCTTTCCAATGTGATGTTTCACTGTTATCCTTTATTAGGGGAAGGGATAGAAGAAAAGGACAGAAAGAGGAGGATTAATTCTTAATTTGGACATAGTCAAATGCATTTTCTGAGCAGCATAGCAAGTGATTGAGTCTCAAAACAAACATACTTAAAACAAGTCCCAGATTTGTCTGATTGTGCAACAACTGTGAGGAGAARTGCTCTCCCAGAGCAACATCATTTACTTTAATGGTAAGCTCAGTAATTCAACATAATACTTTTCCAGGTATTTTGTGTTGGGTTGCATCATTCTTAGCTGTACTGAATAGAGAACCTTTTAGCAGGCATTATATCACCTAATTCAACTGGARTACAAGTGAAATAAGGTACCGCTTTTGTGGTTTCACATCCATAACAAATTTTCTGGAGGAACAGAAGATTATTTGGATTCAGCTGCCAGATATATTTCTGCATGTTAGATTATATTATTTCTAAAATATCTGAGACTTGTCTATGAAGAATAAGAGATTTTATCTTTCCAAGAACTACATCTGTGTTAGATTTAGGGAGCTTGTGAAAAACAAATGTTGAATGAAACTGCATGCCTTCATTGCTGACGGATAARGAAAAATGGCTCAGCAACATATACAGTGTAGAGCAATTTATGTCAATTTATTACTACAAAACATTCTTGCTATTTCCTTTGCTTAATTGTTGCACTACATAAAAAAACACCACAGGGTGAAGAGACAAACTTTGACCATAGAAGAAAAATTCAGAAAAATACTGACAAATTAAATAAAAATTAATGTAGCAAAATTCAAACATAAAAGACTTGAGACTTTTAGAAACAAGTGCATAAGCAGATGCTTCCAGATCCATACTTACATCTAAASAGCCCACTTTTCAAAGCTGCTGAGTATCCAAATACTCCAGACAACCTCAGTGATTACRACCAGATACTTAGAGCTGTTGAAAATCATGCCAGTTCCTAATATTTCTACTCGCACTAAATGAAATTTTTCCTTTGAGAGTTATTTGCAAAAGCATTATTAGTATAAATACAATAGTCTACTGAGTAGCATGTCATCTATGTAGTAGTACCAAACAGCATAAACTGTTCTCTTGACACATTCTGTCAATAGATTAATGCTTTTTCCCAGCTCAAGTAAGGCAGCAGAACCTGCGCAGTGGCCAGCAGCATCCAAAGTAGAAACAATGGGGAACTGCGTTTGCTGCTGTCGTAGTTCTTCATCAGTCAGTTCAGTTACTTCAGGGACCCTGGGCTCAAGCTAGATGACAGCATTAAGAAAAAGGATTTCTTTTCCTCTACCAAAATACCAGTGTGAGAGTGAAAAAGTACAAAATATTGTTTAAAATGATATTGGGCAGAATGGAGCAGGTGCTACCATGAAGGTTCCCATGCAGCTTTAGCTATTTCACAAAAAGAGCATGCTTACACTACAGGTTCCCTCAATTAACAGCTACAGGAAGTTAATTGGGTGTAAAACAGTAAAGTCATCCCAGAAAGCAGCTGTCATTGCTTTGTAGCTCGAGCAATGCTGCTGGCATGAGAATTGTGTTTAGACTCTAAATACTCACAGTCCACTTTTCTTTTATGCTCTTTTTCAACTTTCTGCTTCCCAGCTGCTTCACTGAAGAGGGGATTATGTCATATTTTACCAGCTGAGAAGGTATAAAATAATACAGGGAATGTGTTTGTTTTAAATGCTTCTGTTTAATGCAAGAGATCAGATACTACTACAGCTTTCAATATGTTTCTCCTCACAGATGCTTGCTTTTCTCACCTTTTAATGTTGAATACATTTTATTTTCCTGAAATTTAGAGTTTTCTCAAACGAAAAACAATTGATTTATAGACTTGAACTCTCTGCTCTTTCTACAGACTAATCCAGCTCTCATTTACCAGATTTTTACAATGATTTCTTTGACTTCAGCAGATACGTTAATAAGACTTAGACCCAAAGGCTGCCACTGCGTTGTGAAACCTCGTTGATAACTGTACTTGTATTGGTTGAACTGCAACATCCACGAGGCTTATATGCATAGATGCACATAACTCATATATGCATAGATGGAGGGGGTATTTCATACAACAAACGAATTTAACTGACCAGAAAAAAAAGACATTCACACTTCCTGCCCTTCATCCTGCAGCTACCTATAATCCTCAATTTCATCTGATTTACTGACATTAGATGATCAAAAAKAAACACTGTTGCTGCCTGCAAGCTGGCAAAACCTATATAAGGCGATAACAAAAGGTAATCGGATGAGGTAATTTATTCGGCTCTCCATTACCATCACCAAAAATTAGAGGTTGAGGACGGGGCAGAAGGGCCGTAACCAAGCCTTCCCCAGCCAGTAGCCATCCCATGCTATATGCGCCGCCCCGGTGTGAAACCTGCCTTTTGGCATGCTCAGCTGGGCKTTTCAGGAGCACGGGGAGAGACCTCTGTCATGCACCCTTAGAGCGGTCAGCTCGACACCGGTGATGGCTCTCCTGCCACCCATGGGTGTCTGCTGCCCTGATCGGCTCCGTCTGGCCTAGAACTGGCCCTAAGACTGATACTGCAAAAAAAAAGCAAGAACAGTCCAGGAGATGCCACGGAAGAAAGGTCACCTAATCATTAGTAAATATTACTCTAACTAGGTAGAAGAACTGCATAAACTTTTACACTTTTTTACACTTTACATTTACACTTACTGCTCTGCTGAGTTAAGATGTGTAATTATTCTGGGAGGATCCACCAAGGCCATCAGTAATACAAGATTTTGTTTGGGCAACAATTGCAATGACTTTATCTGATCATTCAGTCAGGTTAGGATAAACATGTCCATTTACAGCAGCAGCAGGCAGCWGGGACAATGCCCGGCACTGCTTTTCTCCACGCTGTCAACATCCTAAAAATAAATTTATGTATTCATCTAGCTTCTCTGTAGCAATAAACAAATAAAATAAGTTAATACTAGTTAGCCATATTTACATTCTATTACAGTACATATACACGTAAAAGTATAAGAGCAGTTTAGGCCAGAATTCATTACAGTACTTACTTGGCAGTTTTTCATCCAACTTGGTCAAGTCTTATGATATATACCTCTTTAAAACACATTAGTGTAATAAAATACTGCAAAAGCGCATAGTCAGGTAGTAGTTTAGGCAGGATTTCTTTTGATTTTTTAATGAGATTAGTTAATATAAAGTTGCCTGTTAAATGATGTGATGACAACCTAATCCATTTCCCCAGCATCATCCCTCAGAGTTGACAGAGGAACAACCTGGACGCACTGCATACAAGACACTTTTACAAATCCAGTGACTTGCACCACCCGGCAGCTCTTCTGTATGTGGAAATCCAAGGCATTCAAGGAGTGAAAGTGTTTTCCAGACTTCCAAGAAGCAAAGAACATGAAGCTAAAGGCCAAGATAAAAAGGGAGAGGAAATTTTAAGGCCTTTATAAGTCCTTAGAATTTGGTGTTAGCTTCAGTATAAAACAAATTGTGAGGAGAAAGAAGCAGCTAAGAAAATTGCTTTTTATAGGAGAACTTTCTCCTTTGATTTGATAACAAGTTATCCACAGAGCAGGCCAGATCCTGACAGCATATTGTGGCATGGCTGTTGATTAATATCCCGACATTTGTGACGGTGACAGGATCTCCCACAGAAAATTCCTTCATTGATGAATATCTAAAGGTCTTAATACAGCCTAATCCACTTTTAATTCCCTTAGTTTTTAAGGTACCAGTTGGCCTTATGGTTGCTAAATTGCACGCTTCAACAGATATTTTTACAAGTATGCTTGAATTTTTGCAGCACAAACTAAAACATAAATGTTCTTATAGAGTCCAGAAAATATTTACCAAAAATTTTAATGGCGAGTGTTGAAGCAGTTCTGAGTAGGTTAAATTCACAATATCTTTATTGAAGGCCACAGAAATGACCCTAGTGCTTGTTTTTTATCTTGCGTATTAAAAATTCAAAGGAGAAGGCCATTCCAAATAAGAAACTGTGACTGAAGGTATAGTTCGGCATTTCAGTATTGAAAGAGATAACATTTATTGGATAACCTATTTAAATCATATACCGTTTCCCTAAGTAGAGAATCTAAAGAATGTAATCATCCACAGTAAACTACACATAGCCTGGAAGATAAAAAAAAAAA
Organism: Rhea americana; assembly: GCF_003343005.1. Lineage (NCBI taxonomy): Eukaryota > Metazoa > Chordata > Aves > Rheiformes > Rheidae > Rhea > Rhea americana. The sequence continues at coordinate 4,276,110 of NW_028185150.1, forward strand.
AAAAAAAAAAAAAAAAAAAAAAAAAAGGTACCTGTGTACATCAAAACTTCATGAATGAACACTGAAAATAAAAAAAGTTCTGAAAAGAGTTCCAGTTGTAAGCAAAAGTGAAAGCATGGATTTGTGAGGAGCTTTTGTTAACCAGGAATTTAAATTAGCTTTTAAAGATACAAATTTTCTATTTTTTAGGTCTCTCCTACTCTACAGACACACTGGTACTATTTAGGAATGGCATAACTTTGCGTAAAATGTAATTCCAGCTCTCACACATTACTGTCAAGTGCTTTGTAATCGTTACATAAATACCTTAGACTGTAAGTGTTCAAATGGAGCAAGTTAATTTCTCTACAATGCAGAATGATAAAAATTATCTGTCAGAAACTAAGAAGCTGATTCGTTAACATCRTTCATCCTCCTCCTTCTGCACAGACTGAAGCAAACTCTCCTGTTCAACAATCAGAACAGTGTGTTATGAAGACCTCACGCAGGGCTATCGTAATTGCTTTTGTAATTCCACTGTTACCAAACAAATCGCATTRGTAATGCACTCTCCCTGAATATAAGCTGTGGAAATTCCTGTGTCTCACAATTAAAAAAAAAAAAAAAAAAAAGGCATTTTCAGAATTACACATTCTTTCCAAGAGATCTGTACTTCTGCACTCAGCAGAGATCTCTTTATTTAGCTTTCAAAAGACTAACAAGTCACCTGTTCAGTTAGGGCTGCCTATTCCAGGCCACCTAATTTATCTGATTGCCTTCAAAGGGTGACCCAGCAGCAGTAGCTGAAATTAACCCTGGACACTGAGCTGTGTCTCCCTGGGTATAAAGAACTGTTTGGTGCATGTGGTATTCGTTTAGAAAATGGTATCGGAAAAAGAGTGTTTCCTGTTTACTAACTCCCGGCTAAGAGGGGTTAAGAACATCTGCAGTACATTCACCTKTGTACGTAACGGCGCATCAGTGGGGGGGAATTGGTGGTGGAAGCATGAGGACTGACTTGTTGCTGTGAATGGTGCTCTGAAGCCGAGCAAAGAGTGGGGACACAGCACATAGGGGGATCCTAGGTAAAAAACAGGTAAGTTTGTCCATTAAGTGACCTGTAATGAAAGCGAGTGCTGCCCGTGCCGACTTGAAKGGATGTCGGTATACATTTAAGTCACTCCTGCCCACGTTGGGCTGACTGGTTTGAAAGACCTGGCTGTGAAGAGTGACAAGGAGCTATGACTCCTCCTGGGAGCCAGGAGTCTCCACCCGGCCCTGCCACTGCAGCTGTTTAATAGCAACTCAACACACATCCTGGCTTGAACTGGCTATGAGGGTGTTTTGTTAATTTGTTAGTAGATGATGTCGCAGGAGTGAGATCATCAGGACTGTTTGACTACAGCAGTGRTATCACAATAGTCAGCCCTAATGTAATTTAATGTTTGTGCTTGAGAGTTAAAAAAACAATTGACTATCTGTGGCAGCAGATTTTTTTCTTAAGGGTATAAAGGGCATAAAACAACACTCTAGTAGGGTCATTTTTCCTATATATGATGAAACCACATGTGGCAAAAATAAAACAGTGAATCACTGATTCAGAGTCCAGCACTACAGAGCTGTATAAAGCCCTAGATGTGAAGTCTTATACATGAAGTTAGGAAAAGGTCAGCACATCATAAGTCTTTCTTAAACGCTTTCTTAAACTTTCAGTGAATTGTTGATTTTTGGTATTTCTTGGCATAGCTTCACCTTCAAAGTACTTTTAGGTAGCTATCATCCATTTGCATGGATTTGCAGCTTAAGCAAGCAAATTACGTCTGGAAAATAGTTGCCCTCACCCTTCCTATTAATGCCCCAAGAATTTTCACAGAATTAAGTAAGTTTAGTGGTGTTTCAAGAACAGACTGTTTCTTCTCATATAGAATCATTTGCCAACACACTGATGCTGTAGCATTCACATGAATCAGAATCTCAGCTAGCAAGATGGTCTTGAAGAGAGAGAGAGAGAGGGAGAGAAAGAGAAGAGAGAGGAGAGGAGAAGAGAAGAGAAAGGAAGGGAGGGGAGGGGAGGGGAGGGGAGGGGAAAGGGGAAGGGGAAGGGAAAAGAAAAGGGGAAAGGGAAGGGGAAGGGGAAGGGAAGAAACCTTACCGAACTTGTATGATCACTTAACATCTGTGATATGAATAATGAGATACTTAACACGATAAATTGAAAACAAAACTAGCTTAATATTCCCAATAAGTCATTTTCAGTTTAAATTCAAAACTATCTTTCATTCTCTGTCTCCAAGAGACATTGTAARAGAAAGCTCCTCTTTCAGTTTATATTATACTTACGGTGGACTGGAATGTTTTTCTCTGTACAGTGCACTTTTAAGATAATCAGTATTTTTTTATTTTGCTTCTTGACATCTAAAGTGAAGAGTCTTTTGATTAATAGACTATAGGAGCCCCATATGATCTCACGATGATTTTTCAGTCAGACTTTAATACGGTAGCTTCCTATTCTGTCACCAAAATGTATCATTGCATTCAATCAGTTATGCATGAATGTGCAAGTAAAATTTATTCATGCATCCTGGCATTTCAAAGAAAGAGGAAAAATAAAAAGGACTAGGATTTCAGCCTTCTCAAGAACTACATCTATATTACAAAGCTTTCAAGAAAGCCACCTTTTTAATTTTGAGTGTGCAAAAATACATCAAAGCCTAGAGAAATTCATGGGTGTTTTTCTTTCTTAAAAAAAAATCCCAACTGCAAGCCCTTAAAAAAACCTGTGTTTTGTCATAGCATCATAAACACTGTTGCTAAAACATGTTCCATTTACTTTCACTGTCTGTCAGTGCAGTTTCTGTTGCATGCATGTGAGTGATTCTTCGACAGGTTTCAAGACTTTAGCTAATCTGCACAAAATTATTTGGAATGAAAAGGCAATACAAACTGTTCCACTCCAAACACAAGATTGCACAGCTGTAATCTATGGTTGCAAGTCTTCCAGAATTTGAAACTGCCCCAAGACATAAAAGCAATGTATTCTAATGGGGAAACTGGTTAATTCTTATTTCAGACATACTGATAACTTATACTCTAAGGGGAAGAGAATTCAAAGGAAGGGAAGAAAACACAAACTTGGAAAACCAGTGTTATACAAATTGTCCACTCACTTTACTTCAAAGCATATCAAGAGCAATGATTGTTTTAAAGTAATGAAAATGAATTGAATTATTCATATGAATTTTTGGTATTGTCATATGCATAACCATCATATTATCTATTACTTGCCTTCAAAACATCATTTAATTGCTGCTGAAAGAAATAGTATCACACCAAATGTGACAACATCAAATTCCCATTCCTCCATTTATATTGCTTTTCACTATCCCCATCACAAAATGAAAAGCATTATGTTACTAAGAATATTTTGGGGTATATGGTATCCTCTKCTATCATACTATGTTCCCCATTTTCATCTTGCAGTGTAATTTCTATATGCTAGAATACAGATTTTATTTTTATTATCACTATGCACAGTGACAGTCTGTGAATAAACTTGTGAGTTTATATCTTTGAGGAGGAATGTAGCCTTTAAAACTACTGAATAAGTGAAAGGTCTGTATGCAAGAACACTAACTCATTTCTGAAAATTACATAAGGCTCCTTTGAACCTTTCCTAACAATTCAACATCCAAGACTGAAGACAAAACTAAGCCATTTTGGTAGCTATTTTCAGAAACCTCAAAGGAGGGCAGCTATAAAGTTTGCCACAGACACAAGTAGAGTCAATTTTGAGGAGAATTTTGTAAACTGGATCAAGTAGTTCCAAACACCTCAATTAAGATAATGTTATCAGTAATTTGCTGTCTTACCTCCTTGCTTCTTCACTCATACATGAAAGTACCCTTCCGCTAGATTTTCTGCCACCAAGGACAAATTTGGATATTTCATCACTTCCAAGCAGGGTTACATTAGGGACATGTAAGATAATAAACATATGAAATGATGTAGCTGCAAGCTGAGTGGAGACATCCTGAGACAGAGACCGAATCTGTAAGAGACAGTCAACATTAATCACAGCTCATGAGAATATAACTCCTATCCCTTGCAGTAGTACCTAAGCCTACTAAAGTTTTCAGCGTTCCCCAAATGGAAGGCACTTATGTGTCAACAAGAAATCTAAGAAATATTCAGCTACAAAGTCAACTTCTCAAGAAAATACATTATCTCCTTCTAACTTCAAACAGGAATACAATTGCTCTGTACCTCCAAAGGATTTACCTTTTGACTCTGGCAAATTTTGTGACACAGAGAGAAGGATGTACATACCTTCCGGTGCAGTATGCCTCTGGTGTACGATCGAAGTCATAATTTCAAATATGATGCCTATCCAAAACTACCTTTAACTGTAGAACTGTTGCTTATAAAATGTTGAACACTGAGATTAAAGGCCAAATCCTCATCTGTGCAAGACCAGGAACCTCTGATGCTTTAGTACTGTTTCAGATAACACGTTTTCAAGTTCCAAGGTTTACTTTAGGAGGTAAACTTAGGGTTTCATGTGCCTTATCGTGAAGATATAATATGTGGGTGTTTTCATCCACTTTCATGGAAACTGATGGAATTGAACACTGGCTCTGGTTTTTAATAGCTTACTGAATTACTGCATCAAAGCCCTATAAAAATGGACCAAAATTAGATACATCAATCATATTTTGATAACATGTAGAAAAAGAAAAAAGTAATCAAATCAGAAAATTTGTTAAAAGGCATTGCTGTAAGGTTTCCAAAGCCATTTTCTCTGTCAGACTATTTTCTTTTCAGTGTTGCATAGAAAGCTAACCTGAATATAAATACTATTTGAAAAAAAAGTACTATTTTTATATATTTCTAAGTGATTTCTGACTTCTACTGGCATCACAGCTCTCTGACTTTGCTTCCTTCCACATCCTGATGTTTAACCGCTCAAACATGTTTCATTTCACTGGAAGAGAGTTTCAGAAAAAGGTACCAAACTGGGATCTGGTCTAAGAGGTCCTGTTACTCATAGTATTGAATTTAGTTCCTTGTTCTTTCAGAAAACTATGCACAGATACAATTAGGGCAAAGTAAACCCTGAAATCTGTTCTCAAGAGCAAATCTGAATATTATTTCAATTTTGTTTATAAATAGAACCTAGTATATGAATGAATGTGGTAACTGGGGTTCCATAGTGACTATATTGTAATTTAGCAATGACTCATGACCTCTGTTTTATTTCATGTTTTATTTTATAAAAAGATCTCCTTAATAATTCCCTCAAAAGTGAATAAGGAGGCAACTGTTTTGTCACATTAGCAGGCTGGAAGAATCCAGAACTACGTCACAGTGATATAATGTACTCAGCATCCCACACATGCTTGAGCATGTTTATGGATCATGTGCTTCCTGACCAAAAAACAACAACAAAAAAACCTCTCAATCTTGATCACCAATTGCGTAACAGTAGCACTCTGCATACTTGATYTCTAGGGACTGAAGAACAGGTTCAGTCAACCTACATATTGCTTTTCACTTCCTCCTCCGGGATGTGTATATCAGATATATTTACACTCTGAGTATTTTCCAGATACTCAAATCCTTGTTCTGGATAATTGAATAAATTCTTTAATTTGTGTTTAAATCTCACCAACTATCTGAAAGCTAATATGCAAATTATGGTTCTCTATGAAGTGTGACAGCAAAACACAGTAAATGATGCCATGAAGCCCCACATCTGACCTAACCACATGTTGCGAATGCAGCAAGTATACTTAGAAGGAATTCTTGCACGTGCATGCACAGTGACCATGGAGCAAAGTGACTGACTGCATGAAAAATTCTAAGTATCTGTAATCTCAGAGAATCTGGAATAGTGGGATGATATTGTTCTTTGAGGTAAAGTTAAAGGTTAACAGTCCATTAAATTTGCTAGCTAGATCCCTATCTAGCACTTAAAGAACTAAAATAATTAGTCAAGACAAGGATCTATCAAGAGATAAGAATATATTCATGCACGTAAATACAGCTTGCATGATAAAACACTCATATGTTATCATTTAGTTTTAGTGTTATTCTGTAGTATAGTAAATACTTTCTAAATACAACAGTCCCTCTGCTCATGGAACTTGCTGATGAAACTCTAGGGAATGGAGTGAGAAACTTCTAATACTTTATTAAGGAGGATAAATATTTCATCAAAATCAAATGCTTCCCAAAGCAGGAGTCTAGGGACCTTTACAGAGCTGGAACATGTGCCTTGAAATAAGTTTCCATGTGCAAAAAGGTGCTAGAAAATATTCGAAAGGCTTCACTTTTTTACTAGGATTATGTATCAGCCATCATTGCTCATCTCCTCTGCTGTTTTTTTTTTTTTTTCCAAAATATTCCTCATAACCTCACTCTGATAGAAATGAAGTCTGCTGTGTTGCCTCAGCACTTTTCCTAATTATAAAAATTAGGCCATCTGACCAGAAAAGAGAAACAGTATTATGCAATTTAGGAACTCAGTGAGAGCAACTCATGTTTTATTTTACAGGGTAGGATGGGACATTCTGTTCAGGACAAGTTTCTTCTGATTTGTAATGTCTTTGACTTTCAACTGCTAAGATACATTTCAGCAGAGGAAAAAATTTACTGATGAGGAACAAGATATGGCAGACTGATAATAGCAGATGATGTTTCCAGTTCAGACATCAAATGCATACCCAATAATGTGTGAGAGGAAGGGATCCCCACAGATTGTTTCAATCCAAAACAATACCACATTTTGCATGCTCTAGTGGATCTGGAAGAAACTGCAGCTRTGCCAGTTACGTGAGAAAAGCTCATGAACTGATGCTCTGACTTAACTTATTCATGCAATCTGAGGGAAAAATCTTGAGATCTCTGCTTTTTGCAATTATGCTAGCCAAGAGATCAATGATCCTCTCATAAGAGGAGGTTCATACTGGTGTTAGACCTAGGCCTAAGGTATGGTATTAAGCTTTCCATTTGCCCAGTCACATCTCAACAATTATCTGTTTAGCACATGAATCAAGGATTTGCATATGTAACTGAAAACGTTTCTGTACTATTGTTCTTAAAAACTAGGCCCCAAAAAAGCACATTTCTAGAGGGCCTGAGAGCAGAAGACAACTGTAGTGGCCTTCACGGACTGCTGGGAGAACCACTGCCTCAAGGCAGTGCTCTGCGTTTCCTCCTTACTCATAATGCCACAGTGTTTATCTAAACAAAGCAAATCACCCTTTGGGCTGGTTTGCAAGTTTACTCCCAGTTAATTCTGCGAGGCTTGTTTCCTTGGGCCTTGGAGTGCCTTGCACCAGCAGTAACTTGCACGGGATCTTCAGTGTTATCTCTATTTGTTTAAAATAATCCAGGTGGGAGGCAGGTGCTCTGAGCCTGGAGCACCAGCTCAGAGCACTTTCTTTTGCCAGAATTGCATCATGGAGCCTCTGTCCCTGAAATCTGGGGAGGCAGAGGGGGCCCAGGGAGTGGGGGATGGCCCTAGCCCCAGGCAGCATTGGGCAGCACCATASGCACAGGATGGGGACAGGCAGATGTCCACGAGTCAGGGCTGGACACCGCAAGGACAGACACGAGCAGGGCCATATCTCAGCTGGAGCCAAACCAGTAGACACTCAGCTGAAAATAGCTCTGATGAGATGGTGGTGAGCCCTGGCCACGGCCACCAGCCCTGCTCCCGGGAGCTGCTCCTCACATGTCCCAAAGGGCAGGGCTACCCATGGCCCCACTGGCTCCAAGCCCAGCACCAAACCCAGCGAGGAGACGCTCTCCAGGCCCTGACATTAACTATAAGGTGTAAAGCTCTTGGGCTCAAACTTTGCACTGAATACAACAAACAAAATGAATACATCCTAGTCCTCAGGTCAGATATTCTCCTAAAATCCATTTCTCTTTCAAGGAGTATACTGTGCTCGTACACTGATCTTTAGCTGCATRACATTACAAGTGAGACTCTAGATTTTGGGTGGACTTTGTGGCTATGTATATTTATTAGAATATACGCTTTGTTTGGCTAAGATATAAGATGAATAGTAAAACTATTTTCTACCAGACTTTTAGGAATTTTGAAATTTCCAAGGAAAAAAAATGCTTTTGATTTCCCACCTCCTCTCTTTTCTTTTAGTCTTTTCTCAAAAAGGTAATAAGCAGAAGAGGGAATAAAAAACACTCTGTTAAAACAACTAAGTTTTACACTTTCAAGAGCAAAACTTTTACCTATCTATTCCATTCTCATGTGCTATCTTATTTAAAATAGAATGCCCATTCCTCAGAACAGAGAGATCACACTTGATTCTGTTCTGAGTTACAGAGGGATTGAAAAAGACATTCCTCTTTCTGTCTTCAGTGCCATTAAGTCAGGACAACATTAGTACAGATATAAAAGAGTCAGGTCTGTGTTTTCATGGCCACATGAGATCACTGTCAAAATTCAGTAATCAGTAAATATAGAGGTTGGACTATTGCTTAATGAAATGCATACATACCTTGATTGCTAGGGTCCAGAATAAAAACGAGATGCCACATAAAGCACTATACACCAGCAGGCCTCGCTCATAAATGTTTTGCAGTGTGCAGCCCATGAAGAGTTCTCACTTACCTGAAGCTCACAGGGTACTAAGGACATCTGGTATATAGAATATAGTCGGTCAGCTACCAGAAGACATACCCAATCCTCCAGTGCTCTACTCAGTAACTTCTCACTGAAAGTGAGAAATCTTGTTATAAGGAAAATAACAGTAGAGACAACACTCAGCAACTCTGTTTTTATGAAAGGAAGGAGTCCTGACCAGTTGTCTAAATATTGGCTTTCTGAGGATTGCAGGGTTTTAAACCTCCTTGCATCGTGACTATGAAAATGGTGTTCAGGCACCTTGATACTTTGCATCTGTTATGCATTTACTTTTCAAAACTTTCCAATAAAATAAAAATGTCAGTTTTCATCTTACGCACCATATGGTTCAGGGATTTTATATCTGGCAGCTTAATCTTACAGATCTGGCAGTTTAGTTTTACTGATTTTCCTTTTTAAAAAAAATTTCTTTAATAGTTAGAACTGTGCTAAATGAAAACCTCCATGTAGGACCTAGTACGGTCCCAATTATAAATTTTGGCACAGGGATGTATGCTGAGGAAACTGACTTCTGGGTTCTAAAACAGAAGACAACCGTAATTCACATGTGGAGATCATAGAATCACAGAATGGGTAAGGTTGGAGGGGACATCTGGAGATCATCTTGTCCAACCACCCTGCTCAGGCAGGGTCACCTAGAGCATGTTGAACAGGATCACATCCAGGCAGGATCTGAATATCTCCAGAGAAGGAGACTCCATAATCTAACAAGGAAACCTGGTCCAGTGCTTTGTCACTCTCACAGCGAAGAAATTTTTCCTCATATTCAGGCAGAACTTCCTGTGTTTCAGTTTATGCCCATTGCCTCTTGTCCTCTCGTGTGGCACCATTCTCTTGACACCCTCCCTTCAGGTACTTGTACACATTGATAAGATCCCCCCTCAGTCTTCTCTTCCCCAGGCTGAAGAGGCCCAGCTCTCGCAGCCGTTCCTCATAGGGCAGGTGCTCCAGCCCTCTGATCATCTTTGTAGCCCTACACTGGGCTCTGTCCAGTAGCTCCAGGTCTCTCCTATACTGGGGAGCCCACAACTGGACACAGTACTCGAAGTGAGGCCCCTCCAGGGCTGAGGAGAGGGGCAGGATCACCTCCCTCCACCTGCTGGCAACACTCTTCCCAGTGCACCCCAAAGATGCCATTGGCCTTCCTGGCCACAAGGGCACACTGCTGGCTGATGGTCAACTTGTCATCCACCAGCACTCCCAGGTCCTTCTCTGCAGAGCTGCTTTCCAGCAGGTCAGCCCCCAGCTTGTACTGGTGCACGGAGTTATTCCTCCCTAGGTGCAGGAYTCTGCACTTGCCCTTGTTGAACCTCAGGAGGTTCCTCTCCACCCAGCTCTCCAGCCTGTCCAGGTCTCTCTGAATGGCAGCACAGTCCTCTGGCGTATCAGTCAGATCCTAAGGGAGGTCTTATCTCCGCATTGTGTTACCCTTTTCTCCTCAGTTAAGATCATGTTGTATCTCCCTTTAGCATGCAAGCTCATGGGAGTCAGGATGCTTGTTGCATGCATTCAGACACAGCTTTGCACGACAGGGCCCTGATCTGGGGTGAGAGCCACGAAAGCAATAATAACAAGCTTGGTTCTTCAGTGCCAGTCATTTCAGAGACTCTCACCTAGGTATTACATTTCCCTACCACAACTCTATCAAGTGAAAAATCTCTTTGCCAGTTGGGATATTACCTGACATGTGCAGAGAGCATCCAGCTGGGAAGTATGGTGAGTTTATTACTGTGCTTGAACTGTGCTTGCTATAGAATAACAAGTTGGGGATGTATGCTTTGATGCACATTTTCACCTGCATTTTATAAAATCGCCTTTCTGTGACTTGTAGCTATATTAGTGCGGCTATGAAAGCCACAAGACAAGTTTCTTTTCTGTGTCTCTTCATCAAAAGCCTATAGGTAAATGCAAACACAAAACTAGTCTTCATCTGCTACAGGTTAGCTGATGCTGATATATTTACTGCGTTTGCTATGCAATAAATCTCCTGCCTGTGGCTTATTATTGTTAGTGTCTATTTTCAATTATTCATAGACATCAGAAATGTAAAATTCTGATTATAGTAGCTGCATAACGAATCACAGACCACCATGTATTGGACAATATAATAAGGAGTTTAAGCCTCTTATGTATTATCTTCACTCAGATAAATCAGAATATTGCATTTCACAATGCAGTAAGCAATGCATCAAATCACTTCCCAGTCTAAAATCATAGTAAAGGGAATGGGGGAAGGAGGTAATCTACATTACTGGTGCTGTATAACTGGCTAGCACACTTATAGCAACACAGGGTTGCATTTGCATTTTAAAAAGTAAGGATTGTCTTAAAGTATGAGATCCATAATTCCTCTACGCTAGCTTTCCATTTCTCTATCTGACCAACACTGAATGGTTTAGAGGAATATACAAGCATGCCACATGAGTGACAACAGACTAAAAGTCCTCTACAGCTGTATTCATCCAGGCTCCAATAGTTAAAATTCAGCTTGAATTCTAACACTCCTGTTTAATAAATTCATTCTTTTCTAAATACCTACAGGCGTGACTGTTCTGAGCTTTCAGGTCTTCACCATTTAGTGAATGTCGCTTTGGCATAGTAAATTCCCATCCTCGGTGACTTGGTGTAGTAGTGAGTTCCAGGAGCTCACTATACTGTAACTGTGAGAAAGTACATTCCTTAACAAATAGGAATTTGCTACTTCTTGTAAYTGAATTGCTCCAGTTTTACTTGAGAAAGAATCTAGCTCTACCCCTTGATCTAATTCACTCCACTGGTCATCTTATACACATACCTTACAGCAGTACCTTGTGGTAGACTTCCTCTCAATAATTCTTCAGAAAAAAAATCTCCCATGTCTTAACCACTCTCAGGTTTTCTTAGCAGCTGGCAAAATTTGTGATAGAAAATGGAGCAATTACTGCCATGCACACATGAAGAATGCCACTCATTGGACCAGTGCTATTGTGCTTTCCATACTGTTCATCATGTCTTTTTCCATGTATCTTGTTTTAACTTTGTATTTTGGAGGGTTTGTTTGTTGTTTTGCTACAGCTTTATATTGAATTATTCAGAGATGAACAACTCCTTGTCTCTCATTTATTAAGATCCTAAAAAAAATAGGTAAGTTAAATGTTTTCCTTCTGTGATGATAGATCTATTAACTCTGAATTCTGCCTGCTACCTTCCCACTAAATTCACTCTGCTGCATGTGAATCTGACCTTTGTTTGCTCTTCCCAGTTCAAAGCTAAATCAGGGCTCAACATAGCAAATGAGTTCAGAGAAGCAAAAGTGGTATCCTCTTCTGTTTGCCTGCACTTACATTGCCTTAGAAAAGGATAGCCAGAAGGTAGCTTTCTGTTGATCTCCCATTGCAAAAATTTCCACTGTCTTCCATCCTAACCAAAACTACCTTTACTTGAAATGCTGGTAGATCTGCCTGCCCTGGCAATGCAAATACCTCATCTCTTTTCTGTGTGGTGTGGAAGAAGAGATCGTATCAGCACACTTCTGCAATAACCTCTATCTTACTCATTTGCAAAACAGTAACATGGATTTGCTTTATATTACAAAGCAGCTGTTCAAGATAGCTCAAAATATCTAAGCATGTACTTAACTTTTAATGTGTTTTTTTGGCATTTTTACATTAGGAACTCCGTGAACTTTTTCAAATCACAGTACTAAAAGGAAATTACAAAGCTATGCAGCCCCTCAGTTTAAAAGCCTTGTCAATTTGTCATCCTGGGATTTCATGTCCATCAATGTTATCACTGAAACATGTTATGTTCAGAACAATCAATGAAGTGTCCTGTCTATAAGAGAGAAATAGCCTGTAGAAACCTGAGACTACTATTATAGACAGCTATTGCTATAAACTAATAGACAGAAAACAAATGAAAGGGGAATAAGAAGCCCAGGAGAACCCACAGGAAAAGGATAAAATAAAGCAAAAAGTCACTTGTCAAGTGAAAAGTAGAAATGAAACAGTGTTAGCAGGAGAAAACAAAGGATGATGAGTAACTGCAGGGTGACAGAAAAGCACAGAGTGGAAAGAAAACATGAGATACAGAAATCCAAAGGAACAGCATGCAAGCTTCATGTAAGTGCTCATACTTTATGCTTCAGGTTTTTTGTCACTGGAAGTGAATCAAATTTGCAATATAACTACACAAGAAAGTATCTCCTCTCCCATTCTATTCCTCATACAGCTCTGAGGAGGGTGAAACTCAAAGACTGAAAAGAAAAACTCTTCTGTGAAAGCATTTGCAGTTTCTTTAGCATATTATTTTGACCAACGCTAACATCTTGTTAAGCTTATTGCACATGAATTCTAGTGGGTGGCTGGAACTAAAAATTTAAGTCATCTTTACCTGCTAATGAGATGATGTGAGCATTTTCCCACAGGAATATGTTTCAAACTTGATCTAGAAGAAGACCTGCTAAGGATGGGATAAGTCAGCAACAACAAGTCAATGATTAACCAGTCTTTAGGTTTTTTGGTTAATTGTGAAAGAAACACCTGATGAGCAGAAATTACAGATAAGCCAGTAATCACTAACTGCCAAAAAGGCCTGCAAAGAACCAGAAGTGTTAATTACTTTCATTCATTTCAAGTTTACCAAATACTGCTGGCAGTTAGTTTGCACAGAGGCTATCACAATTTAGGATTTGCTTTTTTCAGCTAGCTGAATTGGCAACAAGAGACGAAAGAGGTCCATGGCCTACTTCTGCAGTTACAGGGGAGTGAGGGGGTGGGGAGGGAAAAAACGAAGGATTCCTACCAACACATATGGTATTTAGAAGCTTAATTGCTGTTCGCTTTCAATAGGAATTAAATTTTTAATACATTTCTGTGCCTCAGAAGTTTAATTTCTATCAAAAAGCTAATGGCAGTTGGCCTCCTAAATCCCATGGGTGCCCTTGAGAATCTCCCACGGAGTCTGAAAATAACACTTTTACATTTATTACATTATGTATAAACTACTGAGGATACACAGTGATGCGTTTATTTCATCTCTTATGTGTTATCAACCAATAAAATCAGACGTTACTGCACACCCTGTTAACTAAGATCCCTTACAACAGAGATGCTGTAATATGGGAATCCCCTTTGGCTTCCATTAATTCAATACAAACCTGCAACTTGCAGATTCAGCAAGGTTGCCTGTGCTAATTTCACTGGCCTTGCAGGGCAAGAGCATTGATCTGTTTCACGCGGATGAAGACAGAAGCCCCACAAGAGCAGGTACTGTGTTTGGAGGTCACTGACATGCAGTCACGGGCCAGAACGCAAGGAGTCACATTTGTTCCAGTCACATTTGGAAGAAAAGATGGTTGACCAATATGCACGAAATGGTCTCCCGCTGGTATGCTCCTACCAGATCACGTTGCAGGAGTACCTGTCACTGTTGTGAAAGAGTGTAACACGCATAACCCGCAAACAACAACATGCAGAAATAGCAGAAGGGCCTGGCAGTTGTTTTCATCTGTCAGAGACAGCGTTTGTCTTGATACCTCATGATACGAATAGTCATATGAAGACAGAGCACTTGGCTTTGTGAAAGCCACAAATAGCGTTCCTGCTCTAAGAAAGTCTGCTTCCTGCATTATCAGTTATTCAGTGCAGGTCCTTATACACCGCTCTTTGTAGTGGTACCTGAGCACTAACAACACAGCAATTACTGAATCTGATTCACTGATGCTTTTCTTCTATTTATTCTCTGCTGAAGGAAGGGCTATGTGCACTATTAGTTTGCCTAATCTTCCGTTAATGTAAAGTCTTCACTGCCTTTTTGTCCAATACTTAATCAAAGAAATGCACTGGGTGCTCCAGTCRTGTGGTTTGTGGATGTGCCCAGATTTTTGTCTGCTGAGGGGTGGCACGGAAAATTGCCAAACCTTTCCCTTAGACGCCTTCCTGTGCCTAACAGAAGTGTCTAGCAAGGACTTCCTGGCAGAGTTTGAGAAGACCATCTAAACATCCTGCTCCCAAATCAGAAAGGTTTTTTTTTCTCCACCTTTGAATTAAAAACATTAAAAACAAAACAAGAGAAATGTCACAGTCCAGACAGGCTCTGGATGTAAACATATGTTTTATATCCCACTACATCTGGCTGGATCTAGGCCTTCATACGAGACATGTCTACACTGCAAGTGAAAGTGTGATTTCTAACAGAGGTGTCCCGAAGCCAAGTTTAAACTACGCAGCCCAACACAGCTATCAAGACATAGGTCTACCAGAGACATTGAACAAATATTGAGATTTCTAGCAGGAGTCCAAATTGCATCTGACACATTTTGCTGCTGCTATCCAGACTCCATTAAAACTAGAATGTCTTTGTCCTCTCCACTAACAATGCAC
Source organism: Rhea americana (assembly GCF_003343005.1). Classification (NCBI taxonomy): domain Eukaryota; kingdom Metazoa; phylum Chordata; class Aves; order Rheiformes; family Rheidae; genus Rhea; species Rhea americana. The sequence goes on from NW_028185150.1 coordinate 4,291,122, forward strand.
CTTCCTTTGAAGACAGACATTTCCTTAAATAAGGAACTGCTATTTTTTTCCCTTCAGTCATAACACATAGTCTATTCATTGCCTAAGGTAAAACTATGTCCTCCTCTGGAGCTTTGGTTTTTATTTATCAAACTCCAAAATTGTTAATAACCAACATGGAGACAACCTAAACTCTAGTCCATGTCTGTTTTCAAAACCTGGCTGAGCCTATCACTTACCTGTTTGTTTCATACAGATGTTTCTTTTTAGAGCACCACAGAATTGAATCCTTCTTCCTTTCTCCCAGTGACTACAATTCAAACACTCACCTTCCAAGACTGGCATTTCCAACAGGTTTTGGAAGAAGAGTTGACTGCCATCCACCTCCAGAACTCACTGCTGATGCTCCTCTCTCAGGGAAGAAAAGGATGTGACCCTCCATTTAGGAGGGAATGGTCTGTGCACCTGCAGCTCTGAGAACTGGACTTCTTTAAGAACAGCCTTTCGAAAATTAGTGGCATTGCCCTTACTAAGATGTAGCTCAAGCCTCCCTTTCTAGAAACAGAACATTCTGCTTCTTTCACCACTTTTGCAATGCATCATCATAATGTTTACATGGAAGTGCCACTGCTGCAGTATATTTTAGCTGGAAAGCTCTGAAAAGATAGTCTGAGGAAATTTGCCTATTTTCATTTGTAAATCGAAGATTTACAAAACTCAGAAGCTCAAGGTATCTTGAGCAACCAGACTCAGGCTTTGCAGAAACACATCTGCATGCAGACCACAACAGAAGTCCAAAGAAATGGAATAGGATAGAAGCAGAGGAAGAAGTTTTTGTCTAGAGAAATGTTGTGTAAAGTGCAAGAATGAAATCTGCTCTTCTCAGCTTTTCTCGTTATCTATTTCTATATGTTAATAAAAACACTTTGCAGAAATCTCATCACTTCCTTTTGACTGATCTCTGCATTTATATGAAAAGTAGTTTCCTACTCAAAAGTAAGAATTCTGGTACTTAGTTGCTCTCTCAAAAATTGGGGAAAATTTAAATGCTTTATCTATTCAATGCAAGGAAATAACTCTTCTGTAACTTGCACACTAATGCAATAGAAGCCCCTGCACCCACTTCGCCTAGTTGAGGTTTACAGAGGCTACTGTTCRAAATTTTAAAGAAAAATACATAAAGGAGCCCCTAACTGACAACAGTMTTTTAATGTATAGTCAGTTAATAAGACAAGCTTTACTCTAGGCAAGTATTAGTTTTTCCTCCCTCCATAAGAAGTTTATCTTATTTTCTAATTCAAAGATCTTGAGAGCTAGAGGAGAAAATGAGGAGACACTAGGTATAAACAGTTCATTCTCTTCCCAGCCGCACYGGGGTAATGCAGTTCTATTAAGCTGACAAACTCTCCTGCTTGTTACAGATGTGTATAGGTTGGATCTCCAGCTGGTGCAAATCGCAGTGATCCAATGACTTTATTGGACCTGCACCAGCTTGTGGTCTTTATGAATCAAACTCTCCTACTTTATATACTAAATGGTAAAATCACAGTGAAAGCCAGTGGAACAACATTTGTTTTGTTGTTAACTGCTCTGGGGCCACACTGCTCCCTGCAGTGGAGAGTCTGAGTTAAAGCCTATGTGATTCTCTAATCATTTTACAGTATGTGAGACTACATTTCAAAATAACCCCTATGTATTAGATATTACTCTGATTTAATGGAAAACTAATGACTATGCCACTCTGATTTAAGTATTATTCAATGCTTTATTTCTGTGGTACTTAATTTCCTATCAGTGATGTGCTGTGTCTACTCAGATGGCTTTACAGATTGTGATAGTGCCAAAATAATTCTTCATTTAAAACATTAGCTTTCTATACTTTCTTTAAAATGTTCTAATCTCTGACAATTTTTCTTATTCATTCTAAGTTAGTAAAAATTAAACAGACTATCACTTTTATTGGTGTATGAGGTTCAATTTCTAATGTGGTTGTTAAAGGAAATGCTTTRTTGAAGAGCTTGCATTATTTATCTGAAAGAATAATGAAATCATAATTACTGTACATTTGTGGTATCAGATAATTTCAAATGGAGAAATCCTCTTATTCCTCTCTGAGATACAGGGGACATTTCAGGATCAGGGCTAAGTGACCAGCATTATTGTATTAATAAGTTACTCTTCAATTAAAGGAATTGCACATGGATCAAGTTTTTAAAAAGTGGTATGGTATTACATGAAATATGTCTGAAAAGTTCTCTAACAGCTTTCACTGGCCTCCAGATTTCCAGTGATTCCCATCTCAACATAAATGAATTTACATCCTTTCCCAGTGGGTGCAATTCTAGAAGATGCCTGTATCCCAAGTCCACCTCCCTCAAGCTAGACAGAAGTAGCAGTATCAAGGTAATACCACCATAAAGGCTGCCTAAAACCACAAAGGAAACCTTTGCCAAAGAAGAAGGAAATAGATTGTTTATCCAGAGTGTCCTCTGTAGAAGAGATTAGGGACACTGCTTCACTCCTCATCTGATCAACATTTAATGCATTTAGCTCTCCACCTGATCTGAGGTTTAGTTCTGACTGAAATCCATCTTTGCTAAGCAGATACAACARAGATGCTGTAAATTAATGTTGCCTTTTCAGAAGCTATTCCATTGCTGACAAAGGGTGAAGACATCAGAATCACTACTCATTTAATTAGTTTTCAGATTAGATCTCCCCCTTTCTACTCCCCTATGATGTACAATGCTGTAGGATGGAAACTGAGATCAGGATGTCGCTCTGCAAGTTCAGGAAATGGCATATGACCACCGAGCATAAGAAGCTGTTACAGCTCTGTCTCATGGACTGGAGTAGTGTGTGCTACCATGTCTGTAAAGCTTCCTATTTTCCACTCTCACTGCAGAGGTGAGCTCAGTTCTCATGGACTAACTACTGAAGCACTGAAAATTACAGCCTACATATTAAATAATAATAATAGTAATAATAATTAACTTCAATAATGGCAGTTCACTTTTTTTGTTCTGGGCTGCAAACTGTAATGGTTCAGGATGAGAACCATGATAACTGCCTCAGCTTGCACCACTTAAGAACTGGGGCCCTCACCTACAAAATTTAAGTATTGTTTTTCCTTGGCATATCCCAGTAGATTAAAATCAGACAAGATATATAGAAATATACAAGACTTTGTGCTCTCCTTGTCTTTTGAATATCTAACGAGATTTTTCTTTTTCTAAAGCTAAAACATGTAGGACATTTTGGCCCTGATTCAGCAAAGCACTTCAGCATCCATTAAAAGAACATTAACTTCAATGGCATAAGAGTTAACACATAGAAAGTACTTTGCTGCATAAAGGCTCTTTAGTCAGATCAGCATGTGAAATCTAAAAATTTGTTTTTCCTAAAACATGGAAAGAGATTTCTAGACAGATGTCATTTTTTTCATTATAAACTAATTTTGCATTGAACAACTACTAGATCTCATGTAAATATAGGCTGTAAATTTTTAATTCTTCCCTCCTACTTTTAATTAATTCAGTTCTCATGATTCATAATATAAACTGTAACCAAATTTTGAACTCTTTTGACACCTATGGAATAACAGAGCTTGCCACATTCTATTTCAGGCAGTTCCAAGACAGCTACATCTATCCGTATTTCATATTAGTTTCCTAATGCAGAAGAGTATTTTGTCATGTATGATTTCTAAAGCATTCTCTTAATCTTTTGCTTTACAGATTACAGGCTATTCATATCCTGTTAGCTTTCTTAGATCAAATTTAACTGATATTATAGAATGTTATATGATATCTGCAAAGATACAGGTGTAATTTATCTCTATCTCAGAATGCCAGACTGTCAGCATTTCTAAACAAACAAAGACTTGATATTCCTCTCACACAATCTCTACRTTGCTAAAATTTCACTAGCTTCATTGAAGTTTCTCCAGCTGTTCAGTCACAGAAGCAACAGGCAAGTTAGGAATATTTCATAGAATCATAGAATCAGCAAGGTTGCAAGGGACCTCTGGAGATCATCTAGTCCAACCTCCCTGCTCAGCAGGGTCACCTAGAGCATGTTAGACAGGGCTGCATCCAGGCAGGCCTTGAAGATCTCCAGAGAAGGAGACTCCACAGCCTCTCTGGGCAACCTGTGCCAGTGCTCCATCACTCTCACAGGGAAGAAATTCCCCCTCATGGTCAGGCGGAACTGCCTGTGCTTCAACTTCTGCCCATTGCTTCTTGTCCCATCACACAGGACAACTCACAAGAGTTTGTCCCCATCCCCTTGATACCCTCCCTTCAGGTACTTGTGCACATTGATCAGATCCCCCCTCAGTCTTCTCTTCCCCAGGCTGAAGAGGCCCAGCTCTCGCAGCCGTTCCTCATAGGGCAGGTGCTCTAGCCCTCTGATCATCTTTGTAGCCCTACGCTGGACTCTCTCCAGTAGCTCCAGGTCTCTCCTGGGCTGGGGAGACCACAACTGGACACAGTACTCRAAGTGAGGCCCCTCCAGGGCTGAGGAGAGGGGCAGGATCACCTCCCTCCACCTGCTGGCAACACTCTTCCCAGTGCACCCCAAAGATGCCATTGGCCTTCCTGGCCACAAGGGCACACTGCTGGCTGATGGTCAACTTGTCATCCWCCAGCACTCCCAGGTCCTTCTCTGCAGAGCTGYTYTCYRGMAGGTCAGCCCCCAGCTTGTACTGGTGCAYGGAGTTATTCCTCCCTARGTGCAGGACTCTGCACTTGCCCTTGTTGAACCTCAGGAGGTTCCTCTCTGCCCAACTCTCCAGCCTGTCCAGGTCTCTCTGAATGGCAGCACAGCCCTTAGGTGTGTCAGCCTGTGTCAGCCTCCCAACTTGGTATCATCAGCAAACTTGCTGAGGATGCACTCTGTCCCCTCATCCAGGTCATTGATGAAAACGACCTTCATCCTCCTTCAAAACATCAAAAATAGAGTGTTGGGGACTAGTTTCCTGGTAAATTGTATCCATCTCAAAGGTTAAATGGTTGTTTATAACCATTGAACTTTTGAGCTCCTGTAATTGGACAGGAGTAGAGGAAAAAATATTTTTTTCCACAAAAAAAATGTGAAAATGTGCTCACATTTTTGTTCTCCTTTAGATTTTACACACTTCTAAAAACAATCATTTCAGCCCACAGCTACATTATTAGAGTTCAGCATCAGACACCTCATTTCCCATTGTAACAGCTCTCCCACTTAAGCTGTGAGAGACTGATGCCCGTTGCTTACAGATTCCATGTAGGGAGCATCTGGTCCTTTGTGCTATTGAAGCAACAACGCGCTTGATCTAGATGCATTTGCTCTTGATCTTTCCAGAGTGCAAGGTAATCAAAATTGGCCTCTCAGGGATTCTTTAGCACTTAATTTCAGGTCATAGCAGTAATTGATAAAGAAGTGATTCTGGTAACTCCCTCTACCCTAGGTCATGTGTGACCAGGTGAGGGACAGAACTGGTGCTAGGGTGGAGGGACCTTAAAGTAGGAGTACCAGCTAAAAGTGGGGCTTCAGCAGCACCAAATAAATTCAGCTTAAATAGTTGAGGAACAGCACTCTTACCAGAGCTGACTAAGCCAAGTGGAGGTTGTTGCCTCCAGGAACGTTCACCCTCGTGCAAAGACACAGCAGCCAGACCAAGGAGATGAAATGTTCTTCAGCGGTGGCTTTTTGGTGGAACCAGATCCCTGTTCTGGTTGCTTTTGTCAACTATAAGAAAGATGAAAGACTGGCCCTTCTGTAGACAAACTAGAGTTATATCAGGTTGTGCTGATTGCAAAGCCACACACATTGGGCACTGCTGTTTCCCAGGGCCTACTACCTTTCTCGCCAGCTTTGGGTGTAATAACACTATCTGTGGCCTACCACTCCTGCAATCGAAGTTTTGGGGAGTTTGGCTGGCATAGCTCTTCCTACAGCTTCCACTTTGTTACTCATATTTCTAAAAGTACTGGTTTGATTCTCTTAGATTGAAATCTACATTCATGAAGAGGACCAGCACAAGATTTTTGCATAACTCAGATACAGCTATGAAAATAAGCCATCAGCAAAACAGCTAGTATGATCTCCTAGAAATTCAGCAAGACTTCAGCAACATATAGTTTTTATGCTCTTGGATGTATTTTACCAATAACTACTTTTTCTCTATGTCTATATCTCCACAAATAAGCCTACTAGAAGTTGCATCTGCAACATTTTCTCTTGTGAGCAATAAATACTTGTCTCTAGACCAAAAAAACTATAGCTATGTTTTGCAAGTGTTTAGTGTCCTATTAATGTCTAATAATAGAAGAGCTCATCCCATTCCCATTGGAGTATGTGAKAACTGTATCATCCAGTTCAATGGAAGAATTCTGGCATATGACCCATTTGCAAGTTAGGACCTTGCTTCTCATCAGTGGCTGAATCTGAGCTGAGCCAGGTAGAATTATCTCTGAAAATACAGAGGCATAGTTATGAAGATCTTCTGTCAATAATTTTTTTAAGCCAAATTTTCAAACATAGACACCTAAATTCCTAAATCCACCCAGGACTTCTTCCTGTATATTCAAGCCTTATAGATGCTAAATGCTCGTGGAGTTTAGAGACTTAATTATTTTAGAGGAGAAATAGAGAAAATATGCAAGAAATAAGGCTTTTGGTTTATAATGAATTTTAATTTTCTTGACATATATTTTAAATACATTTACTTGGTTAAATTTTGGTCTTACTGAAATAATAGAGGAATTTCCACTGATTTCAGCTGAATCCTATTTTCATTGACCATAAGAATTACTATTGGGATATTTGGGGTTTATTTTATGTGTACCTATTTTCACTCACTTGGAAAGTTTGCATATGAACAAGTGCTATGTATTTACCTTTYTGTATATTAACATATATTTTCACTATTTTGCTTACAGGAATACCTATCATAGAACCAGTAAGGTTGGAAGGGACTTCTGGAGATCATCTAGTCCAACGCCCAAACAAGGGGCCCGTACAGGGATCGAACTCGCAACAGAAATCACAGAATTAGTAAGATTAGAAGGGACCTATGGAGATCATCTAGTTCAACTTCCCACAGATTTCCTGGTGCTGGTTTCACTGGGGCTTGAACCCAGGACCTTCAGCCTGTACAGCAGATGTGATAACCACTACACTATCCCTCCAACCTTGGCATTATTAGCACTGTGCTCTAACCACCTAGTAATCACATTCACAGCAACATTATTATTGTTAGGATTATTCCAAAGCCTGAACAAATACGAATTAACTCAATTAATTTTGCTTCTGCACCAATTCAAAAATGTCAACATTCCCATTAACTTCCCTGATATAGCATAACACTGAATCACTGAATGTGGAATCTATATTCTAGCTGCTATTGACACTGTTTTAGAGATATTCTTTAACCTCATGTAGGCACTCCACAGCTGATTTGTGTGCATGATTTAGAGATGAAGGAGCGAATGAGGAGGAATAAGCGATGTGATAGTTCAGAAAAAAATATATACATCAGAACAGAAATAGTCCTACATCGCATTAATACTTTCTACTTCATGGATTTATATGAGTCAGATGAAAGCCATGCAAGCTCCTCGAGGAGCATCATCAAGCTTTTAGCACAACTGAGATATGATCCAGAGGTTAAATGGTCAATTATGTGCCTGCAACAGCCCATTGGGCAGTTTTCCAGACAGATACATCTACAGTCACAGTCGCTGAGGTTCAGTAGTATCCGAAATTTACACCATATTCACAGAATGCAAAATGACTGAGKAAATCTTATACTGAAGTGAATGAGAACAGGATATTCAACCAGGAATATCTATGTTTTTTTTCCCCCTATTGTTTCCTATAGAGCTATGCATTATTAATGTTATATTAACTTATAGTAGAATGTATCATTTGCTCCTTATAAACAAAGTTATTTTTCATAATAGCACTATATTTGAGTGTGTGACAAAGGACCTGACAATATTCCTTTCAGGGTCRCTACAGCATGATCAGAGGTGCAAAAGTGGTATTAGTTCCCACGGGAGCACTGCTTGGCACTGTGTGAAGGGGCCCAGCAAAGGTGTTGTGGTATTATTTACAAACTTACTTTCACACTCATCCAGCTCTCAAGTTAGGTTATTTCTCCATCTGAAGCAGGGAGGCAGGTTAAAACTGGTTTCTTCTCCTATCTGCCCTCTGCTAGACCTCTTGTCTTCCTGTTTCAGCACCCACACTATCCACTACATTATRCCAGCACAAGCAACTGTGCTGCAAAATGGATTAGGAAACTAATCTGGCAAAGAAGAAAAAAAGAAAAGAAAAGAAAAACACTTATTTTAATAGGGTAGTTTCGGTTTACTATTTGAGCACACAAATGGTTGTATCAGCACAGAAATGGGAACCAGACACCCAGGAGGCACAGCAAAGTAAGCTGCCAGCAGAATCCCATGCAAGTGCTGCAGGCCTTTCAGTAAGAGTTTTTCATTTAGACCATCTCCCATGTGTTTACTGTCACAGGAAGTGAAACAATTGTTCTAATATTCATATATATTACTAAAAAAAAAAAAAAAAAAAACCACTGAACTTCTTATCTTTTGCATGTGAAAGCAATCGAAAAGAGTCTATGTTGCACAGACTTAGAAAGAGGACTGCTCACCAGAAAGCCCTGTATGTATGCTGTTCAGAAAACCCAGTGTTCTCCATGACTGCTGGTATCTCAGGCTCTACATGACTCACTTCCAAGCCTCCATTGCTGTGTCATGGGGAACTTTTATCTTTGGGAATTTTTCCCCTAGAAATAGTATAATCTCCTACTATTGCTACACAACGCACATGCATACCTAGCATTTGCCGCAGTAACATATCTCYGTTCCAGCTCAGCTGTCATCTTGAGGTCTGACCGTAGGGTGGAATTTGTCTTCCTGGCCCTTTTTCATCAGTTATCTGTATACAGCAGGATAACATGTCAAAAAAAAAGGGGGGGGGGGGGCTAAAGTGATTTGAGATTGTTCAGGATTTTTTTCTTAAAAACACCTTTTTTTTTCTGGAAATGTTTCTGAGATCACTCATGGTTATCTCAAAAAAACAAAATCCATCAGAAACTCAGAGTCAGTTCCTGACTTTGGTTAGAACAACATGACGTTGTGGTCTCTCAGCTTCTAAGTGTTTTTACTTTCATGTGTTCTGTTTTGCTCTCCCGAGCCTCCATAAATAAGACTCTAGAAGTCCATTTGCTTCATTTAAGACATTTTAACAGAATATTGAACAAAGCATTAGCTCCTCAAAGAGAACTACTACATAACATATTTATGGATTTAAAAACTGGTATATGTTCAGGCAGTACAGATTTATGTGTGTGAGGAAAGAAAGACCTAATGGATGTGATCTATAGTAAGCATGTGAGATTGATACTCTTATTTATTGATAGCAATAATCTATTAATAATTGAAACACAGTTCCATTCCTATTATTTATACCACATCATTCATGTTTATTCTGCAATAGTTTATCAATATCATCTGTAGTTTTACATTTCTACTAATTATGTTTTTACAATCATATTATTTTTAGGGGTATGTTGGATTTGCTCCTAACTTTGAAATCCATTGGCAACCGAATTCAAGASTAAAATTAAAATGGTTTATTTTTTCTTAAAAAAAAGCAGAGGGGTATAGATATGGAAAACATTCAACTTAAATAAAAAAATAAATACTGGGCTAAAAATTACACCAGAGAGCCCATGAAGAAGAAGAGGAAAAGGGAGAGGGGGAGAGAGGGAGTGAGGACTCAGTAGCAGTCCTAATACTAGCTAGTGGTCATCTCAGTAGAAAATTATGCAACATACTGCATGTGTTCACATACACTCGCTCAACACATCAGAAGTTTAAGAGAACAACTTTACATGAAACGAGCAAYACACGTTATCAATTATCAGCATAATACTAACAGAAAGGGCTGTTTGATAGTTTTACACCAGAAAACAGAAAAAAAGCAAACATTATCTTCTGAAGGACCTATCAGCTCTTTCTCCTTCATGCTGATTTTTGTGCTCAGCCTGAGCTGCCACAGGCCTATCTCTGTGAGTTTGAAGATTGTCTGTAAAATCCCCTCAGGTGCTATTTTACAGGCACAGCACGCTTTCCGGGCAAGTGTGTGCCCTTGTCCTGGTGAGTCATGGTGTTGGGTTCAACAACAGCACCAACAGCACGTGCACTRTCTACATTTAGCACAAGAGAGAAGCAAGACTCAGAAATACTGTACTAAGGGTTACAAAGATCTGCTGTGGATGGACCTGATAAACCATAGTGCTTTTAGGCCTAACATACCACCTATGTTCAAAGCTGTGATCAAAAAAAAAAAAATAATAAAAAAACACTCAGTTTTATCCCCTCAGAATGCTCAGACTTACTGGCGGTCATGGAGTTACAATCATCACAGCTTAAGGTCATAGGCAAAGGTTTATTAAGCAGCCATGCCCTGTTTGATCCAAGACTTTGTAAGACACAAACTTGGCCAGCACTGCTTTAGGCCAAAGGACTAGTTGTCTAACTCCCATGAAAGCCCTATAGAGGCCAACAAAAAGTTGGGCATTTTTTTGAGAGACCCAGCGTAGTCTTACATTTCTTACACCCAGACTGCCTTTGGCCAAAGTTTATTAGCTATTTTCTTTCAGAAGAGGCCCACATCTTTTGTATAACAAGATATAACCCTAAGCCTACTGAATGAAGCTGTCGCACAGATGAGGCAGACTGAGTTTCTTGCTCTCCTCAGTCTAATGACATTCAAGCCATGAAAGCACAATAACCACCATGTTACAGGTCATCTGAAAAAACATATAAAAGAGTCCAGGGCTTTAGACTACAGGGCTATAGACTGACATCCCTTTCCTCTAGCAGTTTAATCACTAAGCTCTCATGGTCATTTCTTTCTGACCCAAGAAACTTTATGCTGTTCTACTCAATCACAAAATGTGAACAGGAGAGACATAAAAAACTTTCTATGTAGACAAACACATGGTCAGTCAAGGGGCAGGAATTAAGGACTTCCTTGTCCAAGAGTGCACTAGCAAGTATTTTTTAGGCTAATACATCGTAAGTTGGACCCCACCATCTCCTCAGCTTCTCCACACAAGGATAAGATCTCCAGCATACCCATGCTTTCAGGTATTTTTCATCAGCTTGCTCAAAACAGACTTTCTAGAGCATTACTGTAATGCACTGAATGTCCTCAAAGACTACAGAAAGACAAAGTAGCCCTCAGTTCTAGGTTTTATATTCCAGTCTTGCACTACACCTTTGACTTGCAGGTGTTCATGTTTATTTGGTTCAAACTCTCACACTTAGTAAGTGGCATCAGAGCAGCTCTTCCGCATACTCCCTACCATATGCCAGAGGAGCACTACATAACCTATCTTTCAAGAACAACCTGATGTCAATATTACAGTAATTACTACCTCATTTCAGTCTTACTCAATTTTTAGCTCACTTAAAACATGTTTTTAATGAGGTGCTAAGTATTTCAATTAAAGATGAAGGCTGCAGAGAGACCTTTGCTCTGCACAGATGTGCTACTTGAAGACCTCCGCTGTCCAATCTCCAGCTGTTAGCAACTTGTCTGCTGGAGGTTACCACCCTTGCAGAACAGCGTGTGTGAATGATGCATAATCAACTTCTGGCAAAACCAGCTGAGTTAATTTAAACAGTTCATATAGTGATTTGAATTAACTTGGCTTRTTTTACTTGACCTGGATCAGGGAGTATTACAGGATCCTTTTAACCAAGCACAACTGTGGGAGGTGGAAATTTCAGGCCAGTCGAGGAAGACACCCAGCAAGGAGTAGGCAGTAACGCCTTCAGCAGATGCTGTTGTATTCAGAAGAGAAAATCTGTCCGTGAAAGAAAATTTGGTTCTAGAGGCAGTAAAGCAGTGGAATTTTTCACAGCTTTTTCACCAGATATTAAGAGTTTGAACCAGACCAGGTGTGAACATACAATTGCATTTTTATCACATTAGTCATAGTAGATAATTTCTGATCCAATAGAAACTTAGAGAATCTGGCAGACTATGTTTGATCCAAAATAAACTTGGTAAGGACAACATTTCTCCTTTTCAAAAAAAAAAATAAAACAAAAAACCCATAATACATTAAAATAACTTTGGGCAATGGAAGTACTTCATTGCAAAGTAACACACAAATGCAGCATTTCTGATCCAGGCACAAGTGCCCCAAACCAAATCAAYGATCTTCTGGAGCCACAGCCTGACAGAAGCTTACTCTAAGGCAGGGTCTTTTGTGGGAGGTGGGAGGGAAGCAGGATGCATGTTTTTTATGATTTGTTATAGAAGAATTTCATACCTCCAATGTTTTTGAAAGGGTCTGAGATCCTCCCTCTATGGGAACAAGGGCAGCTTCATAGAACCGGTTGGGATGAGGCTTCTCTGTGAAGAAATTGAGACAACAGGGCAGATTAGGGACTTGTCAACTCCTCAAGGGTCCAAGCCACCAGCATTTTCACTTTTAATAACTATGTAAGCTTCATTATTGATTATATACATAAGTAAACTGGTAGATTGAGTATGGATTCAATAACCTATTTTTAAAATTATATATTAAAAATCAAAAAATTGAATATGCTACTGGGACAAGTGATAACTGATTTCCCTTAAATTTTGTCTGTCTCAACTATTGTCATTTGACCAAAATATCCAACCTAAAAGTGAGTCAAAGCCAGAATGACAGAGCCAAACACTCTTGAACTATAATGGAAACCTAGCCTGGATCTTAATTCTGAAGCTATCACTGTGAAGTTCAAAAAAAAAAATAAACAGTGGGGTGGATATCTCTTGAACTATGCAGGGTTTAAAACCCTGATCATATTTCAGATCAGAACTTTGCAGCTTAGGAACACCTCTTTTTTTGGACTGTCAACTGCATTACAGATCCTTTAAACATCTAAGATTAAAGGAAATCTATAAAACTCTATTAACCAGCCAGCTAAGGCTACCTTTAGAAAAGGGAAGTAAGTCCCTGTATGGAGAAAAGCTCTGCTTTTCAAATCTTCTCATAGGTGTCCTGAGCAATGGCAGGGAAATACTGCAAGAGAAMAGCTCTCCTCTAGTGATCTGGAACTGGTTTGAATTGACATTCAAGACAAACTTTTCAGCTTCCTGGCTGGTAGTTTACAGTCCTCTCTCACTCTGTTTGAATACTAAAACTGTGAAAAATCACAGTTTTGAATTACAAATCTGTAAATTTCTTTCTGTTTGTGAAATGTAGAAAAGCAAGGAACTAGTTCAGCCCTRATGTTTTCACTGCAGATATCCTAGCCTCTGCTCTCTCAGCTGTTCATTTTTAAAATACATAAATAAATGTTGTTTCTATTATTATTTTTGTATGTCCTAGAGCTCTAAATAGAATCAGGGAATGACTAAGACAAGTTATCCAACTACACAAGAAAACACTTTTGAAATGTTGGAGCCAGAGAGTTTCATCTTCAGTGCCTGAGTTTTGCAGCTTAAATTAAGTCATTGGGAGCTACATGTCATAAGCATATTTGTAAATCAAGTCTTTATCATCTTTGCACTAAGGGAGATAATGAGACAYTCCTTCCAAGAATCCAGTTTTACCATTAAAAAAGCAACAGATTTTTCTGTGCCAACTAAGCCAAAAATAACATTGCATACTCTGAAGCTCCACTACTGATGCATGCTCTGTTCTCTAGCTATTAGAGCATTTCGTGGCTTTCGATTTTTTTTTTCAGTGAAAGACTTAGGTTTTGCTTTGATTAGGAGTCATTTAAAAAAAAAAGGTTGATGTTTTAAAAAAAAAGCTGAAAACTTAAATAAATCAGGAAAAAGTGATGCATTCTACAGAATGATTCATAGAATTTCCAGCCACCCTTGGTATATGTATTATCCAGCTGTCTACATTTTACAGAGTATCTGTGTAATGCACATATATCTCAGGACACACAGGATAGCTCAGAAGCTTTAATATCACRCAGCTGAGCTTTTCAAGGTAGCCCAGGGCAACAGGCACTTGTCTATGGAGAATCACTGGGGAGGAGAGCAAGAAAAGATTAAATGAGATACCAGAGAATAAACATGGAATGAGGTCTTAATAAGTTTTGTCTCAAAATGGCCATTGTGATTATAGCTCCAGTATGGAGCTATAATCCACTATCTTGAAGAGGTACAAAGGGAAATAACAGGGGCCACCGTAACTGTGCTGTCCCTCCAGTTTCTCCAGTATTTGACCTGCCTATTGAGCACTGTTGGCTAGGACTTTCTATCTGAAACAGATATRCGTAAAATATTTAAATAGGCAATTTGTAAAAATTGAAATATTTCATGATCATATTACAGCAAAACAGCCAGGACTCTGTCCCYGGGCTCTTACTCTAGCTCAGTGAGCTGCCTAAGAGGCAAGCACTACAGAGCACTGCAGAGCACTGCAGRGCACAGCAGTTCTGGTGTAGGTACCATTTCCCAGCTAGGCAGCCAAGGCTGAACAGCATTGGCCACAGCCTTTGGGACAGCCAACCTTCTCCCTCGGGGAGACATAGATAATTAAGAGGCTCAGAACCTGCATTCCCAAAGGAAATTAAAATATATATATATCCTAAATAATTCACTTCAATCACTTCTAAAAAACAGTAAAATCCATTCAGCCTTCCAAAACAGAGCGTTTTTAGAAATTTCTGTAGATGGGAATTTCCATTTCTGAAGGGTTCTGCTGCTGAGCTAGACTGCTCCGTGCATTGCTGGCTTCCAAAATCCTGCTGTTGCCAGTCATTCCTCTGGGAAAGGAAAAGGGGCCCAAGCTCTCCTCTCTCCTCRTGTGCACACACACACATCTTGATGTCTCTTGGAGCCACATTCATTTCAGCAAATGTCTTCAGTGGGCCCCACAACTTCTGAATTTTGATCAGCTCCACTCCCAGGAGTATTGCTTCACTTAGCATAAATTATTAATTTATTATAGAGCATTTCAAAGGGACGGAGGAATAATTCAGCTGGATAAAGACATCAATTGCAAAAAAAAAAAAAAAAAAAAAAAGAGGGAGGGGGAAATCTTTGCCTAGTAAGAGGGGGAAATCTCTCTCCTCTGTTTTTCAGATGAAAGCAAGTAGTAAAGTGACTCAACTGGACATGAAAATTCTCAGGCTTCAACCCTAAATTAATTACTCCATGGATCRGATCCACAGTCAGTAAAAATAAGSACAGRCCTATTAAAGCTATATKGATTTACATCAGCTGAGGACCTGTCTTAACATTTGATAGAGACTATGTTTTTCCTTGAGTGATATCCTTTTCTATCTGACATTATTTTTTAGAAGAAAAATCCAAAGATTGTGGCTATCTTGAAGAAAAGCATATTATAATATGATTTTGCTGAAAATCCAAAGCTATGACAAACATCTAGTAATACTAAAGGATAAATGTTTTTCTCTAAAGCAAACAGAAACAGGAAAAGCAGCAGTTAGGAAAAAAAAATGTTTTCGTGTTCTTATTCCAATGAACTACAAAAAGCTGATTGCATTAAGGACAGAAAATATCTAACCAGAAGAAATGCCTGGTATTTCACAGTTTTACCAGCACAACAGAATGTAGATTTTACTATATGTACCATAAACACTTGCATCTACTGCTCACATTTGCAAAAAATAAGCATTTTCACAAATCTGATCTGATAATAGGGTAGGGCTGAAAATACACCTCAGCGTACAAGTTTCAGGGTGTAGAGGGGATTGAATAAATATATTGGCATATATATGCCAAAGTGCTGTATGAGTCTTTCTTGGCCACAGTCCTTGTACTGAGCTAGACACTTGCCAAGCCCCCAGCGTGGCTTCTTGCCACCATTATACATCCACTGTTTGGCTAGGGGTTTAGCAGAGAATGGCTTTGGTCACCTATGCAAGCTCAGCCGCCTCAGATAATCATGCCCAAAGGTGTCAGCAGTGATGGGGCAGCATGGGGGCTTTGTACCCGGGGACAGCTCTTGCCCATGCACCGGAAGGGATGCAGCGTAGCACCAGCCTTCTGCAAAGTGCTTTAGCCACAGCTCACACTTCACAACTCCTTGAAGGCAAGAATAACCAGATATTGGTGCTGTCACAACCAGAGCACTTAATAATATAACCCAGATTGACACCACTGGCTGCACAGTGATAGATTTCAACTAACTGTTCAAATAACTTATGTCCTGAGATTGAGCAGACAGTGTAAATGAGAGAGCCTGAGACAGAAAGTCACCAGTGACAAGTAGGAAAAGTAAATATTTAAAGCAAAACTGTGCTTGATGACTAAGGCCATAAGACTGGGAAAAAAACTGAAGAGTAAATCGTCTTTAGTGTTTTAAACTTTCTTTCCTTCCATACTGCTCTTTCTCCTCTTCCCTTCCTTCCTCCTGGCCAGAAATGTCCACAGCTCTCCTGAGGCTGCGCTGGGAACCACAGAGGTAATAGAGAGATTGGTGCAAAAACCCAGTGCAAACACTGCCATCAAGTGCCCAATAGATCTGTTTGCAGTGCAAACTCTTCCAGCTGCAGCTATAAACAGCAACATGGATAGTAATATACAGTAGTAATCAGTCATGGATATTAATATACCTGCACAGTACAGGGTCAAACAGTTAAGCCACCTAAGGCCAGATGTTGGCACAACACACCCCCCGGAGAGAGCAGAGCTGGAAGAGATTTAACAAGTACAGCCAGGCTGGGAACTTCATTCTCCTTCTGTTTCTGAAAGGTCTATTTTATTTCCTTATGTGCCTCAAATTTAAATTTAAACCCTCTCACTTGATTCTGCCTTTAGCCACACTGGTGAGGACTTCAGAAGCCCACTTAAAAGTGTGGGATGGTGTCCAGCACCCCACAAGAGGGCTGACACCCCACTTCATATTAATGTGGGCACCCTTCAAAGCCCACGGTTACACAGCAGATGCCTTGCCACAGCATAACTCGGCCCTGCATCACTAGGAAGGAGCTGCCAATCCGCTCAGGAGCCCCCAGTGCACAGCCTACCCCAAAGGTGTGAGTCAGATCCTGGGGCTCATGATTTATTTCTGCCTTGCTTACCAGAGCAGAGGAGACTTTGACTGTGCTGACGGTCCACCCTGCTGGCTTCCTGAATGTGAACCGCCTTTCCTTCCATGACTTTGGAAACCATAGGCCAATTTCAACCAAATCTAGTTGAACCTATAGAGTTTTTTTAAAAATCTGAAAAAGAGAGACTCCAGGTGACTTTTCTCTAGTGTTCCTGAGACCCAGCTTATAATATAGTAAGTGTCTAGATGTCTTCTCATTGTTAATAATTATGCTTGCATTTTCACTATGTTACTATGTGATATTTTAGGTAGTTAATGTATAAAGCGTGCTATGCATTACCAAATAAAACATATCCTCTGGCCACGTTTTATGTTACACCATAAATGGCAAGGCAGTATAAGTCAAAGTTACGTGGGAGCAGATCAGAAACAGCAAATGTCAGTAACAAGACAAACAAACAAAAAACAGTAACAGGAAGACTCCTGGTTAAATAGTCTTCAGACAGGTCTGAAGGGACAGAGGGAACTGCTTGTGGACAGAAATTAGGCACCTGTGCCAAACGCAGGAGACATTAGAGCAGGAGACAGGGAGGTAAAAGGCTGAGAAAGGGATAAAAGAAATAGTAAAGTGAAAGGGCTAGGAAATAAGCATGGAAATATAGGTAAAACTACAATAAATTAAACTGAAGATCAAAGCAGAAGCATAATTGTATGGGGCAGTCTAGGTGAAGGAATGGCAGAAATATGTTCATAGAACAAATAGCTTGAATGTTGTATGAGGCTTAAAGGTGAATATTAAAAGCCTGTAGGAAGATAATCAACGAGGTGTTTCCAAATGAGATGATCCAAGAATCTCAATAAGAAGATGGTCTTATAGGTGGGAGTGGGTTAGATTATTCTGTGTGGGTTAAAGTAATACTTAGAGTCTTTAGCTGGGCTTGGGACCCTCGTGGTGAGACATGCACAGCACCGACTGCTGGTGGGGGGGGTACCTGACCTGGGGGTGACCTGTTGCCCCTCCCAGTGCTGTCCTAGGCAGAAGGGAAAGTTAGCACTGTTTACTGAGCCAAACCATGACTCCTGGCAGGAAAACAGATCAAAATGTATGCCAGGCAGTGTGTCCTTCCATATGCACGGCTCAGATTAGGGAACACATACAAACAATCAGGTACAAATAGTAAGAAAACTAATGCTGATACTCACTTTTCAATCCCCAAAGACAATGCAGAGGACCAGCATTTACTAACACAGAGGCTTCCTGTTCTGATAGCCCTTGGTGCATGGCCTTGTTGGAGTACGCTCCACTCAAACCGAATTTCTGCCGYCAGTGAACGCTGCTCCACTGCAAAGAATGAGACAGCATGTTGGAGTTTGCCCCCCCACAAGAAAGAAAGACGGGGGGCCAAGTGCACCTGACCTTTCATGGTTCTCCGCATCAGTCGCTGCTAGGATGGTAATATGATTCCTGCGTACTGTGGTTTGGTGCTGCCTAACAATTAATCTCATCTCCAGCTGGTGCAGGGCAGCTCTGCAACGTAATTTGCTTCCAGTGGAATTTTCGAATATGCTTTAAAGTACTTAAGTGTAAAGCTGTGTAAAATGAATAATCCATCACAAATAATTAGAGCTGCCCCTAGAGGAGTTAGATAGTCAGTCAGAAACAGATGTGTTATGTACTTAGCTTACTGCTTATGTGTGGCCTGACCAGTCGGCTTTATCTGGCAGAGGCTCCTACGTGCATCAACGTCAGCTGCTTCGGGGGAAGCGGGGTCAGTGTGCGATTTGTTCATGTGAGGAAAGGCCACAGCTGAAAGTGAGAGTAGAAAAGGAACAAGCAAGTACTTTTACAATGCGTGTAGAAGAGTTGTATCATTTTATTTACTTTTTTTTCCTATGTGCAATTCACCATCCAAGTGACATTTGCTGTTTTTCTGGCACACAGCACCTTTTACCTCACTATGTTCTGCACCAGAGTCCATATCTAATTAGAAAATCTTGCTCATCCATATGATTACAATTCCTTCCTGTTTTTACTCATTTCTTTACTATAAATAATTAGGTACTTCTTTTGAGTAACTTCTTGCTCCTCTCAAATACTGCTTCCATGCGATATTTAGGTTTGGGAACAGAGCTCGGTAGAGTTTGAGTTTGACTTTCTTTACTGTGCCCTCCTTCCTTTTCTAATCTTCCAAAAACTCTTATCTCATTTTTTCACCAGCAAGCCTCAAGCGTCTCAATAGCCATATACGGGCCCAAATATGCAGAATTTAAAGACATACATGCAAAGAAGTTGCAGCCTGTACTGAGATCTACCAAAGGAACTAGATGAGGATGAGGGAGCTGAAAATTGGAGTGAACAGGACACTTGCCCATTAAGAGGCTTTGTGCAGTCTCTATTAACAAATTACGTAGGTGTTTCCAGTGTAAATTAGATCAACAGGAGTAGTAGATTTTTCAGCCTTTCTTCTGCAATAACATTACGTATCCCTAATCTTTTGGGCTAGGTGGCACAAGTCAGCTAGAGGGAGCTCTCTCGTTGAAATGGGATAAACGTTGTTTTTTTCTGCCAAGATACAATATAAGGAAAAAAAATCAGTTTTGGTGTGTAAGTTKTATGAATAGGTTCCTTTGGCTAACTGTATTTTTTAGAGAATTCAGAAAGTCCATCAAATGAGCAAATATTTAGCTGAAAGAGTACTAAAGAACACAGGGTAAGATTTTAACAAACATGCAAGTTAGGAGTTCTGGATTTTTTTTTTTTTTTGGAAGTACAGCAAAATGAGAACTACAAAAAAAAAAATGCAAATCTAAACTACTCACGAGCAGATTAGCTGTGAGAACAAGTGATCTATAAGTTTAAAGAATAACCATTTAGGTGATTATGATATGTCCAAATCCACTTACATGCTCTTAAGTAAATCCTTTGCCCTGACAGAGAAGCTGTAGCTGTGTGTCTCTTGAAGCTAATATATATATATATATATGTATGCATACACATATACACATATACACATATATATATATATGTGTGTGTGTGTATATATATATATATCCTAACTTCTTTAATTGGAGGAGGGGTGTCACATCTCCTTATAGTAAACTGCTTGAAATACATCTTTTCTAATCCCAGGCATAATGCCAGGTCTGATGTCTGGAAAGAAAGGTTTAACTGTTTCCCAGAGAAAGAGAGCTTTGTGAGCCCAGAAGATGCATGATGGGCTCCTGCTGGGATGCCACAGGGTGTGAATGATCTCTAGTCCAGGCATTATTTTTATTTCAGCTGGCTGAACAGGTCCAGACTGGTGTTATCTGCAATTTAGAGCTACCCCAAAGTTTGCTTTAGGCCAGAGTTGTCCCTTACACATACCAGGTTGATAACAGCTTTAACTGTGTTAATGGTAGTATGTTAACAGTGATGTTAATCCACCACTGGGCTTTTCATCTCCTCAGCTGCAAGAAGAGGCCTGAACTTCTAAGCACCCATTAAAAATTCAAAAGAACATTTAAAATAGTGCCTCTCCCATCCCCAGGCAATAACAGTTTAAAAAATGCCCTGGAGTTCAAACTGAGCACACATGTTGCCCTTGATTGGTGTAGTATTTCACAGCCCAGGGAATTATTTTCTCTTCTGAAGCATATCTTACTCCAACTGCTGCGTCTGGTCAATAAATGTAAAAAATGTAGATATAAAGTATGTCATGAGAGGCTTGAAAATGTTTACATTTTCATTGAATTGACTTCCTAATATTCCAAGAGGAGGGGTGTTCTTTTATTATTTTAGAAGGTTTTTTTGTTCCTGTTGCTTTCAAGCTGAATCCAGCACTTGAGAGATGCCTTTAAATCACATTGGGTGATCTTCTTGCATCATGCAGAGAGATGCAAGAAGATGGACATCATCTCTGGTGCTCCCAGAGAACCAACATGGGGGAGAGATGTAGCCCAGTCATGGCAAATTAATAGGTTATATTCAACCTCATACGTCTTCCAGACTTCACATTCCATTCTTGGCTCCTCCTTGAAGTTTTTTTCTTGCTGTAGACTTGTGGAATATTTATTCAAAACTGCAGTGGTTTTGCTTGCTCTGTGGCAAAAGCATTCACTCCACCAAACTTGTGACAAACAATTAAAGAGAGATCATCTAATGCAGGTCTATGAGGGTAGTGTATTTTCCATCACCT
The DNA here is from genome assembly GCF_003343005.1 of Rhea americana. Classification (NCBI taxonomy): domain Eukaryota; kingdom Metazoa; phylum Chordata; class Aves; order Rheiformes; family Rheidae; genus Rhea; species Rhea americana. The sequence goes on from NW_028185150.1 coordinate 4,312,329, forward strand.
CAGAGGAAGGGTTAATTTCTAAAAAAAAAAAAAAAAAAAAAAAAAAATCAGCCAAAAAAAACCCCACAAATCCAAGATAGAGTTGGCAGGTAAATCATTTGGGAAGGGGGGGCAGAGAAGAGAAAGAGCTTACATCAGTATGGTCCTTCAGCCTGATTAACTCTTTCTCTGCTTCCTCTTCAAAGTGCCCAGTTCACATCCCCGCATAGACCTAGTAAGCCATGTAGTTAGCTGTACTTCATGAAAAGAACTTTGAATAGCATGCAGCCCAATCCTCTTTGCTTCCTACCACATTTCTTATGCTAGGAAGGAGGCTCTGGACTGAAGAAATGGAAGCTGAGTAGCTCACAGGAGTAAGCCAGGTCACAATCCAGAACGTTGTTATACTGAAAAACTAAGACTGTCTAAATGACAGTAAGCAAAAGCAGATGGACAGATAGATGGATATTACACACACACACACACACACACACACACACAAAAGTAGGGGGGGTACCTTTTGTTAGCACTTTAGGCAGTCTTACATAGAATTCAAGGATAAATCTGCTGCCAGTTCCACTAGTTTTCAAATCCATCTGTCAGTAGCTTAGACAGAGGGTAAATTTTTGATGCTGGGTGCAAATGCTTAACCTCACTCTGATGAAGGCAGCTCAGGGACCTCAGAGACCTCACTCACTAGAGCTTTCTACACACTGTAAACTGCTCTGGTTGTGAATTCTGCAGCAGTGAAGCTATGTTGCCTGTGTAATGAGTGTCTCTGCAAGGAACTACATTAAGTGTATGCTCACATTCTTTCCAGGTTGCTTCAGATCCCAATAATATCAATGACTGATTTCCAATTAAATGTAAGAGATGTAAGTTCAGAGCTTTCTGTGATGGCCTCTTCATTCCCCAACAAACAAGGATTCCCACTGTCCCATTAAAGTTTCTCCTTATCAACATACTCATGCACTTCAAGACTCAAGAATCATCAAGTGTGTCAAGGACTCAGTAATCACATAAAAAAAAAAAAAAGAGTAACCACTGATATTATTTGCATAACTTTTCCTGAGAGAAAGGCATCTAACTGCTTTCAGGACATCCAGGTTCTTCAGCCTTCTGTGATTCATGACTCCTCTCTTTTTCCTCCATTGGAAATGCTTTATCACAAGAGGAACATTTGTTTGTACTGCTTGAGGATGAGTTGAGATCACCCTTGAGATTATACTGTACTGTCAGTTCAGAACAGGACACTGACACCTCCATTTACTTATGTTAAAAGCACTTCAGGAAGTTGGTGTCATTGTTTGGTTCAGAACAGGAACAAGCAATCATAAAGCTAAACATTGAAACATTTAAATCATGTTGGAATCTGATGTTCTGCACTCACTTTTAAAAATCAGAAGAAAAAATTATTTCAGGAGGAGGACTCCCAGAGTTACAAAAATAGTCAGTGTTAGTTAAAAAACTAATTTATTGGGGTCTTCTGCATAGGACAGGCAAATCAGATCTCTCAAATAGGATTGTCTGTCACTATCCAGATGGTGCAGGAATCTCCACTGCAAATGTTCTTGCAACAGTACCTTCATCTGGATCAGATGAGACTACCCAAACTGCAGTTGTAGTGACTTTGTATAGCCCTAGGGGTTCTGCTATGATACTAGGGGTCTTACTAGGATAGGAAATGTTCTCCTAGGTCCTAGGGTGACCCCTCCAGTGCATGCATGATCCACCGCTATCCACTATCTTAAACTACATTCAAAAGGTATCTTAACTATCTTAACCACCTATAAAAGATGATCCTACGTGACCATTCCTACATATGCAGGAATAGTTTCTAATTACCACTTAAAGTATCTTATCTATGCAAATTTTGTCAATTCTTTCCTTTGTAAGAGGAACTGCCTGGGGGCAATCCACAAGCTTGCCAAGCTTCTCCACCCAGGGTGTTAATCAACACACCTTAGGGCGCTCGCAGCACGTATCCACTGGGCCCTGCACAGCAGGAGCTCCTGGGAGAAGTCCTGGAACCAAGGAAGCCACCTTGTGAATGGACCTTGCATCGATTAGCCAGTTTTTGTTGTAAAGCAGAATGGGATTGCAGTTCATTAATTTGTCACAAAAGAGTCTGCTGTTGCAGGTGTGCAGAGTCTAGCTGGGGAGCTCCCATGACTAAGCCCTCTGGGCATGCACTCAGGCACAGCCCTTGTACCCAGCTACACCTTGACTGTAACTACAGGTAAAACTTGCATTTGATGGTATTAACAGTCTGATGAGAGTTATGCAAAAGTTAGATGATCAAGAAATATCAGAAGTGTGAGACAGAGATGAACTGGATGTTCCTGTAGATTTTTGGTGTTTGATTAACTGATTCAAATACTCCATATCATCTATTTTAAAGGACAGAAGAACCTATCCAGGTGCTGGATAGCCAACACCCATAATTTTTACCCTATTTAGATTAAGATAAGGTGGTCCAAATACCATTCACAGGTCAGGATATTTTAGATTATTAAGACATTAAGAAGCAGCCTTAGCAATCTAATTGCATTTCTCTGTCTTTGAACCTACATTCATACAGAGGTTCCAATCTGCAGATGGCCAAACCATTTATGAAACAGTCATTGAACATAGATAAGATTTCTACCCTAATTAAGTAATCTCTTCGCATTCTTTGAAATGATCTTTCGTATTGGATTGAGTGTATGCCCTTTTTCTTACATACTTGTTTCTACTTTCATTCTGCATTCATAAAATTAAAATACTGCATGAATGTGCTATGGGACTATTTGTATAACGTTATTCTTTATTTAGTCTGCATCACATGATCAAGATGTTACATAAAATTCTCCTTTTTTTGGTAATAGGGAAAGCCTTTGATGAGGTTTCCTTGAACTGAAGTTGCTGCTAATGTGGGAGAATCACCCACTATAAGATTCCTGCTGTTTAGCCTTACACAGGTACTTGTCACACGCTAAAGCTCAATAGCCCTCAAAGGCCCTGGGCTTTCTGCCCAAGAAATCTTTCCTCCTTGACTCACTGTGTTTGTTAAACACCAGGTTGTTCTGTATTAATGTTTGCCTTCTGTCTAAGGGGCAAATTYAGGATAACTGTGAATCATGAAAGAAGCGTCCTCTCTACTGCCACAGCAACCCCTAAAAACAAGCAACTGCATCATTTTCTCTGAACTGTGCTTGAGCATTCAAAATCTATCCCAAGTATCTCAGAGAGAGAGCTTGGAGCCAACCTGAGGCAGAGGCCAGCTGGACGAGAGGCTGAGACTCCAGTGAACCAGAGAGTCCTTTGCGCAGACAGACCAAGGAGGCACCCGGACACCCAGGGGCTCCAGCAAGCTTGTGATTGTGTTGGGAGTAGTATATTTTCATAAGGTCCATCTGACGAAAGGTAAAATTATTCTGAAAATKCTGGTGATTTTCCCATTGTATAGCTACATAGCAAGCAACTCTCAAAACATGCTTTAAGAAGAATTCAAAGTATTCAAGCCCAGCTAGACATTATGTCTCAAAGATTACTCATGCTAGACTGTCCATTTGTTATCTCGTGGCTTTCCCCATTGCTCTGTTTTCCAGAGCATAGTGGAAATTCCTCGGTTGTTAGACATTTTCTAGGTCAAAAATTCACTTTTTTCTCGTCTAAATTCAGATTTTCAGAAACATTTCTGGTCCCCACCCCACCAGCTTAGTTCTTTTTCCAAATAGAGAAAACTTGTTTTCTTTCCTTAACAAAATACTACATAAGAAAGAACAGTTCAATCAATATCAACGCTTCATGAGGTACACATTTGTATAAAATGGTTGCAGAAACATATGCTGCTTTAATAGCATTTTCTGTCACTTTACCTTGTACAGATGTAAAAGACTAAAAGAAAATGGAAATGAAGTTTATACTTCATTAAATTTGACTTCTTTAGGATATTTGAAAAGCAGACTTATCTTGGTTAAAACTTTTTACTTTCTGCCTTTCCCCTAAGACTACAGGCCATATAGTTGGGAATTTTAAAAATGAATGTTCCTCTTTGATAAAAATGAGTCCAAAAGTCAGGCTTTCCAAGGAAATGTGTGTTGAGGAAGATTTTACATGTGTAAAATTGTCTTTCTTTCCCAGAAGAGACTCATTCCTTCCCTTTACCTTTTATTCTCATGATAATATGGAATTTGGAGGAAAGGAACCAAGAAAATAAATCTAATACATAACTGCTGGTTTCTCAAAAGTGCTCTTTTTCTAGGTTTCAGTCATACCTATGATAAATTAACAGCAGTCCACTTTGCAGTGCCGCTTGCAAAATTCTACAGATGCACAACTGAAGTTCCCCTAAAATTAAGTTTTCCTTGGTCCATATCAAAAAGTTTTTCAGATAAATTATGTCAGAGAGTTAATTTCTCCAAAGAGCCCCCAAACTTTTCCAGAATGTTGTTTTGATGTAATCAAGTGCTTCTCTTTCCTAATTTCTCATTTCTCAGGCCTGCTAACAAAAAYAAAAGCATCTTTGCAATAAATTCAGAAATGTTTATGGTTGTTAAAAAGCGAGGTGAGAAAAACCCAGGTAAATTATGCATATGCCTTCAAGTGAAAATTAAATTCCTCTATGTATTAGTCACACTAGTAATTCAATTAGTTAACAAATAATATTTATTTTKCATTAATCCAATTTAAATGTTATATACAAAATGTGTGTTGCCTTTCTGAATGGTCTGCCTGTAAAAAAGATAAACAGAGACATGACTGTGACCTGTATTAGACAGTAATTCTRCTGACTGTAATTCACACAGAAATACTGGAGCTGAACTTAAAGTTTCTTACTATTATTCCTAGGAAGCAGTTCCTCAGTTGCTGGAAATTTTTCTCTCTGTTGTTAGGCAACAGAGTTCGGGCAACACATATTTTTTGAGTTCAGCAGTAGTAGCCTGAAGTTGTAAAAACACCCTAGAAATTAGGAGTCRGGGTCTTTAATTCCTTCTTTCGGCTGGAAGATTCACATGGCTTCAGAAAAGAGATGCCCAGGCTTGCTAGCAGTTGAAATAGCAGGAGGTATCATCTTGCACACAYAGAGTTTCTTGAAAGTCAAAGTCATGTAAGGATTGAAACTGACTAGAACTAGAACTAACTAGAACTGACTAGAAATGGGAAGGGGCTTGACATGGATCAAACATTTAGCAAACTCCTGGCTGATCCTGCCAGAAAAGTAGCAAAGGGTTCCCATCTGTTGTTTAAAAGTATGAGCGTATTTCTTATGTTCTGTAGTGTATTCAGGCTTTGTCTTGTTTTTTTCCAAGGCTTTAGCTTTTCATTTTATTTTATTATCCCGTAAGATTACTAAAGTTAAATGTAATTCAGAGGAGGGAAGCTTTGCAGTGAAACAACCAAATTAGTATTATTCTGACATTTCTCAATGGAAATTAATCAGCTTTAAAAATAACGTGATGACTTGTCAGAAGGAGAAGAGCAGCAGCAGAAAACAGTGTGGCTGGTTATAGTTACTGCCGCAGAAGTTTCTTCTGACCATGCATGTGCAGACTAAAGATTTTAGGATCACAGGGGCAGGCTCTGAAAATGTTTCCCCCGCCCTCTGCTCTCTGCTAGCAAAAGCTCAAGCAGGTCCAACACTGGAGGGAGGAGGAGGAGTAAAGAAGGCAAGAAGGAGAGAGAGCTGAGCAACGCAGCAATCAGCAGGCAGTCCTGTCAACTTGGTAGACACAGCTATTTGTTGCTGGTGAATAGCGTGCAAACAGAGAGAAGCTATTAGCCACAGAAATTGCTCTATTCCCAGAGTAAGTATAATTAGCAACAAAAAGGCTGATTTCAAAATCCGAGGCATCAAAAAAGGTTGTTAATTATATAGATCCTGTTTTTCAAAGTCATGCACTCYTTACTGAAACAATAGAGAAGACAAATTGTTCTCTTTTTAAACAGTCAGATGGAGACTCAGGAAGCATACTCTGCAAACGTGATTTATAATATTAATTAAAACATGGTTGTATGATGCCTTGAACACATGCATCATCATATTTTTTTRCATAACTGTTCTGTATTTCCAAGAAATACATTCAGTCATGCTAATCCACTGGCTATTTCTAAAATAGGACATCACTTTTATCTCTTTCACAGGAAGGGGAAAAACGCAACACATTTTCAATCTCTATGTAGAAAGTTCTGAATTTTTTTGGTCCTTGAAGAAACTGTATTGATTCAAATGCTGTCTCTCACTAGCATCAAGAATATTTCTACTGTTATCAGTGAAGTTTCACTAAATGGGCTGTAAATCAGAAGTCCATAGGCAACTAAAAACATGTTTAAGAGAGATCCGAGTGGCAGTTCTAAGAATATAACTTTGCCCTGCTACAAATAGCAAGCCTGAAAACCTGTAGGAGAAAACTTTTTAGTTAAAAGTGAGCAATCACAGGACACACAACCAAATGACTCTGTGTCATGAGACTTAGCATGTTAACCAAAAATGCAAAACAGATATTGTTCGAGGCTTGGTAGTTGCTCCTTTTTTTCTGTTTTCCTTTGCTCGATGGTGTTCCTATAACAACTATAAAAGCTGAGCAGTGATAAAACAGAAGTGGTAGCTTGAGAATAGCTAAAAAAAAAAAAAAAAAAAAAAAAAAAAAAAAAAGAGAGAGAGAGAGAGAGAGAAAAAACTGTGGTGACTTCCCAAAGATCTGGATGGAGGTTTCCATTCACTTCTTGCTTCCCTCTGCCCCGAGCGAGGCAGGAGAACCAGAAGTCCTGTAAAACACATATTTGCGTTTGGGCTAGCCTAGCGAGATACATGCCTTTGGGGGCATGCTGAAATCCTCCCCTCTTCTCTGAGGAAACATTCAATCCACTCTCCCAGCGGGCCAAAAGGGGCTGTTCCAGGGGAGCGAGAAGGTGGAGCCACGGAAGGGTGAGAGCAACCTGAGARTGCCTCCAGCTAACCAAACCTCAAGTAGTAGGCACTGATCCTGTGGATGAATTAACCAGATACTGGCTGCTGGTGTCCTGTGCCACAGGTAGCTTGTGACAAACACCCCAATCTCTCCTTCCCATGCTAGGCACATGGAGCTGAAGGAGACTGCCCATGACTATTCAGGAGTGCACAATTTGGCCTTCCAGGTAAGCTCGTTTCCATTTTCTTTCTTTTTTCTTCTCTCTCTCCTTTTTTTTTTTTTTTTTTTTTTTTTTTTTTTTTTTNAAGGAAGGAGGAAGGACTAAGAAACTGCAAACAATGCTCTAGTTCAGCATATGAACAAAGAAAGCAATTTCAGCTTTAGCCCGCAGATCTTTTGCACCACCCTGCACGTTTTGTACTGATGTCCTGCCAAACTACCAAGCCTCTTGTACAAAAAGCCGGAGCACAATTGACACATTTATGAATAGGCTCCTTTTACTGCCTTCTGCTGCTCCCAAGTATATTGGTATCTTTGAAAAGTCTCCTGACTCAGTAATAATCCCCAGGCCAGTGGGTCTCACTACTAACACATCTATTTATCCAGTCTGCACTGAACAGCTGTGTCAGTGGCTGCTCTTCCTGAGGATTGCTAATTTACAGTTCTGTTGAATGGGAGGCCATTGGTATCCAGCAGACATCTATCTCGTCAAAGCAACATGTATTACCAATATAAGGAAAATAGTCATATAAGCACACGGGGGCAAATCTTTTCTCCATAYTTGCCATTGCTCAAATAAGGCAGATGTTTGTGGAGCCACTAAGCATCCAGCATATCATGGAACAACAGTGATATCCAAACACTCTATATCAAGAATTCAGTATTCATTTGTCTAGAGACAKGCAAGGGCAAGACTGATTTGATAATCTGCTGGTTAGGGAATATTTGCGGAAGGCAAGAGATGTAGGGTCAAGTCCCTACTCCAGGCAATAGTTAATAATTCATGCAAAGTGGGACAGCTTCAAGGGGAGACAAAGATAGCTCAGAGATAACATAACAGTCCAATGACTGGGCCGATCTCAGGGTAATCAGAGCACACTCATCACACTGCAGCTTCAGAGCAGCAATTTGAACTTGGGCCTACCTCAGTCCAGGGGAAGGAGATCTGAGAGGGCTTCAACCTAGTTGCATCTGCGCATGAAATAGGTGCCTAAGACATGGCAGTCAACTCCCAAAGTCTGTGCCTACAACCCTGCAGAGTAGAAAAGCACCTTTCTAGCTGCAAAGGCTAGGTGCCTCATGCTGTTGGATGGTCTGAATTTAAATATCACCTCTTTCCGCAGTAATCTCCATGAAATATAGTACGGTGACAGTGCTTCATCCCCTCTTTTATGTATCTAGCTCACCTAGGCAATGTGCAGGGAATCAGGCACTTCACCTCCTGCCCAGCCCTGAAAGTGACAGAACCTCTAAGTCCCCTAGGAAATAAATCAAATGCTGAATCACTGAGACTGGGCAATGGTGGAATTGGGGGCTTGAGGCAAGTTTTCTGGTTGCTTTTTTCCCAGAAGCACCAGAAGGGAATATCCACATAAATAGTTATGTAGTCTATCTCTGACTCAACAAATAAATGATTCCCTCAAGAAGATGAGTAGAAGAAAATAAATAACTTTCTGCATATATAAAACCAAATCATAGTAGAAGCCGCAGAGAATAAAAAAATCTCATCAACTCTTGCCATTTTCTTGTACTCAAGCTTTTGTTACATGAAGAACAAACACTTTTTTTTTTTTTTTTTATTCCAAGGCATGGTGTCATCTGGTATTTTCTTCTTCATTGCTCAGGTACTAAGCAACTAATCTTCCCTAAATGATAAAATATAGAAATGTTCTGGAAAGGAATTAAAGTCATTTTAAATGGCTGTGTGGGATTGCAYTCTAAATGTACCTTCAGATGTACCTGAGCTGTTTAATGATTAAACTACAAAGTGATAGAAAAAAAATACATAAATCAGGGATAAAGTAAACGCAAGTTAGGTAGTTTGTTTTACAAAGTAAATAACACAGCTCTCAGTGTTATGCAAAGCAGCTCAGTGCTAACTAGTGATGGGTTAAGGATCTTATCAAAGTTGTATTATACCAGGAAGGCATCGTGCCTGCTGTTGTGGAGAAAACCAAACAGGATGAAGAGATAATCATATTTACTAATTACAATCATAATTACTAATACATAGTAATCGTCTTCTTGCCTGTTCATACCAATATTCAAAGGAGAATAACGTCTTGAGCTCTTTCCAGCTTTCACATTGGCTATAGATACTAAAACACACACACCTTTTTATGATGCAACAGGATAGCCTCTGCACCACAGAAGCATAAATCTTTTTCATCTGGACTGTAGTAGGCTCTCAGAAATTAGTTATTMAGTGTTATTTTTCAAAGAAGATGTGCTGTCCATCTGCATAGTATTGATTTCTACTAAAGCCCTCAATTACATTTTTTTAATTTTTGATCCTACAAAATACCTCCTACTCTTTCGCATGCTGCACAGGTGCCACTAGAGCTGTTCAGAGGAATAACCTCAAAAACTGCAGGTCCCATATTATTGTCTTTGGATAATGCCAGTATCTGGGAGACTCAGAAGCAACTTCCTTACCTCCTTTACAGCTTACTGGRTCTCAAAAGAAAGCAGACAACAAAATCCAAATGTACAGCTCTAAATATCATTGTCTGATGTTAGGGAGAGCTCAGTTACTAGCAGCCACTCTAAAGTATACAAGAAGAATGAGGTTGGTGCATTACAATGAGTAGTTGCATTGATTTTAAGAAGATATGTAATATAAAACATATGCTAAAATTACCTGCTTTGGTTGTTACCTCCAGCTAGAATTAGCAGATTAGCACTGTTTCTACCAAGACATTCACATTTTTACTATTTTTATTCCCCTAAATACATGACAAAATGTAAGGTAACTAAATCATTACAAGGTATGCTATCCACTTAGTCTCATCACTGTTTAGAGGCCTGTTCATATTAAGTGTGTGCATGCCAAGGCAGTATACTGTGCCTATATCTGCAATATTGTACATAATACATGGAGAAACTGCTGTGCCTTTTGCTTTCAGTGCAGTTTGGCTATCGCCTCCCTGGTGGTGCATTGCAATAGTTGTCCACAGGATTTCCTATTTGGGAAACCCTACAACACTAACAGAAACTCCAAAACTGCAGTTGGATTAACCTAGCTTGTGTTTAGTCCTCGTTTAAGATGTGGAGGTTTTACCTAATCGGCTCTGCAGATTCAGATCTCTGCTAATGATGACATTAAACAAGAAGTCACACTTATCACTCAAGGAATGGTAAGACCTGCCTCATAAAAGGAAATAGCAGGGCAGAGAAAATACTCAGGACTGACTTTTAAAAGGAACTCAGAGTTAAAATATAAACTAAGTAAAATGCAAAGTGCAGATAAGAGCTAATAAATATTTATTATTCCCTGAACTCTCGTTGTCAGTGTTATGGTGCATTAAGCAGTCAGAAGCGGTTACTGTAGCAAAGCACTGTGAGCTCTCAAGAAGTTGACCCAGAGAATGGTTGGTCCCCTTTGAAACTCTACCTTTTATCTGTTCTGCGTAAGAACACAGGTATGGCCGTAACATGCGACTTTCACACTACACTCCCCCCAAACAAGCTAATATACCCTTCAAAATGCCTTTCCCCCCAACCCCATCTCTGTTTTTCTCCCTGCTTCACAGCTTACTAGCTATTTCTGACTGGTTAATTAAAAGTATATATGCTATTAAGAATTTCTCATGGAAATCACTGCTGTAAAGTTCCTTTGAAATTATGAAGCATTGCACTGTATTCCTTCAGCAGATCCAGTGAGGAAAGTATACAGTCCTTTCTCACAGTTCCCAAATTTGCCTTCTGAAGACAGGCTTGTTTTCCAAAACCATTTTAAATTTTCTTTTTTTCTTTCTTTCTTTTTTTTTCCTACTGTCACATACTACTCAATCTCTTACAGGAAATAAAGTGGAGCATACCTGTAGGTTCTGTTTTTTTTTTTTTTTTGCCTTCTGAAGACAGGCTTGTTTTCCAAAACCATTTTAAATTTTCTTTTTTTCTTTCTTTCTTTTTTTTTCCTACTGTCACATACTACTCAATCTCTTACAGGAAATAAAGTGGAGCATACCTGTAGGTTCTTTTTTTTTTTTTTTTTTGCTCAGCCAGAGTAAATACTCCTTGTGAGAACCATTTTCAGGATTTTTGTGCTTGTCATCCTCCTTGGGTTACTACATGCTGTCAAAAGATGTTTTGAATGCCACAACTAGAGAGGTCATGGACTCCTTGTTATCTTAGCAAAAATGCACAGTTTTTTTTTTCTGTTTCAGTTTCTCCAGATTTTACTTTCTGCCTTTCATACATTTTGTTTTCTCAGAAAGCTTTCCTACTGCTTTTTTTAAGGCCATCTTMTGCCAGACTATCATTCTGACTTGCTCATCCTGCATTTCGGGATATCTTAACATTGGCTTAACATCAACAACTTAAGCTTTTAAAGAAAACATTAGAGGTGAGTGAGCCTAATTTGCAATCACAAACACCTCATGAAGAGTTAACCAGTTGAACTTAAAACTGTCAATATATTTTCTTTACATGCTGTCTCTACAGCTTATTTACTTCAATTTAACACAAAAGCAAAGAACATTTGTCCCTCCTCCCCAGCAGTGTTGACCCTGCATACTGAATGTTATCACTTGGCAGGAATTTATGAACTTTATGATTATTGATCAAAAAAATTCCTCCTCAGTATTTAACTTGTATTTTAACTCCTTCAGAATCATGACACTCTGGTTAACAAAAGATAGCACATTGCAGGGGGGGGAAGCTTAAATAAATGATTTTCAGTTGGACAGAATATTAAAAAATAGGAAATTTTTGAACTGTAAATCAGATAGCTTCGTTTCAATTGACTGAATGAAACCCATGAAATCCAATCAGGTGGTTTAAAACACAGTTTTCCTTTGGAGTATCTGTTTTCCTTGACACCTCTCTCCAGAATTAATGTATTAATCCTTCCACCACAGCAGTTTAAGCTGTTGCCGGGTGCTCTGTTTTCAAACAGCCGATCTGTTTTCATCACCGAATGGAAGTGGCTGGAAAACCATCTGTTCTAGCAAGGATGCTGTTGTAAAATGTACAACTGAAAATCAGCAGTAACAGTAATGCTCACTTTGTAAAACTAATTCTTCTCCTTCAAAACCCAGGGAGGAAATAGAAGGAAAGTTCAAAGACTGTAGTTACGCAAAAAGAGTTGGCAGGTGAACTCCTGCTCTATAGGAAAACAAGCAAACAGTGAAGAAACACTTTGCTTATAAATACAGTCTAGCTCCACACCCTTGCCATTTAATCAACTAAGTGCAAAACTGATGAGTAAAAGTACAGCAAATGGAGTGTGAAAGCAGAAGCTCCACTGCTTAACGCTATTGTATCACCAACACTGCAAGTAAACAGATCAGTTCTGTAATCCTTCTCACACATCTTAAAGGGAGGAAGTTCTTCCCATCCAAGCTTTTCTCATTTTAAGTTCCTGCTTGCTTAGGTCACTGGGGATTGAGCAGGTTTAGCAGCAACTTGGCACGTTGCTGGGTCTGGTCTGTGGTCTTAAGACAGTTAGCTGACTGTATTGCCTGGGGGTTAAGCTTTCTGCTGCAACGCTTCCTCCTGCAAAGATTTCCAGGCAGGACACAAGAACCAAATGTAGGAGAAGCTTTTCTGCCATCTCTAGGGGCTTAGGTAAATGGTAAGCACAGATAGTTTGGCATTTTATTACGGAGCTTTTTCCACAAACTAAAAGAAAAGTAGGAAAAAGCAACCAGCAGTTTTAAATTGTTGCCTGMATGTTGTTGTTCTGGTAAGAAGAAGAAACTCTTTGCATGCATTTCCACTGAGCAAAACACCACAATGTAAAAAGAAGGATGATGAGACTGTCCGTGAAAAATCACCTGCAAAATACATGAAAATACTCAGCTTCATAGGACTAGTGTAAAGACTGTTTTAGTCAGCAAATTGTCTCTCACTTCAGTAAACTTATCATCAATATTGGAATATGTCATAATGGAGTGAGATTGGCTGAAAATAACACAAATTTTTGCAGAAAATAACACAAATCTACCATTCTGCAAGCATGGGTTTTTAGAGTTCCAGCAATTCCTGAATGCTCTTGCTGATTTTCCGTTACATAACTCATCCACTCGTGTCTTACAATTACTCTCTGCATCAAAATCYTGTGTAATGGGAGAGTGTCAGGAAGATGGGGCCTGACTCTTTTCAGTGATGACCAGTGACAGGACAAGAGGCAATGGGCAGAAATTGAAGCACAGGAAGTTCTGCCTGACCGTGAGGGGGAATTTCTTCCCTGTGAGAGTGACGGAGCACTGGACCAGGTTGCCCAGAGAGGTTGTGGAGTCTCCTTTTCTGGAGACCTTCAAGGCCCACCTGGATGCAACCCTGTCTAACATGCTCTAGGTGACCCTGCTTGAGCAGGGGGGTTGGACTAGGTGATCTCCAGAGGTCCCTTCCAGCCTTACTGATTCTGTGATTATTGTGGTTGAGCAGCATGTTGGACAAGATGTTTTCTAGGGGTCAATTCCAACATAAATTATTGTATGCTTCTGTTGCTAGCAAAATGCASTTGGTGTGTTTGCTGTGTTTCCCCATGTTCACAAAGAAAACTCCTAAGAAGTCTCTGCTTTTACTCATTGTGCAACAAGCATAGAAATCTTCAAAGAAACTATGTGTAGGCGTGGATGTCAGTTACAGAACTTCATCCTGTGGAGTACTTATAAGATACTGTGTAACAGTGCTACAACTGAGCATAGCTTCTTGAGTTTGTTCTTTCTTGTTATTGTTGTTTTTGTATCTTATGGACTGTTTATTAGAGGTTTCAACTGTGGATTGTAGGGACATTTGTAGTAAACTCTTGAGATAGCATYGTTAAAAGGCAGACTACTAACAGAGGTGCTTTCTCAAGAAGAAATACTTTCTTCCTAAGGGAATATAAAGACACTCTTAGGTTAAGGAAAAGAAACTGACATCTGCTTTTATCAAGGCGGTAACCAACAGCTACTTGTGAATCTTTCTTTTTTTTTTTCTCTCAGATAAATACGATCCTACAAACAGCTTTACCAAAACAGTTTTTTTTTTKGTCAAGATTGAAGTCACAATCTTTAATCTTAATCTGTTTCTGAAAAGGACTCTCATTGCTTCTAAACTCATATTTCCATTAAAGGGCAACATTTAGTTTATGTCTATTAATATTGCTTATTTCCACCTTTATCATTCTTTATTATGATTAAGCCTATTTTGTATCATTCATTTGCAAATGTTCATTATCCTAGGTGGCTTAGATATCTGATTTTAGATGACTAATTCACYGGTACCATTATCATGCAAATAATGAAATATTGTAGGTAATAAAAGTCAGTGAAAAGACCATACTGTAATTGATGCTATAAGAAACTGTTGAAATATGAAATATTTATATCAATTGGGGAAATTACTTCTCTAACATTTTGTTCAAGCAGCTTTCTCACCAAACCAAAATAAGAAACAGTCATTAAAGGATCATTAAAAAGAAGTAATGTCTTCTTCAAAGAATTAAGGAACAAAAAAGCTCATCTTAAGAAAAAAAATTGTAGAAATAGTGGTCAGTTATGTCTAACAGAAAAGTGCAACTCCTAACGCACTCCATTAAAAGGGCTAGCACAGAAGCTTACTCCATTAAAAGGGCTAGCACAGAAGCTTAATGTGACAAAGCTAAATGCTATCTTTACAGATACTCCCAGGGTTTTAATTCCAGAAGCAGTAGAACTACATATTCAAAAAAAAAATAAATAAAAAGGGGGGGGAAAATAGAAAAAGAAAGAAAAACAAACAAACAAACAAAAAAACAACACTTTTACTCCAAAAGCATTACTAGATGGCATTTTCTTGAACAAAGCTGCTAACAACAAGGCAAAGCCCCAAAGGGTATAGTTTTGCCATTGCCAGGATGATTGTCTGTAAACTCATTAAACCAGTCTCCTGGAAAACAGTAGGTCCACATTAGTGGAGCACCATCCTTGAGTGAGGAAGCTTTGTTTCATAGTGGTGGGACTGCAATGCTCAAGTTTTGTACACTGACTTTCGAGCTCTTCCATATTAGTAAAGTGAAACATGGAAGCACAAAAATCGTAATATAAATGAGTTTCTAACGCACATGAAAGAGGCTTTTAGATCTTGATTTGAACGGATACAATTTTTGATCTTGTCACATTCCAGAATGACAGCGAGGATGTGGATGTTCTATATCAAGCAAGTCCTAGGAACAATTCACAGAGAAACAAAAATTCACAAAATGAGAAAACTGTGCATGCTAATAAGGTGAGTTTTTCTTTTTTTCTTCTGACAAGTGAAAAATATACAATTACTGGAATAATCTTGCTTAAATTCGGTATTGCAAATTCAATGTAAGTGATGAGTTTTGATAATACATCCAAGACAGTTAATTTAACAAAATCCAAATCTGATTCAAAATTCATAAACTGACAGGGAAGCCAATTCTGTTCTCAAAAATCTATTAATAAAAAAAGAAAAATGAAAATTGACAGGACACATAGGACTCAGAAAAGTATTTTATGATGTCATAATGGCTTCAAGCAAGAGACAAAAGAGGCATCAGAAATGATGGTCAAAGGAGTTGACATGGAAGCATTTTCTCATAGAAGACCTGGCAACACTGATTTTAGTGATGCCAGCTTTCAGATAGGACATAAATACTTACTAAATACTTGTTCAAATTAAGGCAGTAATCATTCATCCAAAAGGCATTAGTTCTTCACTAGGAATGCCTCTGCTCTCTTCCTGGTTTCCTCCAAGCCAGCATGATCGTGGATTTACAACAAAGGACAGAATCACTCAGGAAAAGATCACTCAGGCTACTTCCAATATGCTCTCCTGGAAAGTGAACTGGGATCTGAGATCCTAGGAGAGGAAAGTGGCAGACAGTGTCGAATATCAAGAAAAACATCAAAAGAGAAAGAATATAAGGACTGTCAGAACAGTTGGAGGCTGTTGAAAATAGAAAATAAGTCACAGTCAATGAAAATTTTAATTTTAATAAAAAATACCACTCTCTGAAAAAAAAGGGTTTAACAAAGTGTTCAGCCAGTACTTTGTGCAAATGCACTCGAGATATGCATATCCACACCAAGAAATTCTCAGATGCGTCATGGCCAGAGGCAGCAGCATTTATTTTGGGGCTCTGGAGCAGACCAGAACAGACTTTATGTCCCAATGGCAGAAGTCCCTGTGCTCCACACAGCCCTCAGGTCAGTCTCCAGAAATTGCAACACAGCTCAAGAACCAGAGCTGGCATCGTATTTGGCCAAAGAAAAAATGAGAAGAAAGGGTAGAGGGATAGTGTAGTAGTTATCACATCTGCTTTACATACTGAAGGTGCTGGGTTCAAGCCCCAGTGGAACCAGCATGAGGAAATCTTCGAGAGATCTCCAGAGGTCCCTTCCAACCTTACTGATTCTGTGATTGCATTGAGTTTTTATCCAGGTCCTCCTTCCTTTATGTATCCACATCAGACAGAAAGTGGCATTTGAGTTCAGATTTTCTTAACTCTTTCTTTATATAGAAGGAGGAAAGCAGTTGTGACAATGAAACAGTAGCAGTAACGCTCTAGGTGTATTTGAATACATAGTCAATAAAGTGAAAAACCATGGATTGGTACTGTTTACATTGAATCAAAACAAAGAAATAGGTTATATTCTTCATATAAACTCTTTGAAAATAATCTTTTCCCCAGCTTTCTGCACCTGGAAAATATATTGAAGTAATGTATTGCACAAATTCAAAGAGCAGGGAAGTTAAGCTTGGATAGCCTAAGATGTACTGCATAGCGTATTCTCCTGTTTATTGCTCCAAGAAGTTTTACATGCAGTGTAAAATCACGTCATACCCTATTTTGGAGATACCCTTCCAAATTCTGATGAGCCAGCAAAGGCCATGGATTTTGAGGTGCCATCTGTAGCAAGAAAATGGTGCCAGAGATGGTCACAGCCACCTGAGAGTTTGGAGGCACATGTCTTCCACCCAGTGGCCCATCTGCTCCTGGTTTATCAGGTAGCCTTGAGATTTCTGCACCTACAGATTCAAACATCTGAGAGAAGGGCTGAGATGCAATAGAGCCCCAATATAAGCTTGGGAAAAAGTGGTACTCTGATGCCATCAGCACCCATTGTCCCTCAAGAGAGAAGTCCACCTCCTACAGCTGCTGGGGAGAGGCTTTGGTAACTACAAAAAACACTAGCAATTCAGTAGGCAGCAGCATCTGCATTTCAGATTTACTTTATTTCCGCTAATAGCAACGAGAAAGAAATTAAGTCTAGGGACAATATAGCCATAACTTACAGTGCAGCTCCACCAAGTCAACTCTCTCCCCCTTCTGAACACTTAAATTATCAGGACTGAGAGATTTCACAGAATCACAGAATCGGTAAGGTTGGAAGGGACCTCTGGAGATCATCTAGTCCAGCCTCCCTGCTCAAGCAGGGTCACCTAGAGCATGTTAGACAGGGTTGCATCCAGGTGGGCCTTGAAGGTCTCCAGAGAAGGAGACTCCACAACCTCTCTGGGCAACCTGGTCCASTGCTCCGTCACTCTCACAAGGAGGAAATTCCCCCTCATGGTCAGGCAGAACTTCCTGTGCTTCAATTTCTGCCCATTGCCTCTTATCCTGTCGCAGGCACAAGTTCCTCTCTGCATYGTGCTGTACTTTCTCAAAGAATAAACAGCAGCCTCTATGTACAAATTCCTACTTGCCACCTCAATTCCTGGCCATGTTTCCTTCCTTTGTTAGTTTTGCCTTTGAGCTGTTTCTTTTCAAATCTCCCACTAGAAACCAATTTAGGACATTCCAGGCCTTTCAGCAGAGTCTGTAATGTACACCAGCAGAAAAGCCAAACTGAAAGGAAGGGTTTTAGACATGCCTATGACACATCTTGATTTATGAAGCCATTTTAGGAATACGGTTAGCGTAAACAATAACACAGAAAAATCTAAACTCACCTAACGTGGAACTGCTCCAAATAGTTGGCCAAATCAGACCATTTTCTGTCTAAATAGTACCATATAGTCAAAAATGGCTCAATATGCGCTTAGGAATATACAGCTTGCGCAGTATACACAGTCACGATGTAGTCTACAGCCACACATGGCATAGCACACAACTGGTCGTGCTGCTCCATTTCAGTGTTAAAACAACATGCTGAAGCAGCAAGGCACACAGAGCAAGCAGCGACGGCACTTCCAATAAGGCAAAAATCAGTTAATCTGTTATTTTCAAATGCCAAAGAATGCCAACAGTTAGTGCTCCCAGGCCCCTGGCCACCTCCTGGTGCCCCCAAAGAACCCTGCAGTGAAGAGTAAGGTCCACAGAAGGTGGACTGTGGAAGTCATCGCCCACCGTTCACCCACATAGTCAATTATTGGGAATGGGAGCATGGGAAGTAATTCAAGGTGAGGTAAGGCAGACTCTTTTTTGCATCTGTACTGCAAATGTTGCACATTGCCAAACGGCTTAAGAGGACCCTTGTTCTGAACAAGGGCAGTGGTTGAACTTCAAAGATAGATCAGGCATTTGGCACAACATCAAGACAAACTACTGTATTAGACTACATATACATAGTGCAGGGTAAGATTACAAACCTAAAATGAGTAACCAGGAACAAGAGGAGAAATGACTGATTTCCCTAACAACAGGAGTTACAGGTTATGGRAAAAAAAATACATCCATTACTTTTTGCCAGGTGCAGAGAGGCCACACAGAAAGACTGCACACTCTGACTTGCTCTGTAGGCACAAGCTGCAAGACCTCCAAGCAGGCTCCACACACGCAAAACCTGCAGCAAATTAAAATGGTTAAATTTTAGACATGCTTACATGGAGTAGATTAAGCTGTGATTTTTCCTAAATTTTCAATACYGTCAGATCTAGGTGGATTGTGGCTGCAAAAAGGTACATTCCTGATGAAAACAGGCCATCTGGCCAAATTTCAAGTTTCTGCTGCAAAGCCCACAGATGCTAACTCTCGAAAGATTGCTGCAACAAAAGCCTTTGCTTAGTAATTTTTCTTTGGAATAGATTAGTTGGCTCATTTGAATTTTTTTGAACAATATTAAAAAAAATGCAACCATTCTCCATAAATTTTAACAATGCCGGCTCTGGTGCCGGAGAGGCGAGCTGGAGCCGGGTGAGCGGCGTGGAAGGGAAAGCCGCGAGGCAGCACCAGCCGTCTGCCCACGGGAATCTGTTCTTTCCAATGTTGCTGAACAAACACGTTCACAGTGTCGGTGCTGATCTGTTTTCCAGGAGGATGAATACATCAATATTGAGAGCGATCAGCCCCAAAACAAACCTGACTCAGTAGATGAGGAGCAACCACACATAAAAGGGTAATGTCTGTTTTTGGATTAACAAATTTTCTGCCCTCCTTGTCCCGCAAACAGTTGCTGGCATTTCCACTTTTGGCACAACCACCAGAAATTTCCCTGCCACATCTGTGTGCTACACAGATCCTCATACTGCCAATAATTTGTACAACACAGAAACACAGTGTTTTAAAAGTTATTCTATCTTTTGACTGACATGTATGATTGTGGAACTATGCTTCTGAAACCTTGAAAATTAGAGGAATGAGGGCTTTTTTCTTTTTCACATTACCTGTGTTACCAGTATTTCCACAAGTACATTTTTAAAGAGAAGCCTTAAACAGTGATCTGCTGCAGAAAATTAAAGATTCCCCATTGTCCTACACTTTTMTCCTAGTGGAAAATAACAGTAGAATTGATGTAAAATAGCCATTTTGGTGTAGCAGAATTTTTACACTTTGTTAGCACTAATACCTAGCAGCCACAAAGTGAAGGCACACTTCTACATTTTACTTGAGGATTAGTTTTTGAACAAAAAACTACAAAGCTTGTATAAGACATTCTAAAAACTGAGATAAAAATAAATTACATTTTAATGGCCCTAACTTGTATTTTTCTGTCATATTAAAATTTCATATAAATCTTCATACAAATTATACTGTTTTCCCCAGTTTTGCTCTTTATTATACACACATGTTACCTTAGTTTTGATCTTTTAATCAGCTGAGCRGATTCTAGGAACTCACTTGCCAGATATCCCAAATTAGTAATCTGTTTCATTCAAAGTGAACTACTTGAATTGATCTCATTCCTGTAAAGGTGATGCATTTAAATTCAGAAATAACACTTYTATTTACACTTTAGAGTTGTAGGAACAGGACTTAAAATACCTGAGAGTTAACATAATGGGAATAACTAAGGTTGATTTTGCAGGGCTTTCTTCTTTTCTGGGGGTTTTGTTGCCATGGGTTGATGAACCCTTTTTAAACAGGCAGCTGAAGAAACCTTTGCTCTGCTCTCTAATTGCACTGACTAGTGACAGCTTGGTCTGTGTAGCTGGGTTTTGTCTTGGGGTTACAGGGGGTTGTGCGGAGCACCTGGCAAGGGCAATGGTGTCTCTCCCAAAGTATTTTTTTGTGAGTTACCTCTTAAAAGCAGGCCCTAATATGACCTAATGTTTTCCTTGCATGCGCTCAGAAAGGGGCATTCACAAAGCATCCTGTAATTTCAAATGCATCGCTGGTTTGATTCAACAGCTGGTACGGCCTGTTTTCTGAACCACAAACCCTACAAAAGATCGGTCCATTGATAGCAACGATGTGGGCAAGGTGATGTTCAGTTACAGACTCTACATGGACCAGAAAGAGTGATTTCTGGGTTGCAGAACAAAAGGAAGAATATTGTTGGTGTATACGAATATTTCACCTTAAAGTTCTTTGTGTGCTTTAACATTCTCAGTTAAGAGAAATCTATCAGTTATACGTTGCATTTTAACCTTATAGGCTCAATGTTTTGAAAGTAATGTTTACTTAGTAAACTAACCAGTTTTATTAGGAGGATGTGGGTTTTTTTCCACCACTTTTCAAAACATATCTGTGCACACCTATGATACATAGGTGTCTTTAACTTACCTTCATATCAAAGCCACCTAAATAAACTAAAAAGTAAGAGAATGGTGTTATAGCAAAGAAGAGATTACAAAGAATGGTACTCTTAAAACCACAACTTTAAATTCTAAAGGCCTCATAAGTAGCTGTAAAAGATAATAGTTAATATTTTTTTGGTKGTGGTTGAACCATAAGCTTCATGAAGTTGCTCTGGTTTATTCACACATCTTCCTTTTGTTTCCCCCTTTCTTGTTTTTGCTGTTGCATCTAATCTCTCTGCTGAGATAGGATGGATAACYTAATGTTCTAACAAGTAAAAACAAAGAGCTGTGATTTGTGAGGCAACAGAAATTCCCAGAACAAAAAAAAAAAATGAAATATCAAAAGCAATCAAGATTTCTCAGAGACCCTGTTAGTGTTTTAACTGGTGAGCAACTGCTGTTCTGACTGCTAATATGAATTAAGTCAATGTTTCTTATATTCCTCCAATTTCTTTTAAATTAATCATTTTGTTTACTGCAGCAAAAAGAAGGCTCTTCATGCTAAATTTCATTGCACATCTGACTTCAACTGCATCTAGTTTCCAAACAAGTACAGCCTGGATAATTAGCATCTCTAAATGTGAATCTTTGCCTTTACAGCCTATAGGGTGTGAGGCACTCTAAAGAGCCATAACTATAGCTATGACTTCTTTCTTAGCTTGCACAATACTAGGGAGTTTGCCTAGTACCTAGCATCTGTATCACCAGTGTAGTTAGCACTGGAAATCTGGGTTCAATCCATTCTCTTCACTGCTGTTTCTCTAGATCTCAGCCTCCCCTGTGAAATCACTGTTTCCTTCTAGGGAGGCAAGAAAAGAAACAAAACGAGGCATTTAATAAAGAAGAGTGTATGCTAGAATAGGGCATTCAAATCTAATGAACTATTTTAGCTTCTATAATCTAATGAGTCTTAAAGGAAAAGTTTGTGTAATTAACAACCAAAATTTCAAATATCCGGAGATATCTATGCACACTATGACAAGGTTTTATGTACGTAAATATCAATTATTTTGCATACTTTAGAGACTAGTAAAAACCAGCCTGCAAATTTTGACCCTTCATATATCTGCTAGATTTTCATTTTACTTACCCAAGGTGGAACCAAAGAATTCTTCCTAAAAAGATGCTAACACGATTTTCTCGGGCACTTTGGGATCCAAAGCTATTCTAATGTGGTGCAGTACAGCAGAGAAATTTTGGCAGACTTAACCAGATGTTTCTGTGCAAACTACTCTCCTCTTATCTATGGCTTACGTTTCTGTTCTGTTTGTTTTTTTGCCATTTTCCTAGGTGTTTTGAAAAGAAATATGATGAAGTGTGTGATTTTTGCAAGAAACATAAAAGCAAAATTCAGTATGTGATCTATGGCATTTTAATAACAGGTACAGTATATTATATCCAGTCTTGTTGAAGGCTTATTTGTTTGCCTATATGAGACTGTAGACTGAGTCTGTCTTGTATCTGACCTAACATAAAAATCTTTGACTGTTTTAAAGAATGCGTTTGACAGGAAGCAAAAGGTAAAAGTGAATTTAGTCCCAGATTAAGCTCCAGACTGCAAACCTCCTCTTATTCCTAAATCTAAAAGAAACCTGGACTTTGCCACACTACTTCTTCAGCATGTTTAACTCTGACTAGCAATTACACTTGGGATAAAAGGTTAGTTCAGTCTTTGTGTCTGCTCAATAATCAGCCCCTTCCAAGAAGTCAGGTAAATTACATCTCTTAGGAACTAGCCCAAAACCACGGTAAAGTGGTTAGGGACAACCTGTACTGGACTCGTCAGACAAAATCGGATTCTTATTATTTCATTAATTCTCATTATTTCATTAGCCAGCACATGGTAGCAGTGACAGTGTCAAATAATAAATCATTTCATAGCCACTTTATGAAACAAATATAGGTGCTACCTCTAACCTTCCCATTTGCTTCAGAGGGGCATCAAATCAGGCTTTTACTGTACAAGATAAATGATTCTAAGTGTTTCTCTTAATTTTATTGAATAGACTCATACTCTTGTGAAAGAATGAGACCTATTGTTCTGAATTCACTATTTTGTCAATGAAAAAAACTGTCCCATACAAATATGTTTAATCTTCCAAAACAACCAATGTATTTGACATACACTTTATTCAGCTAAAGCATATATCCTGCTTCATAAGGATGCAAACCACTGAAAAAGAATTCCACCATTTCTCAGCAACATGTTTTCATATTAGAAAGCACATATGTCAACAGTAACAACACATGAAAGCATGATCTTTTTCAATATTTAGGCCAAATCAGAGAAGTATTTAAAGACAAGCACAGGCCTGAATTTAAACACGTCCTTAACACTAAATTTAGTATTTGTTTCTGTTTTTAAACAGATCAGACTTAAATGACATGTACATTGTTTTTTGTTTGTTTGTTTGTTTGTGACAGCGTACCTGGCAGCACTTATTGCAGCCTGCAGCCTGAATTTTCGGAGGGCCTTGGCACTCTTTATCATCACTATCCTGGCCATCTTCTTCATCTGCTGGGATTTTTTAATCGCTAAGTATGAAGATAGAATTGCTGCATTCTTTTCCCCTGGAGAAAGATTTCTGAAGAAGCAGTGGTTTTGGCTGAAATGGTAAATATGAATGACTTCTTATTTATGCAGAAGGACAAAATCATAGTTGACTATGAGCCTTTTTGTTTTTCAGTTTTTATTTCAGTTTTAAAAGTTTCACCATAGTCGTACCTTACAGCTTCTCTTTCATTTATCCTGAAACACAAGCATATTTTCCAGTTGATAGCATCCAGTTTTGCTCTTTGTTAGATTAATGTCCCCAGTCTAGTACCACTGCAGGTGACATTTGCAGCCCTTCAGAGCAGCTCCTAAAGCATCTCAAAAGAAACAACGGCACAAAGACGGACAGGGAGGGGAACTCACTAGCAGGTGCTTCCACCCTTGTGCCTGGATTTCTGAGAGTGAAACGTACTGCATAGCTTATGTCCACACAGGGAGATGGACAAATCATACAGTTACAATAGGATCAAATCAGATATACACAATAAATCAAAATTTTCCAGGGCAGCATAAGAACTCTACAGAGTACATATGTTTCTAGATACCAGGCACACTGTTAAGATTGCAATGGTAATGGTGTCAAAAATCTTGACAGAGGATGTAAAAAAATTCCTCTAATTCAGGTAGGTCAAGCTAGTGGTGGCAAGAGATCATATCTGGAGAAATCCAGGTGTATTGTGGCCTTGTGCATTCATTCTGGAAGCCAGAAAGTACCTCGCTGTCACTCACACTGAGAGCAAGCCCTGAAGTTGTTATAACATGTGCAAGCTACTGAAGAAAAGTGTGTTATCCGTGTCACCAATTGTTCACATATCCCCAAATCAACAGATTGTAAGCATTTTAAACTTAGTCAGCAAACAAAGCATGCAAACCAAATTTGGTGTACTAAGATCACACAGCTTTATTTGGGATGGTAGACATTTGTTTCCTGAAGAATTAAGAGGAATGTTTGTTACTTGTGGGGGGAGGAGGAATCTAATGAGGCTCTCAGAGGTTCCTAAAGTTCAATTAAAGTCTCATTAAAGAGGAAATCAGCCAGCTGTCTTGACTGTCAGCCTCTTTCTAAGAAAGAGCTCTAAATAAGAATCATTCTGGATTCAGAAAAACACTTCCCAGCTTATTTTTTTAAAGATTTTTCAATTATTTTTGCCCCAGAAACAGGAATTTTTACTCCCTCTAGGAAAAAAAAAAAAAAAAAAAAAAAAAAAAAAACACCCTGGAAACAAAGGTGCCATAAACACTATTTGTTCTTCTGCTCAGGAGCCACACCAAAGAGCAGTGGCACTGAGCACCTCCAGCAGACAACCTGGCAACCTCCTTGAGGGGAAGAAGTAAACAGAATAAGTGTGCACTGATGACCCTATAGAACAAGCCAGGGGCAGTAACTTCTGCATTTATGCAGGCTGCAGTCTGTTGAATTGTATATATTAATGATCAAGTACTTTACTGTCAGGCATGGTTTCTGCCTGGAAGAGAGAAATGTAGAAATTCAGGCTATGGCGTTCTGTATTGCAGCGGCCAAGCTACAGTGGTTTTGGACCAGATCTGAAAAAATGTATTTAGGTATCTTGGTACTTCTGAAGTCAGTGGAAGTTAAAAACAACAGTTAGACACAAGTTACTTTAAGAATCTGGCCTATGTTTAGTTTCCCTCTCTAAAAGTGGGATGATATATTTCCTTGTTTCTCAGGCTGTTGTCTGAAAATTTCCTTCAAGATGAGACCTGAATACAGATCAGTCACAATGCGAAATGCATAAATGCTGAGCACAGATGCACACATCGTTCTTGTTGCTGTTTCCAAGTGAATTAGAACTGTTGTGATTAGAAGCTAATTTTTCTAAACAGACTACAGCTGATTAAAGGGGTAAACAGCTTATGATCTGCTCCTCAGTGACAGCTGTTTCACAGGCTGACTCGTCAAGCCATGCAGTGGAGTTCATGAAGAATATATGGCCAATCCAGCCTGCCTAGACATTAAGAACTGCTTCAATAAAGAAGTCAGGAAAGGAATAGAAGGAGAGAGTGATAAAGGAGGGAATTTCATCAAATTCCTTGACAAAAATAATGCCCAGAGAAGAGAGTGATTCATATTTTGTTGGATTTCCCCCACACTTTGATTTCCGAACACAGTTGGAGGATGCTTCTTCTGACTGTCACTAATGGGTGTTGCTGTCAGGGTAGCATTAGCAGAGGCAGGTCTTGCTTATGGAGAGCTACACAGAAATGTAAGTCTGGAGGAAAGAAGAAGAAGAAAAGGAATACCTAATCTCTTTCAGGATGTCACACCTGATATCATCACATCCTTTTTCCACAGGGTGCTCTGCATAGCCCTCATTGTCGCTATCATCTGCTGGCTCATCTTTGACACAGCAAAACAGGGATACCGCCAGCTGATCTCCTTTGGGGGGCTTGTGATGTATGTTCTCTTGATGTTTATCTTTTCCAAATATCCTGCCAGAGTGAGTAT
This sequence comes from Rhea americana, assembly GCF_003343005.1. Lineage (NCBI taxonomy): Eukaryota > Metazoa > Chordata > Aves > Rheiformes > Rheidae > Rhea > Rhea americana. The sequence goes on from NW_028185150.1 coordinate 4,338,343, forward strand.
TTAGTCCTTTCTGGAACTTCTGTTTAATGCYTCAAAAACTGTTCTCCTTACCCTCACATGAGGCACTTGGCCAAGTTCAATAAGGGAAGCAGAGTGTCCAAGAACATTAATGTTTAAACTTGCCAGAACCTAGACATGTTTCATTTATGAGGAAAGCTCTTTAACCCTGAGGTCCCAGGAAGCATGTGTGGCCATACCAGTGGCTGGCTCACACTTCTTCGGGATGCCGTTTCCCTTCCTTAGTACTAGCACTGATGCGAGCAGGGACATGTTTGCTCCTGGAGCATTAGAGCAAGCCGAGGCAGGCTGGCTGCTCTGCACTTCCCAGCTCATGGCAGGCTCACCACTGCTTCCAGGACTTCACCAGCACATTTCAGGGTACTGTTGTCAAACCAACACAAATTGCGTGAAACTGGAGACCTGCCTCCCTTCTGAAGCACTTCTCTGGGCACCACCACCCCTTCCCCGTGCCAAAGGTTTGATTCCCACTGGAAATGCAGCAGCTGAGACCTAGTGGAGACCCCCATGTTATACTAACTCACTTCCATATGCTTTCAGTGCCCTTTAGTTTTCCAGCTGTGATGTCCACCTTAATATGCTGTGATATTGCAAAAAGGTGTACCTCTGACAAATCTCACCTCAGTTTTCACCCCTGTGTGTATGTCTTCTGTATGTCTTCGTTAGTCGTATAGTAATCCACTGCCCAGGTCACCATGTTTCACCAGTATTTTTTCCACACTCCTACATCCATACTGAAGCTTTTCTTAGCCTAAAAAAGAAAAGCAACAAAAAAAATAAATCCACAGGGCTCCTAGGTGTATAGTTTCAACTAACCTTCAGCAGGGAGTCCTTTTTTCACACTGTGTGCTCTTCCATGGGTCCTCATTATACCTAAATTGGCTTGTGTTATTCAGATATCTGGATAAATTAGAGGAAGGTATCTCAGCTCTTTGCCTTGTAAATAATCAGATTAAGTTTTCACAAGACAAAGATGTTTTCTGGAGTGGAAGAGCAGGAATCTGCAGTGAGCTAGAGAATCATAGGAAGCCGCAATTTTTTTTATAACTATCTCGATACCATGTGAATCACAATATTGAGTAAGGCTCCTATCAAGTATGCAAGCTAATTAAAGCTGGGGAATATGGAAACAAAGCTGAAGTTATCCAAGCACACAGTAATAGATGTAGCAGAATCTCCCTGTTCCCATGCCAGGTATGCAAGGAATTCCCATATTCTGTTACTTTCATTGATGTTTCCAGTCTTCAGTGTAAAGAAGTAACACTTTTCTGCTGCCCTCTTTCTCCTTTTATTTTATTTCATTTTATTTATTTATTTATTTATCTTTATTATCTTTAAACTGAGACACAGGAAGGATTCTTTCTCTTTGTTTCTCGTTACTTGCAGCCCATAATGCCATAATGGTAAAACAGAAAGGAAGGCAAAATGGGCACATACATATTTATACCTCATCAGACTCTCAGCGGCTAGCTCAGATGGAGACATTCACACTCAGGACCTTGCAAATTAGGAGAATATAACTCATCTCCTAAATCTCCTAAAGTCTGTTTTGGCAGCTGCTGCTATCCTGCTGTATAGTCAGACAAAGCTCTTACACAGACAAATCTCTTACATTATTTTAACAAACATTCTAAAATGTATTATTATTTCTTTAAATAATAAGTAGTTTCTCTGCTTTTATTTTTCTATCTGTCTAGGTTGCTTGGAGACCAGTACTTTCAGGAATAGGACTGCAATTTTTTCTTGGGCTTCTTATCCTGAGAACCAAAGTAGGGTTTGAAATGTTTAACTGGCTAGGCATTCAGATCCAGGTAAGATACCACACAGATTTTGGAGGTTTTTAAATCATTTTCTATATTGAGACTCTTACAGTGGGAATAAGAGTTAGACAGTTCAAGGATCCATTTGACCCTAAATGTTTACACCTCATGAGGAAAACTGGGTCCTCAGAAAGATAGCTGTTCACCTGATTCCAATCGTATTTCTCCTGTTAATACAGAATGCTGCAGGACAGGCTAATAGGTAATGATCATAGCAATAGCTGTTTCTTAATGGCCTTATCTTCCTTGGGCCGAAATGATTTTTGCACTACTACAAACACAAAAAAACTATTAGCCACAGTGCTCCTGGAAACTCTTAAACATGGCCCAATTCCAAAATATCCTTGCAAGAAGCCTTATACACTTAAACGCCTAAGGATTTTGCATGCCAGAGCCGCCATTGTCATAATCCTTCAAACAGAATAGCCCACTGGCCCCAAAAGCATATTATAGTCCTTATGATGTATAATATGAAAAAGTAAATTTGCATATGGGTGGCAAAATCCATAGCTGGGACCAAGGAGACCTACTCCTTGCGAGGGGCAAGGGATCCCTCCAAAGCGGGGAGGGATCCAGACACAGGTGCCTCCACAGGCAGTCTACAGGTGCTGAGCTTTAAAAAAAAAGTCCRTTACTGGAAAGGAATAGATAAAAGCCAAAAGAGGATCAGAGAGTACCCCAAAAGGACATTCTGCCTCCTGATGCCAGGAACACTACTCACACTACTGTTCCTCACAGTGCAGGTAATTAAGCTTATTTAAAACAAGAAAGTGCAGAACATAATCAGTCCATGGGAGTGGGAAGCACAGGTTCGATGTCGGACTGCTAATCTGCTGGCAGCCTGAGTCAGCTGGACTTCGATACCAGCTTCTCCATCTCCCATTTCAGCTCAAAGCTGGCCTGGTGTGCCTTTTTGCTAGCGCCATGCGGTTTAAAGCCACTCTTTACCACAGCTCGTTACTTCAGCCATTACATCTCCATTTTAAGATGTATCATTAATTGCACGTCTTGACTTTAGGAACAGAGAAAYGCATCATAATATTAGGATTAAAAAATAGTTCCTTCTTTTAGGCCAGATTTTGTCTATGGTTTTCATAACTCATTGCTTCAGCCATTTTTAAACTTTATCATTTATTGCACATATTTGCATTAATGGGGCAGCATCAGCATTTAAAAAGAAATCTTTCTTTTCAGGTAGCTTGTGGCTCTTATCCTGCCAGGTGTGGCCGATAAACATGCCCTATGCCCTTGCCATTTACCTGTGTAGTCTGAAGCAATCTGCACTCTGCCAGGAGCTGGGGGGAGACCCCCAAACTTAGCCAGATGTAGAGACAGCTAAGCCAGGACCAGGTATACAGAGCTCTTCAGACCTCTGCAAGAATCTCCACAGAGCAACCACTGCAGTGTTATTTGGCAGCAACCCACAGCTCATGACTAACTCATGTTGTTTTCTGCCTCTGTAGACTTTTCTGGAGTACTCCGATGCAGGGGCTAAGTTTGTGTTTGGTGAGAAGTATACAGATCATTTCTTTGCTTTTAAGGTAAGACAGCTTTTATATGTGCTATACACACGGCAGATAGACAACTGCAAATGAACAGTTTGGTTGGGAAGCGCATTTGTTATGTGAGTGGTGATACACCAGCACAGTCACCAGAGAAGTCAACCCAGAGTCAATCTCTTCCTTATTATGAGAAGAAAATTTGGGAACATCACATAAAACTCTTAATTTATTGCCATACATTGAGTTAGGTCACACTTGTTTAGCTAAATTGTAGCAACATATTTTACAGAAAAGGCAGCTGAGAGTCCACAAGACAGAAAAATAAGTTTAGGAAGTTTTTTTTCCCAAAAAGCAATTTTGACCATGCATTATTTATTTCCACATACATTTCAGTTAACTTATGCAACAAAGCAAATTGCTCCTTGAGCCTGATGTCCAACCGTTACCTTCCCTGCTATGCACAGGTATTTCTGCACATACAGTGTACCCAACTGCCCAAAAATACTGAGGGAAGATGTTCTGAAATGTCTTGAATCATCCCCATGCTACTTTTTCCCATAACTGTCCTGTCTCCCAAAYCCTTAGGAGATGCCTCCTCAAATCCCACAGTCCCAGCTGCAGCAAGGGGGACTCCGACTCCTTCCACCTTCCTCAAATCTCATGTCCATTAAGGGCTACCTTTGCCCCCCACCCATACTTCACCACGTGCCTGCACTCAGAGCAGGGCAGCTCTGGGGCACCCTGAGGTTTTCCCCTCCCTCTCCCTGTCCTGCACACATCTCTGCTGCCCATAGATAAACTGCCAGCACTGACACTGCTGCCCAGGCCTGAGACTGACCCGCCGGTGGAGGGAGCACTGCCAACAACGCTTATTAACTCGTGCCATTCATCTCCCTCGTTTTGGCGCTGGGAAGGAGAGCACAGGGAGGGTGGTGTCCATTATGCTTATTTTAGAGCAAAATTTTGCCAGTATTTCTCCTACCACTTTTTTTAATTATATACTAGGTGAAAGCTAGCCTAGACATGACAGATGACCTCAGTGATTATTTACCTATTAAGTAGTTTTCTCTGCTACTTTTTTTCTGATTAAGACATAACGTAGTAGGTACCATATTAGATAGCTGGGAATACAGGCAGGAGAGTTTGCACATAAAATAAGCTCCAACCTCTCTTTTAAGTCGAAGTACAAACTATCATATCTGGAAAACCAACTTTCCATTTTTTAAAACCGGGAGATACATTCAGAACTGACTGCGAATGAAAAATGGAAAAACATATTTTAAAGTTAATCCGAGGTATTTTCAGACGAATATGCGCAAGCGGCAAGGCAGGGGGTGCTGACTGTCACCTGCCGTAGACAGAATGTTGTTTCCCCTCTCCTTCAGCTCCAAATCACAGCTACACTTGAGATCTCTTTTCACCCACTTGGAATGAAAGACAGGAGGGTAATTGCTTGGGTTTTTACCATCTGCCGCACACAGCTTACACTTGCCTGCCTCACTCCCTGCCTCTTCAGCTCCTTTAACTGAAGAGTTACTTCAGCCGGCATTCCTGTATAACAGCCCACGTACAGGAACACGGCGAAAATTTAGCAGGGGAGAAAGGTGCTGGTTTTACGGGAGTAAAATTTTCTTCTGGCACAGCCCAGCGTATCACAGCTGGGGGATCCCATGGCTATCCCCGGGACCGTTGCTAAAAAGGCCAGAGAATCCAGGTTAACTTCTCGACAGGCACGAGGAGCTCTAGCGCTCGCTCTTTCTGGAGAAAGGCTCTGACCGCATAAACTGAGTTTCCAGAGCTTTATCAAAATCGGTTATTGTATTAACCCTCCTCGAGAAATGAGCAGCTTTCATTCACAGAGAAGTACCAACACCTTTGTTTTTTTTTTCCCCCACACTCCTTTTCACTTCTTCACTAATTTTATTTATAATGTGTTATGCCCTCAACTGAACATACTTGAAAGCTTTCTAACATCAGTGGTACTGTTTCAAACATACCTAACCTGTCTGCTTTATTTTGGACCTTTCTGGGAGACTTTTTTGTTTTATAAAGAGCATAGAAATGATAAGATCCTGTATGTTTAACACAGCTGTGAGCCATCTGATGCTAGCTTTATTAAGGATGAAAAACACAGCCAACAGCTTGTTAGTTATCAGGTCATGTCTGATACTTAAACTATGATTCTTCTAAATTTTATGTTTTTTAAAAAAGTGTTTTTCCTTCAGTTTCTGCAGCTATTATATATACMCATGTGGAGTTCTTTTTAAACATACGGTGTCCATGGTTACAGTTGYAGAGCTCTTGAAAACTCAGCACTGGCATTGTAATCAGTGGTAAAAGTAGTGTGGGGTAATGAAGCAAGGAGGATTTAGATCCAGTGCGCTATTAGCTGAATTCACTGAAATCAAGTCAGCTACAACCCCAGCCGAATTTCTTGATCTTCCGAAGGATTTCCGTACTAAAGCTTATATATACCAAAGCTTTCATAGCAGTCTAAACCAAAATTTTTATTTATTTATTTAAAAATAAAGATAAGAGAAGTTCAGTTCTGAATTCTATATCACAATTTCATCATATGTATTTCAGCTAATGGTTTTCAAGGTCTACAGGCRTAGAGATCCAGATATTTGTAGATGCCAATATCCTGTAGGTGGTTGAGCCAATTAAAACATGGCTATAAACAAACATTTATGTTAAATTGAACAGTTTCAAAACTATCACAGCTATGTGAGAAAACTATCCAGATACCTGAAAAGTTGTGCATTGTAACACAACAGCCATACACAGCAAGCCTAGATTATTAAAAGTTTTATAGCATAAGGAAGCAAGCTAAATGACTTGTTTTCAAGAWCTTGAAGTACATCTCAAGAAGACTTGGGTCTCCTTTTAAAAAGTTAAATGATCTTACAAAAAGGAAAACCACTCTGAAAGTGTTAATGATTTTGTGTCTTCAAATCAGGTCCTGCCAATCGTAATTTTCTTCAGCACAGTAATGTCTATGCTTTACTACGTTGGATTCATGCAGTGGCTCATTGGAAAGGTACTAAACTTCTGCCAGCACRTTTTCATTTGCCTGGTGCCAGACAYCTATTGAAAACATATGCTAAAACTGTAGCATTATCCGCAAGTAGTGCGGCCAGGGCCAGATATACGAAAGTTAGTTTATTTCTAACCTGGGAATACCTTCAAATTTTACCACTCCAAAATCTTTATCATCAGCATTTAGGCATCAGCTAGGACATTCCCCCAAATTGATCTCATTCATAATTTCACACTAATTGTTGGCTTTGCCTGACTAGCTTTATTATAACATATTTCTCTGAATTTTCCTTCTTYCCCCCCTGCAAAATGCAAGCTTAAAGTTAGAGTATAGCTAGTAGATTGCTGCCTACTACCAAGTACTGCAACAACAATTATATATTGCATATATCTTTCTGTCAGAGATCCCTTGAGGATGTATCTCTGAATGCTTTTAGCTGCAGGCACTGGTTTCTGTCTTCGTGCTTTGAGCATGAGTGCTGCTAGATCCCCGATCCAGCACTAGCTGAACAAGCTTATAGCTAAACACAACTTTTTGCACTGTGGTAGTTTTAGCTTATTTGAACTTACCCTAAAAAAAGTTTTTTGCCCTTGTCATTCCCAAGATTGTTAATATAAGCACTACAGACCTTACCAGCTGAAATAATATGTTGGAGTTAATACAAGTCATTTTCAGCCTTAATCTAAATTCCACATTTTTTTYCTCTTCATATGATCAAAGTCCTTTTGGATTGGTATATATCTAAAAGACATGTCAAAATATCTGCTTAAATTAACTTGGTTTGATCAGTTAGTTTCCAGGCCAATGGCAAGAACARCCTAGAGTCTTTGAGCGTTGTTCTTGCAATTCTGCTGACGTATTCTAAACCTGCCTTACTGAGGTATTCTAAACCTGCATATATTAAATGAATTCACCATATCTTGAAATAATTAGCTCATGATGTATTGCAAGTTGGCCTCAAAACTCTTACGTTACATGATTAATTCAAAACAAATGTGGATTAAGCAGACATTTTTTTTTCTTTCTTAATCATTTTAGGTTGGTTGGATAATGCAAATTTTCATGGGGACAACTCCTGTCGAGTCTCTAGTAGCTGCTGGTAACATATTTGTGGGACAGGTGAGTTAGAGCATGGAAAAACATAGAATACTAGCACAGGATTAGTTAATGCTAGAATATGAAAGACTGCTGTTCAGTAAGCATCTGTATTTAACAAAATAATCACTTCATACAAGGTTAGGACTCCTGGACGCATAGTTGATTTCCAGGATGCCAGAATTGCATTAAGTTTGTGCGTTAGCCTGTTCTGGGAACATCATGTCCTCAAAAAAAGGAAATCTGAACACAAACCTGGATAATAGATTTCCCTTAAAACAAGTACCAGACTAGCTGAAATCTATGAAGAAAGGGAAATAAAAATAAAAATAAAAACAAAATAAGAGAGAGTGCACAACCAGATGACATGAGAAGAGGGCATATAGGGCAGGCATGGGCAGGAGAGACAGACCACAGAAAACTAAGATACAAGGCTGGCTGTGTAATATCTTGGCCCCCCCCCCCAAAAAAAAAAATGGGAAAGAGTCTAATAGTCCACTTTGATTGGGAATCTAGTAAAAACACATTACAGGAGTGCCCATCCAGAGCTCTGAAGCAGAGCAAGGAGATCATAAAGTACTTTCCAAGCCCAGAAACAGCATAACTACAGCTGTGGTGTTTAGCAGGGGTGCATCACTGTAGCCTGCTGCTTCCAGTAGGTCCATGCACCACTGTTCCCAGCATGAGCAGACACTCACACCAGAGGGGTCAAGGTCTTTACTTTGACTTTAAAAACTGGTGGTATGCATGTTTTATGCGATGTACTTACCTGTGTGTCAGACCCGTGGCCATTCCTAACTTAAAACTGACTTGGGATTTCTTAGCCACGTCATCATGCCTTTGGAAGAATCTCTAAAACTACCAAGAATTATCAACCAGCCAAGAGGAGTGGTGGCACAATTTTACTTCTTATGGGTGGTTTWAAAAAAAAAAAATCATTATTAACAAGATTAGTTAATTAAAAACACCTGGGAAAGTGGGATCAGCCAGTGATTTTCCTGTCCTCTTATTAGAAGAGACCGCTGAGGTTTATTAGGAAATTCTTTGTCTGATGGCTTTTTTTTTAAAAAATTCTAGACAGAGTCTCCTCTCCTGGTACGGCCCTATTTACCATTCGTCACCAAATCTGAACTCCATGCAGTCATGACAGCAGGATTCTCCACTATTGCTGGAAGTGTCTTAGGAGCATATATTTCTTTTGGGGTAAGACCAGAAAAGAAAACTGAAAACAGGGTTTATCTGAAATTATGGAATATAAAAGCCCAGCTAGACTGTTTTGGAAGTGTATCTCTGTAATCCACATGCTTTTTCCTAAAGAAATAACCATGCAGATCTATCCTAATTGTAAAAAAAGGCATCAAGATCTGACTTGCAAACTCTTGCTGGTAACACAAACTTCCACCTATGCAATACAGAGTCTGCCTGTCGTAGCTGAAAAGGAGTGACGAACTTGCACTTATTCCTACAGTCTGGATGAATGGACATATGGAGCATGCTAAATGATCAACTCACCCACTTCTGTGGCTGTGATACAGACAAAACACTCCAGGAATCGTTATTATTCTCATGAGTCTAAGCAGTCTGTTCATGAGGGAGCTTCTAGCAATGCTGTGCATGGCCATGCTGTAAATGCTATAAATGACTGCTATGCTCGGGAGCTGACAGCACAGATTTGGACAGAAAAACAGGCAYGAGGAAGTGATTTATAATCAGAGTCATCAAGGGACAGTTGACAAATGTGTTAATTCTGTATTTATATAAGCACAGCTGAGAGGCAAAAGCAAAAAGGAAGGGAATTAACTAAAAGGATCAAGAAAGCAGGGGAAGGAAGTGATGGATAGAGATACTACAGAAGTTAGCAAAGGATGAACTCAGGAAATTTATGAAAGAAGAGAGAAAAGGGGAATGTCAGACCATGTAAAAAAAAAAAAAAAAGAAAGAAAGAAAAAAGAAAAGCGGGAAGTTTACAATTTCAGGGGACAAGAAACAAAGAATGGCCATCATGGGCATAAAGGTGTTCTTAAGGAGTAGACACTGGGTCTCACCCCAAAAGCTCTGCTATTGTTATACTGTCTTGTCCTCCATAGACCTGTTTTTTGTTATTATTACAAATATTCATACTTTTCACTACTTAGATTTTTTCCTATCTCCAGTTAGCTTTCTCCAACATTGCTCCTTCTCTTCTTTCCCTTATGAGCAATGTATTCTTTTTAACGCTCCTCCTGTACAAAAAAAAAAAAATCATTCAAGCAACTGATGATTTTAATTACTTTGCTTGGGTTTGCTCATGATAAGACTGTCAAAGCCTATTTTCTGTCACCTGGATTTCTAGGTTTCTGCTTCACATCTACTGACTGCTTCTGTCATGTCAGCACCAGCATCATTAGCCACCTCCAAACTATTCTGGCCTGAAACTGAAAAGCCCAGACTAACTCTGAAGAACGACCTGAAAGTTGCAAAAAGGTGAGTTGATCTAGGCTTATACTTACTTGTAAAACTCATACAGGAATCACTTTGGAAAAAATAATACATCACATACAGCATCAAAGGCCCTATATGGTATATTTGCAAGCAATAAATTTTTTCATACCAGTATCTCTGTAATCCTCATGCCCCAAATAAGTAGTTTCTGAATTCAGGTCCAGTATGTCCTAACTGCATGAGGTATCATTACCCAGTGGAATAGGCAGAGAGCAGCAAAGGCCTTGGGCCATGCAATAAACTCTCCAAAGAAAGAGGAAAATATCTGCCCAAGGTGAACTCCAGGATATTTTCCTGTTTGCTCCATTACCATCTTTGAAAAACTCTTATCAATGCCGGCAAATGAAAGCAAAGGTGAAGCAGTTATCTCAATGACAGCAGCAGAGAACTCGTTGCCCATATGTGGGGGAGATTCACTCCACTTTAAAAATGATAACAAAGCAGGATGGTTTCCAAAGAGCTGCTCCTCATCAGGCTGGACCTCTCTGCACAAGGGCCAATGGACTGCCATTGTTCACTCCATCCCAGTGATGCTGCAGGCCGTCACGGTGCCGGGACCTGAGCCAGAGCCTCATGCTAGCTTTGACCAGCAAAAGCACTGGATGCTGTGGCATGCCCAGGAAGTGACTCCAACCATGCCAAAATTCCTCCTCACGGCTGCAAATATAATCCTCTCAGTGGCCTCTGAGAGGAGCCAGGGTAAAAACATATTCCACCGTATTATTTTACCTAGGAGTGCCCAGACAGTTTGGTTTCTAATCAAGTCTGTGTAACTGTTATTGTGCCTTGAACTGAAAAATTTTCACACTCTGATTTTGTTTTCACTGACCAAGTGAATCAAATAACCTTCTGGAAGCTGCCAGTCAAGGTGCCTCCGCCTCCATCATACTGGTGGCCAACATTGCTGTGAACCTGATCGCCTTCCTTGCTCTGCTGGCTTTTGTTGACTCAGCCCTCTCCTGGGTGGGGAATCTATTTGACTATCCACAGCTGAACTTTGAGGTATGGTCCCCAGCTCCTTCACATGGCTTACATGCATCTATACAGTTCTCTTCTTCAAATTAATTGCCTCATTGGCTAGAGCATCTGAAGAAATGTATATTTTTATGCACATGTTACAATGTCTTTACAGCTGAATCGAAAAATAGTTGCCATGCAAGCATTTCTGATTCTTAAGTCCATCTACACCTTCCCACTGAAGTGTTCCTGTTACCAGCAAAGCAAGTTTATCAAGCATTGTATGCTAATCCTGCCTCTGCTGATGTGGCAAGGCAGTAAGGTCTGTTTACACACACCTGCAGGCCGTTAACATCCCATTCAGCTGAACACCCAGCATCACTTTAGCTTCAGATCACCCCACCAAGTTCTTAGCACTCACTAACTTCACCCAGAGGAGAACAATGCTACAAGCCAGGGCTTGCCTGAACTCAGGGTTTACTTAATACCGCTTGGTTCCCAGCACGTTGGAGCTGGGAAACTGTATCCCAATCCATCAGCTGAACAAACAGGTTTTAACCACGACTTGTCCTTTGACCTGGGTCAACACATCACTTTTGACGAGGTGGAACAGTCTCAGTACAAAGAGTTTGAGCTTTTTGTTTTACAAATTACTGATGCAAGCGTAGTATGAGCACAGATACAATACCAAGATACAGGAGCTAGCAGACACAGCATCAGCAGTATTATGATGTTATCTTATCAGCTTCAGGGATTATTCCACTGCACAAACATCCCCAAAGGAAGAAAGACACATGCATGCATACTTCAGTCACACTATTGCAACAGCCTAGTAGCAGGACTGGGACAGACAACCCACAAGAAGACAAGACTCACAAACATAGCACATTCAGCTATCCCTCCTGAGAGATACTGACCTAGGGGTATCTCTCTTTTCAGGGGTAGAGTAGCCAGGTGGAAACAGTCAGTGCTTAAATGCCTGAAGTGGATTCACTGAAAATAATCTAACCAAGGCCTTTCAATGCCAGAGCTATTTTCTCTCTTATATAAAAACAAGCTGTTCTGGGATATGGGATTTTTTTATTTGCTAAAAGTTTTTATGCTAGGAAAAAAAAAGTACAGTTTTAATTATATCAGATGCACAGCTTTTATGCAGAGGCAAGCCCTTTGTTTGCACCAGTTGGAGTCCAATAACATGATAGAGGAAATTCATTAACATGCTTGATTTAGTCAGCTGAAGAACAAGAGTTCTTTTTCCTCTTACCAGCTCTTTGAACTGATCCTTCTTGTCTCCTGCACAAACACTGTCCAATCTAAAGTCATTGTCTCGAAAAAAAAGAAGGCACAGAAACATTTATTTAGTTTTACATGTAAAATTAGGGACATACCTAATTACTTTGTTGGATTGAGATTTTGGGTTGGTCTTTCATAATTATTCAAGCATAGCTTCCTATTAAAAATCCTGGGTCTCGCAAGGGTTTTAGCAACATGAGTCTGCTGAAATAAAACCATCCTTTTCAAGTTTAGACACCTTATCAGATGCCATTGTTCTTTGACCAACTGCCTCTACTGACCAGCTCTGTCTTACTCATTTTGCAGAACATTTGTGCCTATGTCTTCATGCCATTCTCCTTCATGATGGGTGTAGACTGGGAGGACAGTTTTGTTGTTGGAGGACTCCTAGGTTACAAAACCTTCTTCAATGAATTTGTGGCTTATGAGCGCCTCTCAAAACTGATTCACAATCGAGAGAAGGGTGGGAGCATGTACATTAATGGTGTGAAACAGTATATGACCGTAAGTAATATTTTCTATTCTACTGATTTCTTGGATCTAATTCTTTTCTACTGGGACTCAGTTTATATAGGCACAGTGGGATAAAGGTGGCATATTATTTAGAAGCATATTTTTCAACAGCAGTATTTAATTATTAAAATGCATCCCATCTTTGTGAGGCTGCCAAGACAGTCATCACATTACATATCTCAAAAGTAAAAAAACAAAAACAAACAAAAAAAATACCAAACAACAACAAAAAACTACATAGCCTTTGAAAAGGGAAATCCTCGGGAACACTCAGGATCCCAAAGGACATGGTACTTGGTTTCCAGATCAAAGCAATGTCTCTAAGATGAATTGCTCCCCACCTCATTTTTCCTTAGCACATCCTTCTGAGATACCCTCTTGCGAAAATCGTGGGTAAGACCTGGAGAAGCCTCCAGCCCACAGAAGTTTGCCCAAGCATTAAACTCTGGGAAAGAAATCAAGCAAGCTTTAGCTGGTGGAATTTGAGATATTRCTGGCACTTCCTCGTCCATGGCAAACCTCTGCCAGAGGTTACATCCCGGTGCAAAGAGTAGTAATACAAAGCATGTGGCTGCACCTCCTTTGAAACACTCCAAGTCYGACCAGTGTGCTTCAGTTACAGTGGGTGAAGATGTTTCTCTCATTCACACTTTCACTCAGATTTGCCCTACAGTAATAGTAGCTACTACAATTCACTGAGGAAGAAACCTCAGGATCTCAGCACTAAGCATCCTAGCTGTGTGCACAAGGGCCCCTATCTGGGAAGCGTCCTTTTCTGTAGCATTTAATCTTCACCTTTACTGGTGTGATGCTGCAGATAACCACTTTATAGACATGACTGAGAATTCAAGTCCCTCACCACTTGCATTCCTTAATAACAGAACATATTTCACGGCTGGAGGTACAAAGCCAGGTAGCCAGATCAAATACTTGCACTCTTGCCCGAGAATCCATTACCAGTATTGCTAGAAATAGGACTGTGGGCTAGGTGGGCCCCTTTGCTCTGTCCAATACTGTCATGCTATGTTCTACAAGGGGATACGACTCTAAACTCCTAAATGAATGCTTAGGGGTTTTCTTAAGCCTGGAAGTCAGTCTTTAAAGTTCTGATCCCGTCATCTATATTTTACCTTTCTCAATTTTTTAGCAAGATGCAGAATAGGACTTCCTGTCTTCCTTGTTTGTACCTACAAAGAGCCAAATTAACCTTCCATGGTAACAACCTCTGAGATGAAAAAAGTAATTTTGATTCACTCACGTAAAATTACCCAATAACAAATTTAATTATGGCAGGACAGCTCAGCTGAAAGTACGCTTGGCCTCCAGCTTTAATTTCTATTCAGCTTCAGAATTCTCTAATACATCTAAGCCAGATATTTGGTCAGAGAGAGTGAACAAGCTCTGAATTGCCTCACCTGAGTCAGTAATAACAAGGCTTCCTGTTTTCTGAGCTAGGAGAACACAAGTGAAAGCGGGGAAATCACAGCACACAAAGCCTTTTCTAGGAAAGCAGATAGAGTGGGTACTTGAAAAGCATTTTCCTGTATGTGTGCAAAGTGATTGAAAATACCTACAAATTGGCTTTCATAAAACAGGAATGGAAACAGAGAAACCTGTAATAAACAGGAAACCTACTGGAACACTCACTTGGCAATCTTCAGCTTGCACTTAAAATACTGTAAATAAGACCCCAGAGCTGCCAGGGTAAAAAAATCTATTTGAAAGAGATGTTGCCTCCCTTCCAAAAACATTTGAACTAAGTTTGTCTCATCAAGATGCATAGCCTGGTTTCACCCAAAGCTGTCCTGTACTCTGTAAAGGGTCTCTCCATGGTGGGAGACAGGAGGCAACTCACCCTTGTCTCTCCTCTGTGGTCCAACGTGGGCCAGCACCGTACAGGATAAGGTGGCTGAAGTCAGGAAGGAAGTAAACTGCTTACAGGACTCTGATGGGGCTTCCAAAATTGTAACMGKGCTCTGCCTATCTCCACAGCAAAGCAAAYGCTCTCTAGAGCRCCCGTTTTCCTTTGCWCCCTCTGTGCACAGTGTGGATAATTCTCAGAGCAGCTKGCATATGGGGCCCTCTGTTTTTCCRGGAATAAAGAAGCCAGGGATATATACAAAAACGTGAGATTCCAACACAGTATCGTAGATGCCAGCTAAGACAGCTAAGAACAAGTTCAGCTCAAGCTTTCTGACTAATATGCTCAACAATCAGTAGCTAAATTGACACCAGTAAGATAAAGTTGATCTGTAATTACTAATATTTAATTCAATCCGGCACGGCAATATACATAAACAATACAACAAACACATGGTTTATGAGTCCTCACCTGCACTGAGTGTGAAAACCTCCATGGTTTCAGAATGAAAACAAGGCTAAAGGCTTTGCTCAAAGCCATGTGGCAGCCAGATATCTTGTGGCAGCACCCAAGCAAAACAGAGTGATTTCTGTACTCCAAGTATCGGGCCACAGTGCTATTTTTAACACCTGTAAGCCAGCGTGAGATATTTCAAAATGCTGAATCAGCCGTTACCTGCCTGTGTGTTTGTTTTTCAGGTTCGCTCTGAAACCATTGCCACCTACGCTCTGTGTGGGTTCGCCAACTTCGGGTCCCTGGGACTGGTTATAGGAGGCCTGAGTAAGAATGTCTTTCCTTACAATTTATTTGGCAAGCAAAAGCAAAGCAAAGACCCAAAAGGACATGCTGTAGGTGAAGCTTAGCATCACTGGGGGTGAGGGGCTGCTCCTCTGAGGACCAGGACTTGCCACGCGGGAGGGCTCCTGCAGTGCGTACTTGCAGGACAAGAGAGGCTGAGGGGACAGTATGGGAGAGCCAGGCCAACTAGCCAACCAAGCGACAGCCCCCTCGGTTTTCAGGATAAAACAAATGTCTCAACTACCTGCTAGTCTGAGGGAGAAAACTGGCCATCTTCTCCAAGAATGTCTCATATACGAAAATTTAAAAWTGGATTTCTCAGGTCTCTGGGAAAATGAAGCCATGAAAAAGTCTGCAGGGATCCCCACCAGAGGACCTGCCACTGGCCCTCTTCCCAGTGGAGCCCACAGCAGGGCAGCGCAGAGGAGCAGGACCAGCTGTGGAGCCACCAGGCCCGTCCCCAGTGCTGCACCTGGGGCCTCGCTCACACCCGTTTTAAAGAACCAGCATCAGCATTAGGCAGTCAAACATCCCTTTGAAAAATGTCACATTTTCCTTCCTTGGTTTGCCCAGTTAGGACCACAGGTTAGGACTTCCTTGCACCATGGGAGAGTAAGCAGGTTCACTTTCTATATGTCTGTATGTATTTATGTTCTCCACACGCTTTAATTTTCTTCCTAGCAAGCATGGCTCCATCCAAAAGAAATGAAATCGCCGGTGGTGCTTTCAGAGCAATGATTGCTGGGACYGTTGCCTGTTTCATGACCGCCTGTATTGCAGGTAGCCTGCATAAATTTGGTGCATCTTGCAGTGAGTGACCACAGGGTGGCAGTGCAKCGGTACCATAACTGCCGCTGGCCAATTCCTGTCACTTAAATGCCAATCTTTACAGGTTTGACAGGATTTAAAGCCAATATTCAATGAAAAGTTGCTGCAAACTGTACTATTAAATTATTTGTCTTATTTCTTCTTCCATATCTTACGTATTGACACTGCATTCTGTTAGCCCATGTGTAATCACTGACTCAGGAACAAAGAGATAATTGCAAGTTTTAGATGAGTTACAATCCCTCCTCCGCATCGCTGGCTATGAAAATACAGAACTAATTATAGAGCGGGAAGGGAGGAATGGGACAAAAGGAGGATGCAAGAGAGAAGGAGTGCAAAGGAGTGAGGGAAGCTGAGCACTTTTCTGTGTTAATGTTAAACGGATGCTTTGGGCTGATAACCTTCCTGCAGCAGGGCTAATCTGCATTTAAGTTAGTGGAAGAGCACTAGGRTGGGATTCAGCAGAGGCTCCTTATTTTCAAAGCCACACTTGAAAGCTGAGTAAGCAAATCACTATGAAACAACCATGTTTGAGAGGAAATGAAAAATAGMATCAGTCATTCAACTGCCTAATTAATTGACCAGATATGATTCAGTAGCATTTGTTACCCCTGTATCTAATGATCCCTTTCCCAGCTTTCTTTTCAAAACATGTGGTATCCAGAATGGGTAGAACAAAACTCAAAGCACTGATACTCTTTCCATCTTGCTGGTTCTTTTAGCTGTAGTGTATCTGTATCAACCCCAGCTTTTCTATCCTTTTATGTTCAACCAAATCTCATACATTTAGAGGACAGGCCTACTCTACTTTCTGAAAGTTATAAAACTGGTACACTTCACCTCTTATGAGTCTTATAGCACTCTCTAAGATTTTGATACAAAATACTATACTGTATAATTGAGGCATTAAGAAGTCTTACTGAAATGTGTCACTTGAAAGCCCCTATCCTAAGAATTTAATTGTGAACAGCCGTTGCCAAATCTTTCAAAAACAATAAAATCTGCTGTGGAAACAAAATTATATTGCACACACTTCTGCCATGGCAAATGCTTTCCTTATGGCCAGCAGAAGGTATAAGAGCCAAGTAATTTTTACTACTCCATTTTACATTAAGAACATAATAAATATGTGGCCAAGCTCTGAACACTAAACACAATAAGTGGCTATCATTTTCATGTTTTCCTGACTCCATTCCTATAATGAAAGCTGATGTTACTATTTACAGGACATTTTGGAGAACACCTAGCCAAACAAGATAAGATAAACCGTCACTGTTCCTGTTAGAAAAATAAAATGAAATGAAATAACGTCAGGTCTTGCATTTACTTGCACTGCTATAAATGTGTCACAGCTCCATTTTAGTTAATGAAGGCAGATTAATGCCCAGCCAGTGAGAAATGCATTAGCATACCTTTTTAGAAGCATTAAGAGGGGCAGAAAAACAAAATGTTCCAAGTGTAATAGGAACAAGAGTTTAATTTCTAAAGAAAAAAAAGTGTGTCTGATCACTCCTTAATCCAATTCTATAAAATGATTCAAGTTAACAAAAATGCGATTTAGGGGCTTCTGTCTTGCGTCATTTTATAGAACCATCTCTGAGAGTGCTCAGGCAACACCTTCATTCTGATCAGCCAGGAGGCTTCCCTCAGCCCCGGTGGCTGACATCCCTCAGTCTTACATCTTCTTCGTTACTGATCRACAAAACTGTATTTACTTCACAGGAATGCTGTCTGTCCCTGTTGTGGAGGTTCCCTGCCTCATTTTGTTAGGCAATGCCTTCAACTCAACAAATTTCTCYGCCAACAGCACAGTGCTAGTTGAATGTTGCCAGGAAGTCTTCACCAGGTACTAAGAATCTCTCTGTCCTTTGTCACTGTAATTTCAGGAGCTCAGATATTCTCCAACAGCCTACTTTTTTTTTTTTTTTTCTTCCAACTTAGCTTTTTTCCCAGGTGTCTGCTCCCCATAAACTTGGCTGTTTTTAAGTAAATGAATATTTGAATGCCATTTGAAGTCTTTTCCTTTTCTATCACATTTTTCTGTTACACGTGAAAACATACATGGAATCTGCGTAGAACAGTAGAATTCACAACATACATACATACATCTCTTCCTTGCATGCCTCAGTGTAAAAAGCAGCCGTGAAACTGGAYGTGCGCAAGCATATGCATATTACTTCAGAGAAAGTCCCACTATTATGAGTTAATGTTCTGAATGAGTTTATCATAACTATATCAGTGTCACTAACTTCTGAACAGAGCAAAAATCATCTGTGATACTGAGTATGTTCCTTCATTTAAATTTTCTCTTCTTTCCAGCTTTGGCTCCTCACAGTAATTTTAACTCTACCACATTGCCACAAAGACTAGAACATCCTTAGTTTTCACCAGAATCAATGCTGAGCAAACGCACTGAAGATATAAGTATCTTGAATAGTGAAATGAAATTCTCAATCATTTCAGTTATCTACGAAGATACATCTGATGCACAAAGGCTTTATATGGAAAACTAGACACAAACTCAGTAAAATCAGACCATCTGGACACTGCACACAGCCAGTGTTTAGGATGGTCTAGTTTAAAGTCTTATGAGAATAAATGTGTATGTATGCATATATGTACATTCCTCTATGAGAAAAAAAGTCAATCTGATTTTTTCTTTTCTTCTTTTCTCAGTATAAATGAGTCGAAACCAATATTCCCTGGAGGAAACTACAGCCTGAGCTCCTGGAAAGGATGTTGTCAAATACTAGACCTACCTGCTTCTCATTGCAATTGAATTAAGCCATAATTTGGGATCAGGATAGTTTATAACAAAGGAGTTGCTTTTGTTGGTGGAAAGGTAATGAGAAATGTCTTTTTCCACAAAAACTGTGGAAAATTTTTACCTTTATTTCCCCTTTCACACAAGCCTAATTCCTCTGACTTGTGTGGAGTCAATACTAAATTAAATTGGGATAAATGCATAAAAGCTGAGATCTCTTGCTACAGATTTTCTCCCCCATTACAGCTCAGAAAATAATAGGAAAATTTTTAGATGGGTTTCTGAGCCTGATTCTGCTGATTTCATTTGTACACTGAAACAGTTGAGTCTATATAGTGTATTTATAGTGTAAAACTACTGCAGGCAAGAAGAAGATCAGGTGCAGCGGATTTGGCTGCTAGAACAGCTGTGGACTAGAAATAATATTCAAAATTGCACTCCACTCCTACTGGTATTTCTGCTCTTTCTGCTGTCAAAGAAGTGTTTTTTCTGCATGAAGGTAAATGACTGTTCTCAGAGACCTGCAGGTTGTCCTGGTATCTATGCTACATGTGAGCTGAGCTGCAGCAGTGTCATGTCCCCCACRGCTTGGTCATCAAGCCATTCGCCTCAGGAACAAGCTGCTATCACCTCATCCTCGCCCTGTCCACACAGGCAGCCAGTGCGGGCTCCAAAGGGTGGGAGGTACCTGAGCCACAGCCGGATTCAAGAGTTGGTCCCATTTTAGGGGTATCTTGTGTATACCCAGCCCTGATTTTTGTTTCTATTCTGGAAGAAACTCCAAGCAATGGCTCCTGTATCAATTCTKCTCATTCTTCATCGTTACCAGCTCTGATGGCTGGCACTGGGGCTGCTGGCAGGGGCCTCGCTGGAGTATTCCCACTGGGAACACCAGCAGGGTGCTGTACATGCTCTGGTCAAAGCAGATCAGACTTCCACCTCTCCCTGTGACAGCAACATTTGCCAACCTTTACTGTCCGACTGGGAATAAAAGGATGTGCTATCAACATTAACGAAATGTCTCTTTGGGCCATGACCTCATTTTTTGCCACTTAGCTGTGTTCATGCATGCATATATCATAAAAAAAGACTAAGTAGACTGAGGAAAACAAATACGTTACAAGTTTTCGTGATAAGCCTAATGTGTATTTTTGAGGCCTGTCTGATGAATGAAATGCTGATTRATCACTCCATGCTAAGAATTTCCATTGAAATGGGAAGTATGTTCTAGGTTTTAGCCCTTTCATGAACTCCAGAACCAAAAACTTGTATGTGGCTTTTTTTCAAAAGATTATGATATATATTCCTATCCYATGGCATTGTCAGTGCCAAAGGCTTCTAAAAAAGGCTACGAACTGAAGTGAAAAAYGACAGAAAATCCTGACATATCCTCCCAAATGCACAGACTGGGAGATGAACCAACCTATTCTGATAAAACAGTAACTAAGTTTTTATCCTTTCATTTAACTATTCTGGAATCTGTTACGGGAAATCTTGGCTAAAAATTTAGACAGCTGCCAGCACAGCTGTTTTAAAGGAGTATTGATTCAGGCTGATAGTAAAAGATGCTAGTTTCTTGTAAAGATCAATTTATTAGCTTAACCCTCAAAAAAAAAAAAAAAAAAAAAAAAAGTAATTGCCAATTGCCAAAAATGCCAATATTGGTACCATTTTTGATTTTTATCACAGGTTTCATATTAGGTATTCTTCTTTGGCCTCATCCTTCTCAGTTTAGAACACTGTATGAGAACCTTATTTTTCACTGCTTTTAGAGAATGTTTCTGAATCTCACTATTATGGGTATATAAGCTCAAATATATGATGCAAAACTTTCCTAAAGAAACCAAAAATCGGGAAGGTTTTGTTCCACAGTTTCCAGCCAACATCATAGTTATAGCAGGGCTTAGCTCCAAAATCAGCTTGGGGCATTAGCTGTTCTGCAATGCAGACGTATTCTTTCAAGAGGAATGAATCAGAAATGTTAACCGTGATTCTGTGATTCTCCTTCAACTCTAACCATCAAGCAGAAAAATCCCCTGCTCATAAGACTTCTGCCCCTAAATACATGAATGAAGGAGTGAGAAGGAAGGAAAGAGAGCAGGATGGGGCTGCTAATATAAGAGGTGCCACCAGGCTTTCAGGTGTTTTCTTTTTCCCTAAGAGTTGTGCACTAAGCTTGCTGCTTGTTGACTGCCTTTCACGCATACTGGGGTAACCCGTCCACTTTGGCCTTGGGCTGTCAGCACTTGAAAGTGCAGCTCCTACAGCATCGCTGCCGGAGGTCCTCTTTGGCTTGGTTTTGGCTTGGTTTTGTTTTGTTTTCAGCTAATTAGACACCTAAAATCATTACCAATGATTCCTGGAAATGCATTACCAAATTCAGTGTACAGTAATTCCAGGAAAGTCTATACAGCCTTTCTAATGCTCAGCATATACAACCAGAGAGAGCTATCCCTAATGTGAGACCTGTGGCCCCAATCTAAAAAAGCATTTAAATATGTAAATGAGGCAAGGCTTGTAAGGAATAGGAAGTTTTTATTTTAGCCAGCTGAGAAGCTGTTGGAAAAAACAGGCATACATGTAGAAACAAGCACTTTTTCCAATTCCAGCAGACCACAGCAGCACTTGTAACCTATGCACACTCATAAACATGCAATGGGTTGAATCTGTTAAAGACAATCATGTGCTGCAAGTTATAAAGACATTTAAGTGTTTTCCAAAACAAGTCTGGTGCAAATACTACCTCTTTCTGACAAGAGGCTTAAGCAGAGAGAGAGGCAAGTTAGCTAAAGAGACAGGGCATTAAGGACAGTATTTCCCGTCTGTGAATTGGAAGTGTTTTTGCTGTGCAGTCATTAGATTGCTTCAGTCTGTATGATACCAGAGATTTACAGTTCCCAAATTTTGCCAGTCTGCAGATAACCATTAGACCTCCAAATTGCTCCTAGCTACAAGTAGAGATAACCTTAAAATCATATATATGTGACGCCGTGTTTCATAAGTCTCCCCTGTCACACATAGCCCCCTCAGGTGGCTGCAAACTTCAGTCCTTGTTTGCAATCTGCACACAGATCAGTAATTAGGGCATGCAGGGCAGCAGGTGCTCCCTGCTGCTCCAAGGTGCTGGACATCCACAGCACCAAACATGTCCAGTGAGGGCAGAGCCCTATGCAGCAGCCAGCAGCACGCAAGCCTGGGGATGCCGTAAGGGGTCCCAGACACACCGTGTGTTTGTGGACATAGAAAGGTGCTTTTGCTACCATCAGTTCATGCAGGTGATATGGTCCTTGCTCCACAAGTCAGCCCACAGAACAAATAGATCCACTAGTATCCTATGCTGAGATCAAACATGAAAACAAGTGGTGAGTTAAAAATCTTTCCTATCAGAGATGCTGAATCAAATTCTTTCTGAACTTTATCATCCCTGAGGTTAGAGCTACCATACAGTTATGCCAGTGTAAATGAGAAAAGAATTTGTTTCCCTAGCTTCGATTCTGATTTCAAGCTGGTTTTAAAGTTGCATCATCTCACAGGAGCCGACGGAAGTATTTCAAACACCACAATGAGTCAATGGTGCATCTGTAGATACGCTTTTGTTTTGCCCAGTGGGGCTCTGAATTTGAAACCCAATGATACTCAGACAAACCAACTAGGGAAAATCAGCGTAGTCTTTAGCTCAGAACCACTTTGTTCTTTCATGATGATTTTAGAGAAAAAAAAAGGGGGGGGGGAGGAATCACAATATTTTCTTGTTGCTATGGCATCATGCAGCAAAGGGACTCACTACAGCAGTCAGCATACTAACTCCAAGGGCATTGATCAGCATGCAAGGATTGCCATAGTAAAAWCAGAATTTTTTGTTGTTGTATTGATTGGTGCCTTTGGTGCCAGGTGGCAAAAAACGTTGGGGGGGGGAGGTGCAAGCATAAGACACATTGGTGGTACACATTCCCTTGTGGCAAGTACAGGCCAGAGTCCAGGACCAGGTTTGCCTAGGCAAAACCAGAAAATCCTGCAGTTTTGCCTGCAAAATCTTGCATGTTGCTAGGGTTCAATATATTTAAGAAATATTTCTGTTGTTTGTTTGCTTTTCAGGGGCTAGGGAAGCATTCCTGCTCAGCAGCAATTGCTCTCTGACATGGTGAGTCCCTGTGTTAGGGAGAGCAGACCTGTCTATCAGTTAATAAACTATGGCCCTAGAGATTTGTGCTAAGCTCCTAGCTTAGAAATGGGTCCCATGTGCACCTGGGAAAGCTTTTCGTCTGAGATATCTCTGCTCCCGATCTGTAGAATGATGTTGTAGCCAAGAGGCGTTGTTTCCAGTGGCAGTACAGCAATAATTGTTAGATAGCAGCAATGGGAGGGTATGATCATCACAGCTGTGGAATTATACACCCAGGAGCTTTCTCCAGCCTGGTTTTGTATGGAGCAGTAACGGGGAACTGTACTTTACATGCCTAGTTTCTGTCAGGAACTCAGGTGTTGAACTAGATATAGCTCCCTCAGCTTGATGCTTTTCCCAAACTGCACAACCCTGCAGAAAAAGAGGAAGACAGTAGCTAAATTCACACCAGTGCTTTTTTCTGTAGCTAAAGAAATACTGATCTGATGCTGTAGTGTCTGAACGCAAACAACAGCTGGGACACAAACGAGTTGGTGCCCATACCTAATGACTGCTCTTCCCAGCACATTACCCCAGCTGGCTTCCATGACTGCTTTGTTGCTCTATGGTCCCAAATATTTCCAAATATCCTTAATTGCTGACCTTAATTTGCTCTCCAAAGCTCTCATTTGCTTCTAAGTCTTGCTCTTTTGCCACATGATGCTTGTTGTTCTGAATGAAAAGAAATTAAAAATCTCTCTTCTGTTTATCTCAAATTATTTCTGCATTTTACATACTTCCCCAAGAAGTCAATGAGAAAAGCCTCTATCTATTGTCAGTTCACAAGTACTATCTAAATGACATCCAGCCCATCCGGTTTTTTGAATAATCATGCCTGGGCATTTTGAAAATCAAATTTGTCCTTGTGGTTATGCACTCTTATCATGAGCAGCTCTGCTGAAGTCAACTGACTGCAGTATCCACCTTAACCTGAAATCACCCAGGAAAACTTACAGAAATCCTCGTGAACAAAGTCAGCTCTGTCAGCTCCCCGCTTACGCTTCTTTGCTGCCGCGATAGCACCACAGTGGAGCCTGGAGGGACATTTCAGGTTAGGCTTTGTACGTTCACGCGACTGTTGTATTTCCAAGCCTCTTGCCTCCCTGCCTCGTTGTATTTTTCTTCTTGTTTATGGCTTTACAGTAGCGCATTTCTCATCTCATTTCATGTATCCGCTTGCTTAAGTGYTTATCCCCTTTGTTTTGATTTCCAGCATCACCACAGGGGTGCTTGGATTTTTACTACCTCAGATCACTAGGTGGCACAATGCAATCGGTGAAAACTCTTCACAAGAAGCCATGTAGGGATACAACTATCTAGCTTTTTACTTCAATAAATATTGTTTGTTTGTTGTTTGTTGCTCAAAATGGGAGCTTAAATATTTTTATTAATTGCCTTCCAATTTCAGGTAATAGAAAAATATATGTTTTGACCAAGATGCTTTGTTATGCCGCTATCTCAGAAAATCTTCTGTTTCT
Organism: Rhea americana; assembly: GCF_003343005.1. Classification (NCBI taxonomy): domain Eukaryota; kingdom Metazoa; phylum Chordata; class Aves; order Rheiformes; family Rheidae; genus Rhea; species Rhea americana. Next base: position 4,362,953 of record NW_028185150.1, read on the forward strand.
AAAATGTTGCCCAGGATGCCCTAAATCTCTAGACACCTTTGTAGAGTGTGGTGAAGGTTGTTAGTGCTCATCTAGYGTAACCTTAGTGAAAGTAGCAGAGTGAATGATGAAGAAAACCATTCTGCAATAAAGACACGGTGGGGGGGGGGAAGCTTGCAACAGATGGTGTTGGAGGAGGGGAGATGGTTGTGTGCCTTGCTATGCTCTCTCCAGTCTACTTCCCTGCAGATAACATGAGAGATAAAGGTTTCTGAGATGTCTACAGAGCTTGTACATGGCCCAGAATAACAACACCAGCAGCAGTACCAAAGTCCCTTTTATTACAGCCTCCACTACCAGCCTAGTATTTGGCATGTCCTTTGGGTCGAGACTTCCTGGACAGTCCTCACCATAAGGCTTTTTACATGCTGCCAGTTTTCCTTAGTTGCCCTATAATGTTAAGGGAGAACTGGAGCAGTTAGCTCACTGCTCGAAAGCAGATTAAGAAAAACCATATTGAGGATGATATGAGTCATGAGTAGTGATCCTAGTACACCATGTTCTTGAAAAGAGGAGGGAAATGATGTATTGTAGAGAAAATGAATGACAMGATATTATCATGAGATATAACTTGGGCAAATGTTTTGTTTCTTGGGCATCGTTAGTTGCAATGTCTGGTAAACTATTATTTACAGGAATGAGTGAAGCACAAATAGGCTTCCTTGCRTTCCAGAGATGTGACTACTCCTGCTCAAGAGCTTAAATACTTACTGCTAAATGTAGCAAAGTAATCCACTTGGTAAACAATAACCTGCTTGCATTAAGTTCCAAGAGCTTGTACCGTATTTAAAAGGGCTCTTTAAAGAAGACTGAATGGGAATAGTCTTCTCAAAACCCAGATGAGAAGTGTCTCTCCATTACTCTCACTCAAAATACGAAATGTTTCATCAAATGATATGAGACAGCAAAGCACATGCTACCTACTTTTGGCTGTTCTCATCTCTCAGAGCTTCAGCCGCGTTCAATGGAACATTCAGTAATGGCATATTCCTCAAAACACCCGTTCTTCACAAAACAAGCCACCAATGAAACACTCTAAAAAAACCTGAAAGGCTTGCAACTGAAGGTAGCATGCTTGTGGAAGAAGGTCAGATAAATGTGACTTTCTTAAATCAGCTTTTCTTAATTTTTCCTTATGTTTTTCTCCAAAGGTTGTTATGTATRCTCATCATAAGAGTAATCAAAGGGCTCAGGGGTATGGGAGATCTATTGCTTGGGATGCCTATCTTCAGGAAGGCTCTCTTTTCCAGGGCATGGCTCAGAAAAAAGCATTTTCATTTGGACACAAAAGGCAGCATATGCTCCAAAGGTACTTTTAGATGGTTTCAAAAGGCACATTTCTGTCCTGCAGACTTTGACTTGCCTGTTTCCAGTGAAGAAACTGCCAAATGAAGACTCAMATAAAAAGAGGAGAGCTTTGGGTCTAACTCACTGTAGTGTTTTCCCTAGACTCCTTTTCTTTCAAGGGATATACAAGACTTAAAACTAAAGTTTTAAATTAGTGCCAACAGGAAGATCTTCCTCCGTGCTTGAGTTTATCTCAATAACTAGAAAAAAATGATTGCTTAGATAATCATTGCTATTCTGATCAGTGGAGACATTCATTTCTTTGCAGATTCACTTTGAGGATTCAGGAGGATGCTGAAGTTGTACCAGACTTGTACCTGTATTAGAAAGCATCTTCATCTCCTTCTTACTCTTCAAGCRGTTCCTAAGCAGCAAAACGAAGGTATTTTCAGCTAAGTTTAGACTAATTTCTTCTCTGAGATGAGCTCTTTGGTCTCTGCAAACATTTCCCATACTTTGTACCTCACAAAAATCCTGCAATATAGATATTAGACAAAAACAGTTTCTTCTCGTTATACATGAGCACTTAYGTGTGCTTAGTTAGGTAGCAAAATATTTATCTACATGACTCCCATTAAAACTACATGAGGCAGTGATAGAGAATGAACTGGACTCCTTTCCTGCTCACATATTGTCAGAAGTAGCTGTTTTAGTTACCTCTGTGCAAATTCAGTCAGGTAATTATTGTCTAGCTGTCTAACAGAGAAAAAGGTTGATTCTTAAGACTTGTTTGACTTTGTAGCACTAGCAACCGCCCCCCCCCCCCAAATAAAAGGAAGAAAATACTATTTCTAACTATATAACAACTTTGAATCACCAAAGAAAGTTCCAGTTAAGCAGACCTGAGAGTGCTGGCCAAGCAGAGGAAAATGGTAACTCTTCRCTTGTTTGTTCTGAGAGGAGACATTGAGGACATCATTTTTCAAAGACACAAAATCTTCCCTTTGCAGATTACCTTTATCAATATAGATATTTCAGAAAGACTGACTCAAGCTGAGTTCTGAAGACTTGGTACAAATAACCCAGGAGCTATTTTGGTGATATTGTGAACAATTATCCTTTTTTTTTTCCTCTCTCTCTCTCTAAAAATGATCTCATTTAAGATTCTTGGAAGAGCCTCTTATATATAGATGCCCCGTCCCAAATTGCTGCTAGATGCCTTTTTCCTGAAAGTGACAAAATGAGGCTATGTAGATGATGATCCTGACTGGTTCAACAGTGCTGTTTGTAGCAAATCGTGTCGTACTAGGTATAAATCTGAGTGTATTACTTTCACAGGGACCACGAGCAGGCACTAATCTCCATTTTGCTCTGCATTGTACAAACAAATAGACCAAGCATCAGAGAGCTTTTGATCCAGTTTTTATAGAATAAACACACAAAGCATGTGCAGAGATCAAGGTAACAATAGAGACAGGTGCACAGAATAGTAGTTATCATAGTGGTATCTTGGATAAATTAAAAATTRTACAAATTAAACAGCCATTAATAATAAAATACAGAGCACAATCCAAATATAGTCTCTCTTCCTAAGCAAGAGGATAAACATGTTACATCTTTATGCTATTTGCGCACTACAGTCCTCAACTGCKGATAAAATAAGGCACTGGAATCAGATGATCTCACCCTTTTACTTTCTCATCCTTTCACTTGAGCTGTGCCCTATGTTTAATGCAATGTGGCCAGGTCCATGTCTGTCGGCTCCATCGCCAAGCACCAGTAAGAGCCAAAGTTCACATTCGATAGCACAAGCTGGCCTTGGGAGCTCCACTGTCATCCTTGACAGCACTTTGCCTCTTGGTAGGATTGTGTTAGAGCTTCATAGACACATTTTCTGAAGGTACCCATCCAGTGCTTTAGAATGGATGCACAAATTGTATGCAAGGAGGTTTTTGTTTATTCAAAACATGATGATGTTAGCATCACTATCTTCTCTGCAAGTCTAGAAAGATTAGGGGTTGAAATTGTGTGTGACTGGTGCTGCTGCTGTGAGCATCTGCAGAGCCAAAAGTTGGGGGGCGGGGGAAGGAGATTTTTTTCGGGAAAGCATATGTAAGGGGAGGAGGCAAGGAACAACTGCGCTTTTTTTGCTTTTTTTTTTTTTTTTTTTTTTTTTTTTTTTTTTTTTTTTTTTTTTTTTTTTTTTTTTTTTTAATATAAATAGTCTCCAGACTATTAAGGGAGCAGTACAGGCTGCAAAGGAAAACATATATACTCCTCTGCACAGAAATTTTTTGTCACTTGCAGTTCCTATTCTTTTCTGGCAAATGAAAGACTTCCTTGAACATGACTTGGGGATGGCTCCTCATCCTGTTAAAAAAGTAAGTCCTGTCCTACAGCAGTGCACTGTAATGACAGTGTCTGAAGTCCACATTAGCTGTCAATGTGCAGTTTACAGGAAAGGTTCAGGCTATAAAATTGCTATGGATGGCCCAGCAGATTGGAGATGAGAAAGGAAACAGCTAAACAAACAAATTGCAAGCACTTTCTATTAAAAAGAATAATGACCAGCATAACCAACTCTAATGGAAATATTACTGAGCTACCACTTTATGCTAACCTTCTGTCTAATCAGAAATACAAAACAACCTTATTTGATGATTATTTAATAAAAAATGAGCTACAGGAACCAGTCTGAGACTTCTAGTTAGTGTAATCATCATCTCTGTTGTTTTTCTCATTGTCCTCATACAAACTATAGGATTATGCAAGGATGAAGTTTATAGTTTTTCATTTTCACTACTTCAGTTGTTGTGTTTCCCTAAGTAGCTAAAATCTACCTTGGAGAATCTAAAGGATGAAAACAACATCTGCAGACGCTCTTTGTTTTCATTCCTCTATCTGTTTCTACAGAATTAGGTAGTTTCTCTCATCTACCTGGGCTTTTATTAATTTGAGACTAGTGCTGGTCTTTGGTCCCACCTTTGGTTGCATCTATGATAAAAGTGACCTGGCCTTGAGCATCCGTATTGCCCTGAAAAGAGCAGATGAGCAGGACTTTGCAACAGCTTTTCAAGTATGCAACATATACAGAACAGCTTTTCTGTGCTCAAAATCAAGCTGTTTGCATCCCAGCACGTAAAGTCAAATAATCCACAGAGTCCAGAGCTGCATATTTTGAGAATCTATTTCTTTTTCAGAATTCAGTGCTTTTCACATGCTGAAATGAGAGTTGAGTCCCTTCAAAATCAAGTATGCACCAATGACAACGCTCTCAGTGAGCTCTGCAGAATGCACTTTCCAAAGTAAGCCATGGGGACCTCTGCAGTCAGTTAAGGTCTTTTTTTGAATAATGCACCTGCCTCAATCCTTACCTTCTGCTTAAAAATGCCTTAGCAATTGCTTAAATTTACTCATGCATCACAATATTCCAGCTCTTCCACAAAAACATGGCAGGAAAAACTAAATAATCACAAAAATTTAGCATGAACGGCACGAAGATTGGAGGATCAARGGCCTAGGTTGAAATGTTCATTGACTGTCCTTTGCCTGTCATCCCTTAGAAGTGGAGGAGCTCCAGAAAAATGTTACTCACCCCTCAAATGAAGAGGCAGGGCTTCAAGTCTAGGTAAGGACAAATCATCAACTCATAGGATTTCAGAGGGGAATGTAGAGCTTTAATATGTTTTAGAAATATTATAGAATTATTATGGATTATTCTCTAGAAACACCTGGTACAAATAAAAAAAAAAAGGCTAAGAAGTCTCCGGATTTCAGATCCTAATTTCTAAGATCTCAAAGGTATGCTTTTAGGTTGTTCTTAATCATGTATTATAAGTATCTTAAAAATCCCCCCACGCTGTTTCTGTTGTGACAATACAACAACACATAAGGTATTGACAACATATGACATATGTCAATGCATATGTTGTGAAAACATATGGGCCACAGTACTCTCCTAAAGAGTACTGAAATACTCTGTGTATGAGTGTGCAAGTACCTCATATTTCTAGACTTGAAGGAAACCTTCTAATACTTAAATATCATCTGAGCCTGTGGCAGGTGTTTCTCTGAGCCTGTGGCTTTTTGAGCTTTTTGAACCTCTTTTCCACTCTCTAAATCTGGTCTGATTCTTTCAAGCCAAATATTGAGGACTATCATACCCTGAACAAGATTTTCGGTGCTATATTCTCAGATTATACACATAAGTATCTGCCATTTCTCACTGACATAAAGGGAAAAGATGAGAACATTCAAGAAAGCCTTGAAAATGGAGCTAAACTACAAGATAGCTGAAGTTTAAAATATTTGAAACCTGCGTCCTGAATTACCGTGCTACTATTATTTTCTAAAACAGTAATGCTCTTTGTTTTTTCCAGATTGACTGAAATTGATATTGTAATTCTGAGTTCTGCTAGTTTTTTGTTTGGAGTTTCTGATGTTAAGAAATAGACATATGTCATATGTCTAACATACAACAGTTCTCTGGGACAATTATTGATAACTGATAATTAAGTCTGTTTAAATCTGTGGTTTTTTAAGAAGCAAATGGGATAAAAGTCTGTCTTTAAAAACTAGTTTTCACATTTTTTCACAAGATGCATGTCCAGAAAACATGTAATTGTTCACATCAGTCATGAAAAATCTGACCACTCTATCTTGCATTGTGAATGTCTCATATATGCAGTTAATGATACATTTAGTTTTGTTGCCTGGCATCAGTGTTTTCCCCAGGCTTGAAAGCTGTCTGGTTTCAAAACTATCATTTTTACACTAAAAACTGAGAGAGACTGCCTACTGCGAATGTTTTTCAGAAGTAGAATTCATTTTTCTTCTTTCAACTTTTTCAGCTTTATGGAAAACTTAGGTTTATTTTTTTTTCTGCCAGATCTCTTCACACAGAGTTTACTGTGATGAGAAATGCCCTAGATTGAGATTGGTTTGTATCTGTAGGCCAGCTACTTCATGGGATTCATCCCTCCTTGCACTTCCTAGTATTTTGCTGTTAGTTTTGCAAGCTCAGATCTTTCAGGCATCAGAGAATTGACAAATACAATGTCTGTGAGAAAATGGTAGAATATTAAGTGTACTCATTTTTCATCAAGTAGATTTCCTGCCATGATCATTCTTGAACCCCAAGTGAGCTAATATTAAAAACACACATCACTAGAAAATCCTCAGCTTCAATGTGATACCTAAATAGTCATTCCAACTTTTGTGTAGACTTTCTTGGRGGCATGCGTAGACCATTGTAGCCTTGTCTTCTCCAGGCTGATTTAGATCTCATCTTGGTCCTTTTCACACTTTGTAAATGATGCAAAATTCATCTACWTTGAAAACCCTCATCACCTTCTAAAACTTCCTCTTCTCCTACAAATTACCTCCTCTTCCTGCTTCTCTGCCATGTTTCAGGCTGTTGTTGCTCCACTCATGTCCTCCTGACTCAGCTTCCTGCTGTTTCTGTTTCCTTGCTTTCAAAGCATGTTTCTGAACCCATCAGCTACACTGCATTCTGTTTTGTTTAATCCCATCTCATAAATCCAGTTTACAATCTCGACTTTTGGACAATTAAGCAAGTGCTGGTCAAGCTGGTCATCTACTAGCCTTCAGAAGGACTATACAGCCCCAGCCTTCTCTTTGCTTTGATTTTTCCTCAGTTCACCTCTGAACTTCCTCCTCTTCCTCCTCTTCCTCCTCCTCTTTCTCCTCCTCTTCCTCCTCCCTCCTCCTGTTTTCCTAGTCTCAGAGTTCCTTTGAATCAGAAATACTTGTTTAGCTTRCATCTGTTTATCTGTAAATATATGACAGCATGTTTGCGTAACTAACACCTGTAGCCATACATACAACAAGCAAAGCAATACAAAGGGGCAGTAGACCATGCTAAGGATCAGGAAGTTTTCCAGTCCAATGCCCTGTTAGAGCACCACAGTAACATAGGGCCCATATGGAAGGTGAGAGGAGTCRGTGGAAGGGACCCACTGATCTTGATGGGCTTTTGGGGTGGGCTTACAATACCTGAGGTAAAATGTGTTATTGCAGTACRGTACAGTACTAGATTTATGTGTGTAAAACACTAATTAAGCTATCTACCATTTTATAACTTTACAAGTACATAGCATGAATGGTAGAAGTAAAACGTGCATGGATTGTAGAGATGTCACTATCAGGAAAACATGTAAGTAACAGGTTTATCTGTTACAYGTACAGTGTAAGCTTGGGTGCTTGACACAGCCTTTCTAAAGGGCGATCTTAAAGGTGCTTTAACACAGGAATAAGCAACTAGTATGTTCTATTAATCAAGCTAAGGGACCACAGTATACATAAAAAACAAAAGCTTCTGTTTTCATTGCTTTTCCCTGGGAAAAGTCAGAAAATGACATCAAGATCTGAAGAAAACTAAGCTTTCAGGGCTTAAGAAGGTTGTTTAGATGTAACTTTTCAGTGGCTGCTTGCGTTTTACTGAAAAAAAAAAAAAAAAAGGAAAACGTTGCTGGGAGCTGTAGCAACACAAAAGCGTATGAAGGAGCTGGTGACATGGTAACCAGAAGAGCAACTCTCAAGTGGCTTGTCAGACCCTGAGAGGCTGAGCGTGTAGCTCACTTCATTGGCAGTGCAGGTCATGGCTTGAGGGCTACAGCAGCATTTGAAGAAGAAATACTTGTCCCTCTTCCCTCTGAGGCCAGTGTTAGGAATATCCCACTCAGGACAATTGTCTTATTATAGTTTCCTTACGCTGTTTCTGATTTTATTTTCAGTTCTGTTCATAAAGGAACCTAAGGGACATACTCTCTTTTAGGCGAGGATCAGAAAACTGCCAGATACGATATGCATATGAGATTTTTAACTGTAGAAAAAAATACATTAACTGAGTGTTCCTTCTAAAATTATCAGTAAAAAAAAATGTTAATAATATCAACACAAATAGTTTCCTTTGGGCATCAGCACTCACAAATGCAGCAGAACATGCTGCATCATGTCTGTCTCATGCTATCTGCTGGTACAGGCTGACCTCACTGCACTGGCTAAATTCAGTAATCACAGAGATTTGTTGTATATCAGACACTTTTTCCTGTGTTATTAAGATTCAGTTTCTGGGGCACAAATCTTCTGCAAGTGCTGGGTCAAGTACCCATTTATTGGGCAGTCTCAAATATTTAGAAAGATAGGAAGCAGTTAAAGGTAATATTAAAAGAAAAGCTGGCGCACAAGAAGCAAAGTTAGAACTAGAGGATGGAGAGAAAAATGAAAAAAGAAAAGAGGGGAGTCAAGGACAAGACAAGAGAGGAAGAAACAGAAGGAGATAAAATAAATGAAGGCAAAGAAAATAAACAGGAAATAGGAATGAAGAGAAAACACATTAATGGGAAAATCAAATTGCAAGTTTGAAAGAAGAGTAAAAGAATAAAATCTATAGAAAGGGCATGATGAAGTGAAAATTAAAATCAGAGGATAGGAATAATAAGGATGTTAAATAATTCAAAAAAAAACAGAAAAACAAACATAAGCTATTACAATTATACAATAGGATTTTTTTTCTAAATCTTCTTTCTTTTGTTGTCATTAGAAAGCATATAGTCCAACTTAAGCCTACAAAATCTTGGGTTAGTCTTGGAAAGTCTTCAGTCCACGTCTGTACGCCATCAGTAGGTCTGGTTCTCTGCCCCTGTAAGAAGGCCAAAAGGAACAGTTTGTCTGAAGGTGCCAGGAACATCTCTGTAACCAGGGACCATAGGAATATAGTGAAAGGACTTGGGTCTGGTTTCCCCCCTCACCCTTCAGATAGGCAAAATGTAGTCCAGGTCAATTCAAGCATCTTCTTTGACAGACTTGTAAAATCTTTAAATTGGCRCTATAACTGCCTGGTATTTTGCATGCTGGCAAAGATGACTGCATTTTGCGTTTTGAACAGATTTTGAAACTTTTCCAAACATATTTCAAGCTCAAGAATTCATTGAAAGCAATACTTTCTTACCAACACTTTTCTTTTAAGAAATTAGCTTTTTATGGGAATGAAAAGGGTACTTTGCCTAGTTCGTGGCYGTCTGGTCTTGTGGAACAATTTATTCTTAAAAAAGCTAACATAATTTTTGGGTATAGATGAAGAGGCTTGTTATCAGAGCTTAAATATTAAAGCATTGCAAACCAAGGCTTTTTGTATTTCACAAGTAATGATCCTTCTGTCTCTTATTCTAATTAATATGATAAAGCCAAAAATGTATTTCTTAATAATCAAAAAATCTCCAYTTATAAGTTGATCTAATAGAGATCTTCAGTAACAGGAAAATTACATTTAAACTCTTTGGAWATGTCTTTGCAAACGCCTTATAGGCAAACTAGATCAAAGGATGACGAATATGTGCAGTTTCAATTAGACTTCTGCCAAATGTCTTGGCTCTTCACCACATTCAAAGGCCATCCCGAATGTTGCATGTAAAATGGACCCTTGAGTTTCTTTAAAGATTTTATAGAATTTATTTGGGAAACCATCCAAGACAGCTGTTTTTCCATTATTTAGTGAATTAATGGCCTCCTCAACTAATGCTTTTTCTAAGATAACCCTTTATGTATCTGTGTATGTGGGGCAGTTTTTTGAGTGCTTTCTTTTTTTTTTAATGTGCAGCAGGATAGCCATTTTCAAAGTATATGTCTTCATAGACCTACCTAGAGTCTTTATCTTTTTGTTTGCTTAAAATTACTTCCCTTTATCTTGAATATAAATGTAACTTATTTTATTATTGTTCTTTCATTTTTTAAGTGTACATTCCAGATATTTTTCCTTGCTCACTCTCCATTTTCCACTGTCAATGCCTTAAATGCTAATGCACAGCACATTCTGCGTTGGGGCTGGGGATCATTTTTACCTATAAGTGCTGTAAAATGGAAGATTCATCACTTTGCCACAATGAACATGTCCTGAGGTTTGATTTTTCACAAATCATAATTTGAGATGGATCGATAATAGTAGGCATTTCTATAACACYTTACATCCAAGGAACTAAAAGCACTTAAAAACATTACTGAAGCTGGAGAATGCCCTGTAAAGTTTTTGAAATTTTATAGTGTGTTATTTTTCCAATTATTGGGCTGCATAAACACCCCATTTGGGAACAGCATGTACCACTGACAGCTCCTCGTCTTCCAGCTGCACAATGCAGTCAGCACTGCCTCTCCCTGAGCAAATGCATCGCACTTACCAATAACCCACACAAAGAATCACTGAAGGGGACTAAAGCAGCTGCTCGAAAGGTCTTACGGGGGAAAGRGGAATCCAGGAGCAGAGGAAGGAAATGAGAATTTTGGAACAGTATTATTGCAGCGTTGCAGAATAAGGGAGTTAATGAAAAGAGCCTGTTGTTTGTTAAAATAAGAGTATTTCAGCAAAATCTTTTTACTACGCCTTCCTCTTTCTGTCTATAGTCTATTAATGTAATACCTATGTCCTTTTTCAGTGGCCACTTCCTTTCGCTTATTTGTTTTAAATGGAATTTTAAGTCACTGGGTATTTTTAATCAGGTACTTGAGCTCCAAGATTATTTTGACTTACCGTGTTGTATTAAAAGATTTCACTGGGTACTTTCAAATGAGATCTATTTCATATCTTTAATTAGAAATGTTGTAGTTAAGAAAAGGGGGAAGAAAATAAATGTGGGGTTTTTTTTCTTTTAGTTTGGTTTGGTTTGGTTTGGTTTAGTTTTGGATTTTTTTTAGTTAAGTTAACTTCTTAATTTGAAAATGGCTGTTGAAAGTGTGAATAAGTACTACAGACTCTGGATGGAAAAGTGTGTGTTTGAAGGGCCTAAGAGAACCACTTTAAGTCATTTCTTCTTTCACAATAGGATTTCTTTAACCCAACAATTTCACAGATCTGGATCAGGGAATGTTTGGTTGTCTATCATCTATGCCAAATGAAAAGAAAGAAGTAGGCTTGAGAACGAGAGTGCTTATATCATGAACTAGATCTCCTGGTGACWGCACAGCTCGCTTGCATTGCTTTTGAATGCTCATATTTGCTGTGTTGGACTTGCACTGGGTGATTAGGTTCATGAAAGTCACACCTTTGCACCTAAATAGTTTTTCTTGATCGAGTGCAGACTTGCCATTAACTTTTGTAGCTGTGATTTCTTAGGTGATAATTTTTCAGCCCTTATGCTGAACTACTTTTTTCCCAGAGAAGCTACTTGCTTTCGGTACTTGTACGCCCGCAGCAAGGCTGCAGGATGTCCCTCGCATGTAATGAAGAGCAAATCTCCAGCTATTTCCTGAAGACCCCAGTGTTTATAAACTCATATATTTTCTGCACCATCATATGTTGCTGTAAACAATCCCCAGTGCCAATGTTGACATTGTGCATGCTTTGCTATGAGAAACGTAAGAGCTATATTTTACTCTTTATGCATGTGTTTATCTATCAAACAGCCGGAGCATTCTGCTAAACACTTGAAGCAGTAATGTCATGAGGCACTTTTACTTAGTAAATGAGCAAAGTGAGATGGGACTGAGAAAATCGTGGACTATGAAGAGAAGGGCTGGGAAGTAACCTCTTTAAAATACTCCACTGTTGGGGAAAATTCCAGCTTTCGATCACATTTTGTCCAGTGCAATTCATTTAATAACAAGCCGGGCAAGCATCTATTTGCGTGTTGTGGCTGGCTATTGCAAGCGGCCCTCTGCCAGCAGCTTTACTGAGAGTAGGAACCATCTGATATTTCAGCAGCAAGCAAGAGAGAGAAAGCATCAGGAGGACGCAGGGGATGAGCGACCTGAATGGCATTCAGAGCATGTCTCTCTCTTTCTGTACAGTTTGAGAGACAGCACAAGTTGTACAAAAACATGATTTGGTCAGTAGCTGGCGTCTGTCCAGGGGGCTTTTAAAACTCTGCTCCTGCCAAGTATATATTTATTGTTTATGGCTTATTAAATAAGGGCTTGAACATCTCTAATATAAGTAAAACTGCCCTTCAAGATAGGGGTGAAAGAGAAGGTCCTTCGAGACCCTTCTGATGGGAGGGAATAACTTTGTGCTGTGCATTAGCATCGTTTTCACACTTTTCCTGGCGTCATACTTCATCAGAATTCAAAGCCTTGCATTTATTGCTTCAGATATACTTTCTGAGTTCAAGTCTCTCTGACTGAACTGTAGCAGTACTTCCCAGCGTATGGGATCCCTGCAGACACCTTTACTGTAGAGTTAAATTAGTCATTTACTGCACTGTTGACCTAAATCCTCATCCTTTTCCTGTTCCCCGGCTAAACCCTTCTTACCAACTTATTAAAGCACCAGGATGTGTATGTCCCTGTGTATCACTGAGTCTTGGTGACACAGGCAAGCCACCGCAGAGCCAGCAAGGGCTGCCGCTTGCRCCTGGGTGAGGCTGACCTAAGTGCTCAAACGCAAGAAGAAATGATTTCACTCAGCCCTGAGATGTTATTAAAATTAATGCCTGGACTTCCCAAACCTGCCCTTAGCCAAGGATCCTCCACAGAGCTGTGATCAACAGCAGCGAGTCCCTGAGCCTCTCCATTGCCAGAGGAAACCCTCACAGCAAAGTGCCTTGACTCCCCTSCAGTCACCACTTGAAAATTATTGTAATCAACATCATTAAAGTCTTTGGAAACAACATACCACTCTTGTACATTCATGTTGCAAGTATTTGTGTGCAAAACACAAATGAAACACTGTGAAAACCTGAAGATTCCTATGTAATTAACACGGAAAAAAAGGAGGATTTATATAGAAATGCTCAAGCAAGCGATGTCAGACAGTTTGACATTTATATTTCTTGTAGCTCATGCTATTAGCAGTACACTCGGCTCAGTAATAACTGAGAATTTTCAGCTTTTTAATAGCATATATTAAGGTGTCTCCTGACATTATTGTCTATAACCTACAGTAATTATTTCCTTGACTAAATTTCATAGCTAAAGCTCCAGTCCTTCTYTGAAAGACAAAGGCCATCCATGACCAAGGGGAACGGATTGCAGCATAAACCTGATTTAGTCCATCCAGAAATCCTGTCACAAGTCCTACCTCAAGAGCTGCAAGACATAGCCCTGATGCTGTAAAATCCATATCACAATCACACAAAAGCATTAACAGTCCAGCAAAGGGTGACGGGTGGGAGTGTACCAAATAACCCAGAGCAGATGCTCTCCACTGGTCCTCATCAGCTCAAAAAATAAACYGGTACATGGTTTGACAAAGTGTATCTGCTGATAATAGTCTTCCCAGATCCAGAAAGATCCTTATTTCTCTATGGAGGAGAGCCTGAGTTAACACAGGTTTTGTTGAATATTAACTGAATAAGCTCAAGGCTATAAATATATCTACTTTCTATTTAATCTAGTGTTTATTTTGAGATGACCCCAAGCTGCCAATGTCAGTACACTTAATCAATGTCACCATAATGGCTATCTTCCAAAAAAATAGAAAAAACAGAGAAGAGTATGGTTGCCATACTGGAGGCCCTGTACAGCAGTGGAACAACATGTTGAAAAGTGATAATGATTTCCCGTTAAGACCATGAATAATTAAGATGGCAAGGAAGGGTCATGGTGAAACAAATTCCCAAGAGGCTGTGGAAGGGCATGCAAGGYTGGAAATTTTCCTGTTAAGGTACTGGTCTGTCTCTAATTGTACACGGTGATCAGATGGTCGGACTGGTGATCCACTGAGGAAATTCATTAGCCTGATATATAGAAAATTTCTGATTTTTAGTTTAGCAACATAATTCAGAATAGAATTTCAGTTTACTTTTTTGACAGTGGAGAGACTGATGATGGTAGTGAGTTTTTTTAATTTGTTTTTTTTTTATTATAATATTTTCATAGGATATGATGTTATTTTTAAGGGTTTTTTGATTTGGGTCTTTTTAAAAGTGAAATCTGAAATTATAGGCAATGAGGTGATGATAATAATGAAACCCGTACAGTCACTGAAGCAATGTAATACAGGACAATGCAAGCTCTAGAAAGAGTAGTTGGGGTTATGCATAATGGTAGTACATTATACTCACATACTTTATATCCATGGTACTTAYAGACATCTTTGGCTGCTAGTATGATACAAGACATGTTGTCTAAAACCAAGCATTAGGGTAATAAAGGTGTTCAGTTTTGCAAAATAAATTGCTAACATGAACCATGCCAAATATAMAAGTGTTTTCAGGTGTTGGACATCTCAGTAGGATTTGGGGCTTCAAAACAGCAAAGGGATTTAGCCACAGAACTCCCATTAATTTTAACGAAAGCTGAATGGTGACATGCCCTAGTCAGCTTTGCAAAACTCTTTTTTCTTTTTTAATCAAAGCTTAATACTAACTAGTATTTGATCTCAGCTTAGTTTTTCCTGCAGATGTTTCAAATCAACAAGGAAAGATATTAGTGTCTAACCTTCTGTTCAATTACTTTGCTTCTCCCCAGTTGCCTTTTCCTATTTATGCTAATAAGCAAAATACTAATAATAGCTTTTTAAGCATTATTATGTTCCTAAGAACCAAAGCGAGACCCGTTGGAGTTTACTTAGCAAGGCCCTTTTTATTTGGGAACACACGCGCATGCTGCTTAATTGTGTGACACAGCTACTGAAAGAACAATCCAGCAACCAAGTAAGTAAGGGGCTGAAATGCTTTATAAACTCTGCTTAGTCCAAATTAGCAATATGGGCAACAATGATGTGCTGTGTTTTCATCTTCAGTTGCATATATTAACAGCTACACATGCAAAACAAATTCCCCTTTGCAGAGAATGAATTATGTAAATGTAATTTATAGCATTAATTTGGACTTGTAAATTTAATCCACTCAAACATAAAAACATTTTCGTGCACTGAATATTTCTGAGGTGGTTTAGTATGCTTAAGATAAATATTGAGAAGCTGACAGAAAAACATGCCCTTCATATCACAAAAGTTGTTTTAAAACAATAATTTAAGTGCCTAATTAATATTTACTACCTAGAGATTAAACTCCTAAGTAAATTTTCTTTCTAAAATACCCATTGTGCCGTCTGTATGGGTGGCAAGTACTGATGGGAATAGATCACAAATGGGTGAGTCAAAAGCATACTGTAAATGCAGTTATATTAAAATATACTTGCCGTGAAATAAGAGTAGTTGATACAAAAGAGAGTTCAWGTTTCAGGTCTTAGCACATGAAATGCATTTTCATCAGCTTACAAGTTTCCTGAAAAGAAGGACACTATAATTTCCCTGAAAAACTTTTGTTTAATAAATACTATATTAGTAATACACTGTCAAATGCTTTTTCACCAGAAAAAACTCAGCAAGGCTGAGTCCCAGACCAAACAGTGGGCCCATTGCGCCATATCTGGTGAAACTACCCAGTACCGGRATCTTACTTGAATCATTTTTTTACCTTTTGAGTTAATCCATATCTCCCAACATGTAAAACTCTGCTAGACAAAACAAGCTTGATGTTTCATTTTTGGCTCTAAAATTTAAGGATAACTTGACTGGCAGAAATAATGTATATCTCCCAAAAAGAAAAGGACATCAATTTGTTCCCTGTGCTGACTGCTTTTTAGAATGGAAAGAAGGAAAAATATCCCTGTGAATGTAAGTTCATTATGATTTTTCCTTCTGAAACACACCTTCACAGTACCCGTAACAGGGACTACAACAAGCTGTTTTACAAAGCAGTCGCCTTGACTTGCTGCAATCAAATCCCTCTTATCTGCACGGACAGATTAGTTTATATTTAGACTACAAACTGCAGCCTTGGTTTTGTTTTCTAAGCACTATTTTTATCAAAAATTCTCTTCTACATCTTCATCCTAATGTATAGCTAAGAAGTTATGGTTATTAAGCCTTGCTGGTTGGCCACTGAAATGGAGGAAAGCCTGAGGAAATCAAACCTCTGAGCAGAGACACAAGGTCCAAGCTCGTGACAACTAAACATAGCTCATGGTGGGGAGACTCTTATAGTCTGGTGGAGGCTTTGCTCAAGGATGAACAACAACGAGTGTCTATTCACGAGGGAGATTAATTTGTGTAAAATCAAAATAGCTGAAGAAAGAAAACRTAAGAAGCCAGGAGGCTGCAGAAAGAGCAGACCTGTTAGTAGTTGATCTTAGAAAACACGAAGCAAGGGCGGGATGTGAGGACAGAGAGCTGTATTTTGGAAACCCTATTGGTCCTGGAAGAATGATGGGTGCCCTAGGACAGCAGTGCTACAGCATCAATATATCTGGAGATTTTTGCCTATTTAGCACTTCAAGCATGGCTGAAAGAGAAGAGGAGYCAAACACTGTCAAGAACTCAGAAGCAGCCTGCAGAAATGTCTTATGTTCCKATTCAATTCTCAAAGTTCATTGCTCTGAAAAAGTGGGAAGGGAATTAATTTTTTTTTTGGGGGGGGTGGGATCAGAGCTTTTTAAAMTATCATCTTAGGCTACACATTTTTTGTATATAGGTAAAATTTTAATGTGGTATGGATGGTATGGGTAGACTGTGAGCTCACACTCTAATCACAGTCTGATGGGGAAATCTGATGAATGCATGCAAGTGATTTTTATATAGATAGTTTATCTAAATGTGAATTAATTTAAATTTTATATTGTACATTCMAATAAAGACTGGTATGCCTAGTGAGTTCATCTGAAGGTGCAATCACAGGCTTTTCATTCCTCTTCTTTAAAAACAAAAAATAAATGCAGTAGATTACAGTATATTGAAGTACATTAATATTTTTTACATGTACTGATATCAGGAGACACGAAGTTGTTGTTTCTCTAGCATTTATAAAAGTTCAGACATGTTTTGCTTGTTCAGAGAAACAGATGCAAATAAATAAACAATAAGGCAAAACACTGTCTTATTGCTGTTTTGCTCTTAATTCATACAGATCCAATCCAGGAGTTTCTGTAATCTGTAAAAAAGAAAGAAGAGAACAAAAATGGCATTTAACCATTTTAATAAAATGGCTTTTTCAATAAAAGCAGCTTTTATCCCARAGCCATTCCCCAAACCAATTCATTACACAGCCTCAAAAAACATTTATTGAGGCACACACAAGTCTGTACAGAGAAGCAGGAAGTTGCCTCTTTTAACAGTGCTGCTCATTTATACTTCAACTGTGGCATAGGATTACTGAAAAGGTAGGTGGTGTCCAGGGACAGCTTTAACTCTTTCTGTTTGTGGCTTAGCTGGATTTTTCTGCCCTTGAACTCCCATAGCATATTCCAGAAATCCCCCAGAGCTGGGGAATCTGGTAGAGATACTTTCATTTACGCAGTGGTCCATCTTCCACACAGAGGAATGGAAACTCAGTTAGGAAAGAGAAGGGAAGGGAAGGGAAGGGAAGGGAAGGGAAGGGAAGGGAAGGGAAGGGAAGGGAAGGGAAGGGAGAAAAGGATAAATGTGAGAATGGTAGTCTATGGAGGGGGGAGGAATCATTACACATAGGACCTCGTAAGTCTTATATGGATATGGATCAACAGCTCATCGAAATATCTATATTTATCTAAGCCTTTCTAAATTAGAGTTCTTCTAAAATTAAAGCAGAGCTTTCTGATTTCTAGAATTACTTGAGAGTTTGGACAACAGCTATAACAGCTTTTGGAATAGTCTTTTTGTTATCTAGTAGTTAAATAATCCTGAAATAATTTTGGAATAAGGGTCTGTGCTATGCTCCTGAATTGTTTTCCAAATCTCTGTTAGCCATYTTTGAAGTGGGATTCATACAAGCATGTTGTATAGCTCATATATAGAAAGAACTTTTTAGAAAAAAAAAGCAGCTTGCTTATAGTTCAAAGATTTTTTTGTTTTACTATCTCTAGACATTTTAACTTTTAATTACTGTTTTGTTATAATAGTTCTATTCTTCCTCAGTACTGTAGCATGGGGAAAACAAGGGAAATGAAYTCTAGCAAAGCGGTTTTGTTTGGGAGTATGCAGCACATCTTACTAAACTGACATAACAAGAACATGGTAATAAAGCAGCAACCTAGTGCAACCAGCACAACACAGCAAATGGTGCCAGCTGGCCCTTGTAAGAGTTTCTAGAATATACAGTTCTCCCCAGCAACCTCTAAGACACATTTTAAGAAGTAAGAGCGTATCCTGTAGCTTAGCAACATTTGACAGCTTTGTCCCTGCCCTCTCCAGAACAACTGTGCAGGCTTTTGGGTAGGAACCAAGAATACTTTGATATCTCCTGCAGCCCTTTCAGCAATGCAGGAGATAACAGAGGGTGAGCTTAAGGATGTCTTGGACCTCCCAGCTCCCTCTGAGAAAATTATTGGATGTGAAGAGACGCTGTCCTCATCATTCTGCTATGAAAAGATGCAGGCTGACTTAATAGGCACCACAGAGGATGTCACACAGAAGAAAAGTGGGAACATCAGCTTTCCTTCATGACCAACATATGAACCTGCTGGACAGTTTCTCATGGTGTGAGACACAGGTGAACCAAGACTGCCCAAGTCTTTTCAGGCTGGGATCAGCAGCACCAGGAACAACAGAAGCATAGAGATCTAAACCAAGGCACAAGAGCTCGTGCCCTAGCCACAGTGGGCTGGTGCACCCCAGAGAGCTGCGTTGTCTTTCCAGACATAGCCACCCTACCTTGCYACCCTCCAGTTATGCTTCATCTAAGTGCCAAGGACAAAGATGCCAAAATGTGGGAGCCACCAGTGGCTCCCTCTCCTCGGTATTTTGCTAATGCTACAAATTGGCCTGGTTAATTAGCACTAGCAGGTCAGGAGGATGAAGGAGTTTGCAGCCAGGTGGGCCACAGGATGCCTGGGGGCCTCTGGACCCTTTTTTCTTTTTATCCTCTCTTTTCTGTTTGTCCTTTTTGGGGTAGGATGCCCACCTGCATTCTTTAAATCTATAAGAGGAGCCATTGGGTAGACAGACCAGGATCTGGTCTCCAGGCTCAGAGTTGTAGCGCAGTGAGCACCTCCTCTTTTTATTTACTGTACTTTTAGGTATGACTGATGGGACTAYCTCAACACTTTCTGTTCCAAGTGCCTTTGGGAGGCAGGTAAGAATATAGCCYGTATTTATGTTCTCATCTTACTCTTGGTGAATGAAGTCAGAGTAGAAACTGTGGTATTTCAAAGGGATACAGTGAACAAGTGAGCAAGAACTCTGTGTCAGACCTGGTACTCATTTTGGCCATTCCCAAGCAAAAAGAGCTGTTCTTTCCTTCTATCACAGTGACAACACTTCAAATTATTTAAGCTAATCGTGGTAAGGACATGGCAAGGAGGGTTGGCTTGTGTATTTTCTCTTCTTTCTTTGAGTCTTTTGAGAGAGTGGTGTTGACTGTGACATGGCTTCAAGGCTTAGTTCTTCCCAGGAATCTTCTTACATGAGGTCAATACACTTTGCTTAGCATTGACAACAGAATGGTGGTGTTTCAGGGGTTACACACTTACTAGGRTATTTTGGCACTTTACATCACGTCTGTTCGCTGAACTTGCTCTCCTTTGGGAACACCCTCAGCACTTCAGCTCCAGCTGCCAGATTGCAATGCCACTGGTCTGCACATAACTGGCRTGGGCAGCAGCCAGTCACCTGCCCTGACAGAGGGGGCAGCTGGGGTTAGGACTGAGGACAAGCACCAGCTCCAGCAGAGGGACTAACTGGGAGTCAAGAGATTGAAGAGGCAGAGGACACGCATGGGCCAAGACCACTTGGCTCGTGTCCATCATTATGGCCATGAGAGAGGAGTACATCCATGAGCAGGATGGGTGAAGGGAGAAAGAGGTCCTCATCGTATTTCCTTTTGTTATTATCACACTTTGTTCTTCTTTACATAAGAAGAAAGTAGATTCTTCGGAGAATCTGATCACTAAGATTTAAAAGATGTAATCAAGAAAATCTTTGATGCAGCAGTTTTGCCACAGACCCCATGTCTCCTGCCAAAAGCTTGGCATTATCCTTGTGAACCATCTTAATCCACCTCTGTAAGGCATGAATGACCTAGTCAGTTTGCTGTGCCTGGCAGGGAGCAGCACTTCGACATGCCTGCTCCAGAGAGCCTTCTCTTGTGAGATTTCTGAAAAATGAGGCCACAGAGGACCTCCTACTAGACCAGTTCTGCATAACTAGGGTTTTTGTTCTCTTCCTTGCTCTTCACAAGCTTTCTGGGCCTCTTTTGGCACAGAGAGCAGCCCCAGTTCTACGTTCACTCTTAGAACATCCTTGTAAATCAGCCTGTGCACAGATGTTGCTGGGCTTGGCTGCACCATGCAGCAGAGATATAGCTCATCCACTGAAAGAAGGGGAAAAAAATATCAGAAACTGAAAGCCACATTGCTATGTAGCAACAGTGACGATTTTGACATTGACTAAATCCAATTATTTTTTTGTGATAACTGATTCTGAAGGTGGATAATACAACCATTTTTTCTTAAGTAAAGTCTTTAAATGCAGGATTTGTAATTTAATTAGAATACTCTCACTTTATTACTGCTAGCGTGTCTGCCAGAACTAAAATGTATGCCATCTCTTTTACCTACTGTGTAAATTGTGCCTGGAACAGAATAATTTCATTTTATTCCTATAAATTCAAGCACAAGATAACCAGCTGGTTTGGTTTTCTTTTTCTAAGTTAACACTGTGGTCTTCCAAGGGAAGCCATAATTAGAAATGAATTATAGTTTTATCTGAAGTAAAAAAGCTTCATGTTTACTACTGACTGTTTAGCAGCTTCTTCTTTGTTAATTGCAATAAGAAAAGAATTGAGTTTTTACTGCTTCAGATTGTATCTGTGTTTCACAGAGTGCCACAGAATGTTGTCTAAAAAAATTAAGAACAATTCTGTCACATCAATAATCATTTACACATCAGGGAAGACTTGTCAACAGCAGGAAAGAAGGAATTCATAATGCACCGAAGTAGTTTTATCATCATTCCTAGAATTTGAAGTTACAATACCAAAATATAAGGACCATTAACTCTGGTAATTACCTAAATCTATTTCCAGTAGCTGTTTTTTCTACCTCCATTACCAGATACAGCATTACTGTCAGCTGGCTGGTGTAAACGAAAGGGAAGAAAGGAACCTGAATAGTCCACATCATGTGGCATGGCTGTGACTGCGCAGTCATGGACCCCTCTCAGTTTTGTTCAATGTCAATTTTGTGCTTTCTTCTGGCTATAGATATATGGCTATAGGGTAGAGGTACAGGGCTGAAATCCCCCACCTTGAGTCTTGTATACCACACCTGAGCATACAAAGAAGGTCTGCCAATATGCCTGAATCTGTTGGGAACCCMCATTAAATCTGACTAGTCTCTAGAGGAACCCCGTGCACAGATGTCCTTACAGTTCCTTTGTTCTGCTGGAACTACTGTCATTTTGTCATGGAAGGCTAACAAGTTGGTCAGGCATGATTTCCCTTGCTAATTCCATGCTGAATATTCCTAGTCACCTTCTTCTCTCTACTATGTTTGGAAATGGCTTCTAAGAGGATCTGCTCCATTACTTTCCCAGGCATCAAGTTGGGGCTGACCAGCCTACAGTTTCACAGTCTTCCTTCTTGCCCTTCTTGAAGATACTAGTGACATTTGCTTGCTTCTAGTCCTCAGAAACCTCCTCCTATTGACATGACCTTTCAAAGATAATCAGGAGGTTAATGACACTGCATGACATTGGCCAGCTCCATCAGCACTCTTGAGTGCATCCATCAGGTCCCATGAACTTGTGTATGTCCAATTTGTTTAAGTGTTCCCTAACATGATCCTCCTCCAGTAAGGATAAGTCTTCCTTGCTTCAGACTTTCACCACAAGTCTCATGGGCCTGAGATTCCTAAAAGCAAATCCTACCAGTAAGGATGAAGATGAAGAAGACATTGAGTAACTTGGCCTTTTCCATGCCATTTGTCACCAAATGCCCTGTCCTACTCAGCAGCAGGCCCCTTTTTTCCCTAGTCTTCCTTTCGCTGCTGATGTACAGGAAGCCCTTTTTGCTGCTCTTCGTATCCCTTTTCAGATTCATCTTGAGATAGGCTTTGACTTTCCTAGCCTTATGTCTGCATACTTGGACAGTGTCACTGTTCCTCCTGAGTTACTTGACCCCACTTCTGCCTGTTGTAAGCTTTCTTTTTATGTATGAGTTTTGTTAGGAGCTCCTTGTTCATCCATGTAGGCCTCCTGCAGCTTTTGCCTGACTTCCTGCACATCAAGGTGGACCATTCTTGAGCATGGAGGAGGTGATCCTTGAAAATCAACCATCTCCACTTTTAATTACTCATAAAACTGACCTTGCAGATAGTCAATTTTCAGTGCAGACCTTAGGGTATTTCTTTAATAAAGAAAAAAAATAATGGTTATGGTATTTAACAACAATAATCTACATATTACTATGCAGATTATGAAATATGCATAACTATGCATATYTCTATTAGCATAGTAATCTTAGATATAAATTATATTACAAAGGTAGTAACTTTCATTTTTCTTAAAGTATTAGGAGAACATCTTTAGTAAAATAAAAGAACTAAAGTATTCTGTAYGCAAAACTCAATCAGACAGGCTCAGAGGGAAGGTGTCTCTCACCTAAGAAAGTAGAAAGAAGTGACTTTTCTGTGGGCTGAACTGGGAGAGTTACTGAAGAATTCAGTAAGATTTTCAGAAGTGCTAAAAACACTGAGAACTTCTCTACATCTGTAGGTCCTTTTGTRCAACTGAAGTCTATAAACATAATTTTCCCTATTTTAAATCTTTAGATCAAGAGATTGTAGCCCTTAGATCTGTGCAGGTGCATATTGCCCAGAGGGGCTGTGAAGTCTCTATCATTGGAGATACTCAAAATCTGACTGGACATGGTCCTGGGCAACTTCCTCTAGATGACCATGCCTAAGCAGGGACCAGACCTCTCCAGAGGTCCCTGCCAACCTTATCCATTCTGTGCTACTGAGAAGATCATATGTGGTACACAGGCAAAGTGCTTGCAACACTTGTTTGTACAATATTTGTACCTCTGTAAATTCACCATTGACCAGTAAAATACATCCCTAAATGATTAAATAAAAATCATGTTTCCTTAATGATAAAGTACAGTACAAAATAAAAGGACAAGAAGTAGAAATGCAGGGCAAGACCTATGTCACTCTTAACAGATTTTAAGTGCTAACCAGGACACTGCGGATGAAAAAATGAAGATCAAAGGTATTTGATATTTCTACTTAAACCAATAATTACTGATGTAACACTATTTTTAGAATGGGCTTTAAATACCAATTTACATTTTAAAATGCAGGCCATAAGTACAAGTTGTGATGTCAAAATGATGTTATTGCCTTTAGAAATGTTGTTCTCTGACTGTCTGGAAAAAATAAACTATTTAAGAGGAGCATAGATTTCACAGGAAAAAAAGCTCATTTTTTAGCAGTTAAAAAACMTGAGACCCAACTAACCTCTCCACTGCCATGAAGATGAAAGTGCATAGAGACAAACAAGTCAAAATGTGCAGTGGTGTAAGATCATTCCTTGTTCTCATTACATTTTTAAGTCCCTTCTCTGAATCTCTTAGTGGTCAGTTCTTATCCTTGAAATGAGCAGGAGCTAGGAAGYGTTACTTCCTTTAGGCATTTTCACTCTAAAGATGGGAAAAAGAGTATTTGCCAAACTCACGTCTTGAGTTTCTTTGTTTAACAGTGCTTTGCATCTGCAGTTCCCATTGACTTCACTGATTTGTGTGATTATTTGGGACTTCTTAAAACCAGGCCTGATTTATTTAATTTCTTTTAAGAAAAATGGCTTGCTTAGACATCCAGATTTGAAATCATTGAGCAAATTAAGTAGATTATTTTAATAGCAAGGTTGAAAAAACACTCTTTTAGAAACTTGCAGCACTTATTATTAAAATGATCTAAAACCATTTTGAAGTCATAATAGCAATAGCTAGCCCAAATGATTTCTATGCAGTATTTAATCATTTTGCCAAACAAGAACATAGCTATGTTTCATCAAACAGGTAGCTGTAATTCTAAAAAGGAGTTTTATTTCTGTTTGGAAAAATAAAGATGCATTTATTCATTTATGACTGGCTCATTTTTATGAGAGCAAGATAGATCTATCGTCAGTGCTAGCACATTGCCTTGAATAAACAGCTATCTACAGTGCTCCTGCTACCATGAGGATGATAGAAAGGGGATGATAATGACAAAATGTATTCTTCTGTTTAGTAAAAAGAAATTTAATGATATAAGTTCCTGCTTTCACTGAAGTCAGTATTACTTCGTCATAAACTTCAGCGACAGCAGTATTTGGCCCCTAGCAAACACAGCTGCCGCGAATCAGGGGAGAAATCTAATCATGGAGGCAAAGCATAATGATCTAATCTTCAATTACTTAATCAAGTATTTTAAAGCATATTGGGCTTTCCCTGCCCTTTCCAGTAAGGTACATTAATAAATAGCCTCCCTTAAACAGATACAACTAAGATGTACTCCAACACTAACTGGATCTGGCTGATAAAAGAAAACGTAGTAAAGCATRTGTATGAGGTACTCTCTGCATCTTAACAGTGATTTGAAATTGTCTGGCTCACCTGGATGTCTGTATTTTTAAATGTCATTGGTGAAAGAAAATTGATTAAATGTAATGTTGTAGTAAACAGGAGGCTGCTGTGGATGAGTCTATAGTATAAGAACAGATGGCACAGGTTAAATCTATTTATTAGCAGTTACTTGGCAAAGAAACCGAAAAAGAGAAAGAAAAGAGACAAACAGATACCAYATGTAACATAATACTTAATATAATAGTTCCATAGCTTTAAAACCAAAATGTACTCCATCTTCCTGCCTCTCTCACACAAACTTCCTTCAACTTTCAGTGAGAAATTTAAAAAAATATATTATTTCCCATTAGGAATTTTTAAAAATCTTCACAACACTTTTTCTAGGCTATTAATGGTCCGTTAGTTTTCCACTAATGGAAAAGAAGTTTGTTCTTACTTAAGTGAAAAATCAAGGATCAGAAGTAACAGACAGTTGTCGAACAGTGATGGAAAGCCAGTTTGGCATGCAAAATTCATTCATTTGAAATAAGCAAAGTAAAATGGGCAGCTTAACTGGCTATCAAGTGCTTTCAAATTAGATAAATTTCCCACCTCTTTGTTTACTACTCTGCTACACTGCAGTTCTCTAAGTACTTGAATGCCATTCTTCATGTATTTTGTTCTTGTTTTCTGTGTGAAGTTTATGAAGAGAGGAAAATATATTTTAAGTGTTTTAACTTTGCTTTTAGCTTTAAAAGCCTAACAGGCAATACAAAGGTCTGTGTGTTCAGAAGATAATTATCCTATCATTCTTCCCTCAGAGCTCATTAAAATGGCAATGCATTGTGTTTTTTAAAGGCTGCTAACTTTAGTGCTAATAATATGACGATCATCTCTCTCTTTTTTCCCCCTTCTTYTTTGAAAGATTTGGAGTTCATGGGAAAGGGGTAGCTTTGGTCGCCATTAAATCAATCTCACCTCATATCTTTTCATAAGTGTGAAATTAATTCTGAGTGATACTGATTATAGCAACTGTATCCTGGCCTTGGTCAAACCTAATTACTATTTCATGTGGTGTCGCACTCCATTATTGTTCCCAGGTAATGTGGCCTCTTTTTTGCTCAGCAGCCTTTGCAGGCAGCTCCTTGTTAGTGAATAGAAAGAACTGAAAAAACCTACACAGAGTCTCAAATGACCTCTTTTGCATTGTAAAAAGATATGTGGATTGATAAATACACTAGGATATGTTATTATCCATGATTCAGTTTTACAATTAGTGAACACCTGCCATGGGGAAAGTGAGATGGCTGTTTGCTTCCCTTCTGTATTAATGTTGATTGCCAACAGGCACCAGAGAGCATACCAATTTCACCCTTTCAGAGAAGACAAAAGTGTGAAACAAAAATAATTTTACCTCACATTAAGAGATACAGATTTAAATGTTAACTTTCTAAAGGTTATGTATGGATTACATGCCTTTTCTTAAAATATCATTTATATGAGGATTACTTAGGGAGTTGAAATAAGACTAATAAGGATTGTGAAAGGTCAATCTATTTCAAGTCTACAAAATAACAAGGAGATAGTGCAAGGAGGTGTAACATTGCAGTTGGGTAAAACCAGACAAAATACACCTTGTTTTGTCTGGCTGCTATTACCCAGTAGAGCTGGATTTTCAATTAGCTTTTTAAAAAACTTCTTCAGTAAATCACACATATGAAAGCTTGATAATGTTTGGTTGATCACTGTTGGCTGTTGATTGGTTCTGATGTCTTTGGTCTCTAGACGTATCATTTTCCACTTAAATCTATAGGCTTCTAGTTACACAGCTTCATAGAAAGATATGGATACAGGAGGTCTGTCTATCAACAATATGTTATCAAAAGAAATTTTAAATGAAATTAACAAGACTAGAGTATTTGTTTAAAACAGCCATTTGAAACTCAGGAAATTCAAAGCTAAGACTACAACAAAAAAAGAGAGGACAGGTGAAAAATATTAATCTTAACTTAGGCTACTCCCAATAGAACAAAGAAAGATTCAAAATGAACATAATCCGCACAAAAGAGGGGATTATTTTCCTTTGGTGTGTGCCTGGGTGGGTTTTTATCAGCACTGGACAAATTTCTTGATGGCATATATTAAAAGCAACATGACCTCCAGATACTTTGTATAACTAGACAATTAATGGAGTTATCAATAAATGGTGATATTTGTCCCAGAGTGCTCTTTCAGAGAGAAARGGTAGAGAGAAGAGGAAGAAAAAGAAAGATGTGTTAAGGATATATGCTGTAAATACAGGAAAAAGTAATTCATAGCACCAGGGATGATAAAGTTCAAACCATCCGATGTATTAAGGAACACGAAACCACAGAATGGTAGATCACAAAATGTTTTACAAGGTAAGCATTTTTTTAAATAACAATACGAGAACTTAGATTGAAGTCTTTCAATACAACTTGCAGACCTTATCACGCATGAGGGTATTTCAGATGACTTCAGTTGGCCACTGCTGCGATGCTGGACTGAGATTTCTTCTTCTGAGTTTGTGGTTAAAGCACGCTCATCACCAGAAAAGGGACAGGGTAAACAGAAGCATTGATGCTATTTTATTTCATAAAATGTACTGCTTTTATGCTACTATTTCATAGGAAAGATGATGTTTTCTTTCTCCTCTCCTGTTTCTGTCTCCTGCTCAACCCTATCTATAGGATCTGTAGGATGCATAGACCCCAGAAGCCAGACCCACTAATACTAGAAAGGATGTGAGTGCCTCTGGTGAGGGCTGGTCTGAATGGAGGAGTCCAGAACTCAGCATAAGCAGAGTCTTAAGCCTTGGTTTTTTTAAGATTGATTTCATTTAATTATTTAAAATATAAATTTATGTTTTTTAAGAGTCTTAAGTTGATTTTTAGATGAAATTTTTTTAAGACCAGCTTTAGAAAACTTGACATTGGCTTTTAAAGCGAAAGTACTAACAGCTGCTGTCTTTGACGTACAGGTGTCTTTGACATGCACAGTTGATTTTGTTTCCAGTTTGAACGCTAGTATAAAATAACTGATACAAATGGGTGAAGATTTATTAGCAATAAAATCACATCTCCCACTGACATCTCAAACTCATATGCATTGTCATCTTCATGGCTTCAATATCAATGCAAGTTCATGAGACTATAAGTTTTTAATAAATCTTTTTTTATTAACATCTGTTGCATAGGTCAGCTGAAATTAAAGTATGTTTAATAATGCTTCAGGATTTAAACGAGTAGAGTATCATTCCCCAGTTCAACTCAGGTCTTAGGCAAATACTTTCCCAATAGTCTTTGTAGATGCTTGTGTCCATGGAAGAGGAGCATTGCAGCACTTCAAAGTGATACTAGCACCAGGAAAAAAGCTGCTGTTTTTATAGTGAATGCATATCCCTCAGAAGGGGAAAAACTATGGGAACACAAAAATGAACATACTGAGAGGCTGTTCATGCAGCCCAAGGAGCCAAACCAAAACTAGCGAAGATTTAGTCTTCATCAAGATACAGATAATAAAAATAAATGTAGCATCCAGATACTTGAAAACTTATAATACCAGCAAAATTTGCTGTAAACTGAAATACAAGGTTGCAGATACTGTTTTCCTAACTCTGAACATGCTTGCTGGGTGCTGATAACCTCT
Organism: Rhea americana; assembly: GCF_003343005.1. NCBI lineage: Eukaryota > Metazoa > Chordata > Aves > Rheiformes > Rheidae > Rhea > Rhea americana. Next base: position 4,391,419 of record NW_028185150.1, read on the forward strand.
AAGAAAAGACAAAGAAAGGTAGTCTAAGGTTGCCTTAGATTATATAAATTAATAAGTGTAATGCTTTAAACATAGCTAAGTGAATCAGATCCTCCTTCAGAATAATAGGTGTGATTCTCCTGAGAGTTCCCAGAGTGACCTCCCTCTGCAGGTCAGTAGACATCTATGCTATGTGAGGTCTGATGATTCTAGAAATGTCAGGGATCAAAGATAAGTGCTTCTTTTCCAGTCTCTGTGAAGTTAAATAATGCTGCCTTTTTACTGATCTTAAAACTTTCCAGATTCCCTTTGTAGTCATCTCTGATGTGTATTACATTGGTATCTGGACATTTATGTCGAGACTGGGTGTGTGCCTTGCTATGTACCATATAAAATCAAGACAGGAAGCTGAGGGCTGAAAGTTAATGCATCTGTTTGCTGAAGTACATTGCGCTTAAAAACGACATTTGAAAGATGAAATTTTCTAAAATTGTGCCATCTGAGCATTGATTTGAAACAATAAATACAAAAAAAAGCATCCCAATAAGACTCAGTATTTCCAAAATGTGAATGCAAGGCTTTCCAGAGTCCTTGTAAACTTCTCACTAGAACCACAGTAAGGGTTTATGGTAATATAATATATTCAAGCACATCTCAAAACAAGTTATCTGTCTTTGGGAAATAGTAAAAATAATTTTCCATCTATTTAAAGCATTTTCAAGCTTCACTTTGACACTTTAGTCACTATTTAAAACCTGTTAACCTTATCCCAACTATTACTTTATTAATATGTATAAGTATTTCTTGCCTGCTAAACACCATGCCAGTGTTTTACAAAGAGTTTTTATCTTCCAGTGTCATCTAATTGGATAGAAGTTCTTTGTTAAGATAACTTCACATGCAATAACTGAAAAAGCTGTGGGGGTATTAAAGCTTTAGGATGATTAAGATGATCTCCAGTTAATTAGTAATAATTCAAGAGCAGTATGTCTCCTCTGTCTATCAGTGCTGAATGTATGTAACAACAAGAGCTGGAGGTTGAGAGAAAAGTGTAGCAGCTTCTCTTCTGGCTCCCTTCTGACTTGCTGTTTGACTTAAGGRAAACCTGTCAATAGCAGAGGCTAAACATAAGCACTTAAGTAAGCGTAGGTGGATACAGAGTCAGTTAGGAATTTACTGGGGTATACAAATTGCCTAAGTAGGGAAGAAGGGAGTAAAACAGAGCTGAGTCAAGCAACAGAAGGCAGCAGCAGGCTACGCACCACTGCTTTTTAATCAAAGACGGGGACAAGGGTCTGAGCCAGACTTGTGCTAGTAGGTAGCCAGAAATCATATGGCTTCTGCAGTTTAAACTTTTCAAAGTTTAGTGGATGCTTTYATGAGAGAGATTGGGGCCAGGTAGGCATTCACAAGAGTTTCATTCTTACCAGCCATGCTGGTTACAGTCCAAGCAATGGTGAGTTAAGGGGTCATAGGCAAAGATGGTCCTTAGAAATAATGCTGCCGAGATGTTCTTTTAAGGGCAGGGAAGGAGGTAAGAGAGGAAAAAGAGAGTAAAAGAGAGAGAAAGAGAAAGGTGGGCTATACCGTTTATTTGCAAACAAAGTAGTTGATGAAGCTTTCTTTTCTACCTGTGATTTGTGAATGCAGGTTCTGAGGACATCTAAAAGGACTCAGAACATGTTTTGCCATTCAAACATTTCTAGAGCCATGGTAATTAGGTTGGGAGAGAGAAAAATGGGAGAGTAGAGGAATGGGACCATTCCAGTATAGCGTTTTAAAGTCTACCAGAGTTCACCTGGGATGGTCCATTCTCCCCTTGCGCACCCAAGTGCTTTTGCATGCCAGCTGCTGGCAATGGAATTGCTTGTTTTATAAAACGGTAGTGCTGCCCAGGCCAACCACTACCAGTTAGTGGGAAAGGAAGACAGACTGCCCGGGCAAATAATAGCTGTTCACACACAGCTACGCGAAGTACCAGCTATGCTAGTTGCTGTTGGTAGCTATTGCTACCAGCTATAGATGAAGCTGGCTGCTGTTGGTGGCTGTTAAGTCACATGAAAGCATCGAGCACCCGTGAGATCACTGGTTGGTAAGGTGTGCTGTGGCCGGCCACTGCTTAGGCAGCTGCCAACATCTGTGCAGGAAGGCATGCTGCCTCTCAGGGCAACAAACCCAGAAGCTGGGCATCACAGGGAGCAGCAAAGCCGGGAGGCGGGCGCTGCAGAGAGCAGACTGCCCACTGGGGTGGGGTGGGCCCCAGTTCAGGAGCTCTGTATGTTTCTTCTACTACAAAGGCAAAGAGGAGATTGGCCTCTTCTGCCACGCTACTAGTCATCAATAGATGACTCTTCCACTTCATTTCACACTTATTTTGCAAGTGGCTTTTTGAAGCAGGTGTTTCCATTTAAAGAATTTCCTCCTTGTGAGAGATCTTCACATTTTTCCTATGATTAGCAGTGCTCGCAGGGGTTTGCCAGGTTCATTCATTCTCGTTTTCCTTGGATCCTTACATTAAATTGTGAAATTTTTCTTCCAAGTCTCAATGCTTTTCACCTTCTCAGCTAGGATCAAGAACTTGCTTATGTTTTGTCACCAGTCCTGTCTTGCTTTTTTCCTATTGCAGGTGTCTCTGGTTTTATCTTATTGTAGGTACTAAAGACAAAAACTCCCAACATTTTACAGGAATGTATTTTCTATTCTATTCTCTTTTTCTTTCTAATTATTGTTTTAGTGAGGCTTAAAAGTTTGTCATTCTCTTTATTACCATGCCTGCTATATGTTAGGCATTGCCTACTTCCACTGAAGCAAGTCAAGGATACTCCACACATTGAGAAGATACTTAAAACTCTACATTAGCTGCAGTCCATAACACTGTATTAATTTGTACTCCCTCAAACAGACTAGATTCAGAAAACAAGTATAACTACATGCTTGCTCTTTGGTTTGTGAGGATCCAGGACATTCAGTAAAGTATCGTTTTAACTTTATAACTGCTGCAGTGCTACAGGTAAAGCATGTTTCCATTCTATTTCTTTTTAATTTAAAGCTAACACAGACAGGACAACAGAACTTTATAATTTTGTTAGGAAAAAGGCTCATAGCCTAACTGAAGAGCTCTACCTAAGGAATATATAATATTTAGCACTATTAGTCCAAAAATATCAATCCCTTTACATTAAAGAAATGAATAGATATTCAGATTTTCATTTAAAAGAGGAGGAAACTGAAATGCAGATTTTTGTGAGTCAAAGCAGTGAGAAAACTGGGAATGGAACTGAGATCTTTCAATTTAAAATCCCAATCCTTATCCATTTTATCAGGCTTTACCACTAATAAAGTAAAATATCTTGTTTTAGTAATAATAGCATCCCCATCTTGCCTACCTTAGCTGGCAAAAAAACAGAGGTAAATGGAGCTTACCCATCTCTACCTTGAACAACAAAAATTTGCCAAATGTTACTTGCAGATTAAGTCATATTATTTACCATTAAGATAGTGGGATGGCATGTTTTAGTATAGGATGTCTTTAGCAGTACAAAACCCATATAACAGTGTTTGGAAATAGTCTTGGATTTACAAACCACTGTCATGATTTCCACAGGTACCTTTTTATGCCAAAGAAATATTTTAGTCATGGTAAGAAATCTTAGTCACTGATGTAGAAAGAGATTAGATTACATAGATAAACGGCTTTGGAAGGTAATTCAGGCTCTTCATCCTAGTGGAAAGGGTGGGTTCTGGGATGAAGTGGTTCAGCGCTATTATCCTTAAAATGCATTTTGCTGAAACATTGTATAGGAAGCATAATTCTTTCTTCTACTTACTTCCCTTGCCTATCAAGTGGTATGAAACAATTACAAAAAGCCTCATTAAAATGTTTGCTATAATTTAAAACTAGCTCAATTTGGAAAACATGTGATTCTTTGTCTTGCATATAATGTTGTGATTCATCTGTTTGCAATTCCTTCTTGTTTGTTTCAGTGTTGCCATAGCAATCCTTGCCTTTCAAGTACCAAGTAAATTGTTGAAAAGTACATCTTTTTTTGATTAGGTAAACAGCATTCTCCTATAGAAGGAAATACTTTATTATCATGGGCACTAACATTTCATCTATTGTAGCTACTCTTCCATTTTTCAAGGTAAGTATATCCATTAAGATCCTACTTTTTAAATTCTTTTCTTATCATGACTTCAAAAGACTTTCTCACAATGACATTCAAAAGATTTGCTCCTTAAAAAGGGCATGGTAATCAAATTATAAATGTTAATATATTTCCTTTTTCATGACTCTTTTGTAGTATCCTTGTGTAAGCCAAGCACTTAACAACAGAAGTCTGCTACACATATGCCAGAATTCCACTCTAGCATCTCTCTGTAAATAGAATTACTTTCAGGCAACTGAGCGACCCCCAAAACAAAAAGAAATGCATTAGAAGATACAAGGCTTACAAATGGTTGGGCTTTTTCCTGCTTGTAAAAGCAATGTCTTATCAGGACTGAATATAAATTTAAAGGGAAAGGGAGAACGAATAGAACATAAAGTGACATAACAAGGGTTTAGAATGGCTTTTTTATTATTGTTATTACCATCGGATAATCCAGCTTGATTGGGACTTGTCCTTTCCATGAGTTCTGCCTTCCCAGGTCTCAGCTTTTATCATTGAATTCCATCTGGATCCTGCCAATTCACTCCTCCTATCCATCCAGGTTGCTCTACCCTTGACTGTAGTGACCAGTTACCCTCAATTTGGAGTCATCTGCAGACCTGACAAGGGTGTCTCCTCCATACCCTCCTCCTCTGACAGAAACGTTAAACACTTTATTGTTTCATGCATTGGCTTTTGCATTTTTTTTGAAGATAGGCACAACATTTGCCTGTTTCCCATTCTCAGGGACCTTCCTCAATCTCCACTACATTTCAAGGCTGAATGAGAGCAGCCTCAGAAGACATTGTCCACCTCCCTCAGCACCCTCAGATGCAGCCCACAGCATCCCAGGGACACGTGTAGGTCAAGTTCCCTTGCAAGCAATCCCTGACTCATCCCTCATACCTGGCTGGTAGCTCCTCTTCTCCTGGGCCCAGTCACTAAGCGCAGAGGACTGGCAGACCTTGGCAGTGAAGACCAAAGCAAAGAAGGCAGGGAGTACCTCAGGCTTATCTGTGTCTGCTGTCAATAAATCATCTGCCCCCTTTAGCAGCAGTCCCATATTTTCCTTGTTCAGCCTCTTACTGCTAATGTAGCAAACAGAAGTTCTTACCGCCCCTGACATCCCTTACAAGTCTCAATTTGCTTTGGCTTTCCTGACACTTCCCCTACATGCTAGGTAGTTTTCTGAATTTGTCCTTTGTAGTTTGATCCTCCTTCCTCCTGTACACTGCCTTTTTGCACTGAAACTGTGCCATGAGTTTCCAGCTTAGCCAAGGCAGTTCTTGATTTCCTGATCATTGAGATAGACCACTTCTGTTTGTAGAGGATGCTGTCCTTAACAACATGTCAGCTTCCTTGAGCTTCTTTGCTCTTAGGCCTGCATCCCATGGGATCCTGCCTACCAGTTTCTGAATAACCCAAAATCTGCTCTCCCAAAGCCCAGGGTCTGCGCTCTGTTGCTCTCCTTCTTCTCTCCCCTCTAGATGCTGAACTCCATGATTTCGTGGTCCTTACAGCCAAGGCTGCCATTGATTATGAAATCCCTAATGAGTCCTTCCTTGTTAGTGGATAGAGGATCCAGCTGTTTGGTCCATCAGTATCAGGAAGTTACCCTGACACTCTCCAGAAATCCGGATTGCTTAAGTCCCACCCTTTGCCCTTCCAGGTGATGTCAGGGGGGTTAAAGTCCCCCAGGAGGACTGGGATCTGTGACAGAGAGACTTTCTCACGTTGTTTAAAGAAACCTTTATTCACTTCCTCACCCTGAGCAGCAGGTCTATAGCATACCCCCAGCATGGTGTAAGCTTTACTGGGTGCTCCTCTGAGCCTGACTCACAGGATCCCACTTGTCTGTCATCTCTCCCCCAGAATAGCAGGTGGGAAGGAGTAGTCTGACAGTAATTGTGCATTTAGTCTGCCTCATCACGGTATTACAGACTTTTTTCATTAATGTGGTATCTGATATTTCCATTATCTGCCCTCAGGTGCTGGAGCACAGGGCCTTTTTCTGGAAGGCATCATGCTGTGTCTTCTCACAGTAACTATTCATTCATATGTTAACCTGTTGCACACATGCTCCACTGTTACACTTTAAGTACCTAAACCCACACTGAGAATGACACAATATCAGAAGATCATGACGTTTTTTTAGGCCGTATTTATTCTAATAATTTGTACAGAGACCAACATGGTCACATTCCAACCACTGCACTTTCTCATTCTCGTTAGCTAGTCTCTAAGTCATTGAACACTAGTCCAAAGTCCAGTGCCTCGTTCCATACTCCCTGGAGTTTGCTGAGGGTTGGCTGATTTCTGGCAAAGAATTCCTAAGTATCTCCCTGTGAGGGGCACTGAACCTAAAATCTAAAACCCCCCAAATTCAAAAACCTAAAAATAAACTCTGTAGGTTATCCCTACGCGGTATCCCCATGTAGGTACTTCATCAGCACTGTACTAGTTACAGTGGTAATTCTTGAATGTTCATATTTCCTCTAAAATGAAGCATTTTCACCGCTGTGGAAATTGAGTGATTTCTTATACCAAACTAAAAATTCCCAATAAAAAAGCAGTAATGTTAAATGAACATTCTGAATTCATTGACCTTATGTTGTCCTTATGCTGTCAGCAGCAGTCAGATCATCAGCATACAAACTAATTGAGATTTTGTTGATATTTTAAAGGCAAGTCTTGTGTACTTCCTTTCTATCTAATCTCAGTAACAGTACAAATTTTAATTTGTTAAGAATGTCTAAAAAATTCATTTTGACTCCCTGCTGTTCATAAACTATTTAAAGTATTCCAGGCAGCATTATTCTCACAAAACATAAGCAATTGCGAGTAGTCAGATAAATTATATTGGGCACATATTGATAAAGTAAACCATAACAAGACCTTGAAGGACTAAAATTTAATCAGTATCTCAATTCTTTATCAAAGACCTATCAGAAACTTCTGCTGCCTAGTCATCAACAGAAGAATTATTTACCTTTATTTGAGTATAAGAATAGCTCACAAAAAAATTTGAGACACACAACTTTTCTAATAAAAGTATGTTGACTTAATTATTTTGAGTACTCATTTCCTAAGAGTAGATTCACTGATCTGCTTCTCCCCCTTTCCTCTGTATAAGCAAGAGAGCGGGAAATGTGATCCTTTCTGAACTCTGCTCTGTCAGGGACTTGATTTTCCTGAACTTTGAGGGAACAGAGTATTGCTAAGACTTTTTGTGGGTTTCAAGCACAGTTTATTGAAGTGCATGAAAAAAAATATTGATTTTCTTTACTCAGTATTATTAAGCTAAGACCAGGTCTCTATGAAACAAAACCTGTATTTATATACAGATATATACACCTACATATTTTCAAGTTTTTACATACACAGATTTGCATTTATGCGCTGATAAATGTGGTAGCAATCAAACTAAGCTTATATCTCTGTCTAACATGAGCTTCAAGAGATCTAACAGGATTCTTCAAAGTTCCCGTTACATTGGCATTAAATTCCATTTTCATCTACTTACCTAGTTCCTTGCCCTGAGCTAGGTCATAATAAACAGGTCCAGCGTGACATAGGTTGCATTTTTTTTTACCCTAGTGTCAGTAATTTTAATAGTGCTCTACTCCTAATATTTCAAATCATGTTTACACTCCAGCCAACTATTTATCTGCACTCATCAATACTACTCTTTCCCGAATACCTTTGAAAAATCCTTTCTCATTGTCATAGGCAATATGGTAACCTATTTGGAGCTGCACCTGCGCTAGTTAAAGGACAACAAACAATATTTCTAACCTCATGTTTGTGACACAAATTTAGAGGTTGTGATTCATTCAAGTAGCCTGATAATTCTTTTAAATCATGATTGAATGGTCAGTCCACAAAGCTTTTTCCTGGAGTTCTGGAAAACCAGACAGGCACATTCTCTGACCACAGCCAATCTTTGGGAACCCTCTAAAGCACTAATGACAACTCGTACCAATATGAGATTCGAGGGCTCCTGAGATTAGAATCTGTTTTCTTTCGCAAAACATGTTTCACTGTCTGTGAGGATATATTTGGAAACATGTACAAATTCCTGTTATTGTTCCAGGACATCTTCACCTGAAAAGACTAACCCCCCATGAAAAAAACTCAATTATAATCAGAAATCTACCCTATAAAAATTACAGGACATTTTTTTCCTACTGGGTCTCACAGACTTCCAGACTGAGGAACTTAAAAATTCAACCTCGAAGCTATGAATTTGTTTTTTCTCTGACTTGCATGCTGTTAGCAAAACAAAGCCTGCAACTGAAGTGTGAATTTTGGTTGCCTCTATTGATTTACAAGTCAGACAGAATAGAACCCATTCACTTCCTCACTGCTCAGTTCTCCGGTGCCAAGAACACAATAACCTTCTGTAGTCATTAAAGTCCATACATACAATTTTGACATATACTGTATAGAATGATTATATTAAAGTACTTATTTTAAAACTATTTTAAAAACTTATTTTGCAATTACAGAGGCCTCTAACTTACCTAAATAGAAATTTTAATTTTAAATATTTTTATGGCACACAAATAGGAATATTATGACTTTTTGAAAATAATATATTGGTTGTGTAACTGCTCTCAGCCAAAATTAATAACAGATACAGAAGCCATAGTTGAATCACATTAGATGATACCTTTTTATGGGAACGTGTGCAGGTACATCAGAAGTAGGACATTCTTTCCTTTAACCAGTGATCACTAAATCCGGTAGTAACACTTTCAAAGCACATTTTTGTGAAAATATCCTGTTTGTCCAAGCTGCAACTTATGAAGGAGACTTACCACGTTGTACAAAGTTTTTGACTGGAAGGGTTTGTAGTATCCCAGGCCACATAGTTTATTTGGTCAAAAAATAAAATTGAAAACCTGCATATTTTATCTAGAAATGGATATTTCAATGCAATTTTACTTATGAAAATGCTTTAAAGGTTTTGTTTTCACTCCAATATAGAACAAAAACTTCAAAAGCTTGAATGCTACAATTAAATTGAATTGTCGTCTTTGACCAGTTCTAACAATCAATACTTCACATTACAGTTTTGCTTTCCAGAGGATTACAAGATGGGACTCAAAACATCCGTTCAGATAACAGTATTTTCTAGAGCCTTTTTTATCCAAAGATTTCAAGTATAAATAAGTCTTGCAATACATCAGTCATGAACATGCCTGATATATTACAAAAAATACAACAGAGGTTAAATAATTTCCTAGTGTCATACTGGTAGCTGTAGAAATCACATTTCCTGACTCCCAATCGTATCGTCTAATCACAATAATTCTGTCAAGTTGTGGGAACTATTACTATCATTAAGCCACAATCCAAAATATTATTGTCCACAAAAGCAGAAGTCACCCTGTAGGTCTCAAAGGTGAGAAATGTTAAAGAGAAGGAGTCAAGCTCTATTTAATAAGCGACTTAACACCTGTTGACAAGGAAAGTTCAAAATAATTTTCTTTTTCAAAATACGAGCTATTTTAGTATTATGGTCATCAAGCGATGCATCATTCATTTGTTAAATAAGAGAGCGCTATTTCATCTGAAATGTGGACTAATTATTGTAAAAGCATTAATCAATTTGTTAAGAACTCCTCAGTAATAATGTAGTCTCTTTGTTGCTACCACAGTAAGATCTACCTCACATAACCACAATCTGCTTATTGATACAAATACCATCTCCTTTTAGTTAATTTCAGGAAAACATTTTAGAAGTGCTCTAGGCTGAAAGGGATGATAAATAATTTTTAGACTGAAAGTTGAAGTGGATTGATTAGGAGCAATTTTTTATGTTTTACACAATAAAAAGATGAACTACATGGTTCACGGAGCCAATTTGCAGCACAACCTCTCCTCTCTAATTGMTGCTAGACTAATGTGGAAGCACACTCCTAAGAAGTAGAGAAATCCATTTAGCCAACCATGTCATTTAAGTAGCGAACACAAGTACTGGATTTTTCCATTACCTTTCATATTAGCCTTGCTACATTCCACCTGTGACCCTCATTTTAAGAGGGCAAGCTCTCTTTTATACAATTTTGTAACTATAATAAAGGTCCACTTCAAAATTTTTCAAAGTAGACTAAGGACATTTTAAAAAAAACATAATTAGGGACATAACCAATCTCACTAATTCCTGGTAATGTATTGTAAAACCAAATTATTTGCTAAAAGGTCTAATAAATCTCCATCTTCAGGAGCAGAAAAGAACATTTCCTCTATTTCCTGTGGCACAAGAATCTAGTGACTGTTCTCTTCTGACTACTCACTCTGTGGTTGCCTCAGCTACTGTGAAATTTACTTTAATAAGCATTTTTTTTTTTTTTGTAATAGGAAATGGACAGACTTAAATGGAAAGACCTTATTTAAATCAAGATAGAATTTTTTTAGTACACTCCACACAAAAATAGGTAATGTACTGTAGCTGGAGAGAAAAAAGATAGGCATACTTTTAGCTCCACCCATTATGGCAAGTATACAGCAAGTATATGAATTGAAACTATTACATGTATGCTCCAGACTTCTTCGCTAAGGACTGTTTTTCTTAATTGCAATAGCTGCATTAAAAGGAACAATACGAGAAAAAACTACTCTGGAGCAAAAGTTGATTCTGTGCAATGCTTCAAAGCTTTATTGAAATAAGAACATTTTTTAAAAGTTAATTCCATAAATACCAAGAAAGAAATTTAAATATGTTTGAAGACAGTACTCTTGGTCATCTCAAAATAGAAGCAAATGATAGTACAGTATTACAGTATAAGGTTACAGAGAGTTTCCTAATAAATTGAAATACTTTTACACAGCTTTTTCAGGCACTCTGATAAAATATATTAGGGAAGTGCAAGCTGTTTTTACACTTACCTCAATATATATTTTATGCTATACCAAAACTAAATTAGAGGGTTGATTTAGCAACAACTGCTCTACTTCTGTACTGGCAAATCTACTTTGTTGCCTACAAGGCCACAAAGAATCGAATCATAGAAATCTGTTTCAGCATAAAAAGGATCTGTACAGAGAAAATGGGAGAACTGAAAATATCAGCTTAGGTTTTTAATGACAGCAGTACTACTTGTAACACTTTAATACAGCTAATATTCTCATTGCTTAAATGCTCTGCTTTAAAACATGATTAGAGAAACCTGCCTCTTTCTGAGAACTGTATTAACAATATTAACTGCAGTAATTCAGTGTAAATGTTAAATATCTACTGCTCATCTAAATATTGATTTGAATGTGTTATTTAGATGCCAGAACAGCAAGGTCAGCATGGATACATTTACACTGTATATTTACTGGTTTTCAGCAATACCTGGGATTATTTTAAAATAGGCCTAACACTGACCTTATTGAGACAGTCACAGAGGGAGAAAGCTAACAGTTTTTACATATAAGCTATTTTTTATATAGATGCACCTGTACATATGTATAATATAAATATTTTTATAAAGACATGTTTTTAATAAGCATATTACATATACTAACATAGAGAGCGTACAGCGATTTTAAAGGATTAGTATCTTGAAAAGGAGTGACTAGTCAGAGCCAGCCCATTTTATGTGCTAGTAATCCCGGTACAGATGCAGGGCTCACTGAAGGTTTAGATCAGCTGAGCTAGGTAACCCAATCCTAAAAAGAACAGGACCTCTCCATACCTAGGCCAGGTGGTACACAGCTCACAAGCTATTTCATTGAAATCTAGGAAGGAGTGACAAATAGGCTATAACGTCCTGCAGCTCTGGAGCAGCATGTTGCTGCTAGGTGTGGACTGCCCCTCCTGACATGCCCACCGTGCTGAACACCCTGCAGCAGGGAGCATGCTTGCCCAGCTGCTACAGCAAATGTCATCGACTTACCTGGAGCTACAGCACCACCATGTAACAAGAAAGTGGGATGCTGAGAAAATGGTTGTCTTTGGGTGTAACTCCTTCTAAAGACTCCCCTCTCTGGTTCTTTCCCAATACCCTTCCCAACAAATCTGATACAAAGTAGGGAAAGCCATCCTATATGATTTTCCTCTCAAACTCTGTTTCAGCAGCATAATTTCACGGTCTGTGATAGATTTCAATCTGATTTATATTAGTAAAACTGAGAAGGGAAGTAGGTCAGCACAGTTACTTAGCATTAACATGGGAATCTTAAGCAGGAATAAACTTCACTTTAAAGAGGCAAGAGGAATTCTGCTARGCAAGTTTTCAGTCTTGATGTCATAACCTGATGTGGTTCATAAAAGCGCTTTTCCACTAAGTTTTAAAAACAATTTATTAAATAAACAACATTTGCAAAATATAATATATAGATTTCTCAGATCAGATTGTGATAATCACAGTTTGGCAATTTGCTTCTTTAGAGATTCAGTATCTGACCTCAGAAAAGTTTTCTATTTGGGTAAAATGACCATTATCTTCTTTAGCACTTCTTGCTAACTATAGTAACAGTTGCAACCCTGAAGTTAGAATTACCCAGATAAGGCAGATTTATACCAGAGAGGTCTGCTACGTCTGAAGAGGTATAATGGCTGAGCGACAAGTGTTGTACCAACRGAATTCCCTAGTATAGATAGATCTGTACAAGAAAAACTACTTTAACTATTGGAACTGACAGATAGAGAAGGAGAGAGCACAGCAGTAGAGAGGCAGAGAAGATAACACATTTGTAGGTGATGCTTTGCTTTTATTAGAATAAAAATAAGCCTTTTAGGCAAACTACTTGAAGGAAAAAAAAAAGTATAGCTGTATTCACCTCTGGGAATTCTGGAATATGTAGCTTTACGAACATATCAAGTGTTCATATTCTTAAACATTCTGCATTTTAATCTAAGAATACTTTTCAGTTGCACATAATTTTACAACCATAGAAAAACACATCTAAAGGGACTGAAAATTATTTAGTTCTACTCCCTAGCCTCAAACATAGTAACTATCCTCAGGTTATTCCTSACTGATGCGGTCCTAAAAGCCTCCTGATTACGGAGTCCCACAACCTCCCCAGGCAACCTGTTCCAGGTCTCTGAGAGTAGTACCATTAGTAAGTTTTTTCTAAGGTCTAACCTGAATCTTTTCTGCAGCAATTTTAGTCTGTTACTTCTTGTCCTACTGTCAGTATAGAGCACAGATTATCCTCTCTGTAATAGCCTTATGCCTATTTGAAGGCTACCATGTTTCCTTGTTCCTCCCTTAAGTCCTCTTGCAGGTAAGCAACCTAATATCTTTCAACCTTTCCTCACAGGACATGTTTTCTCCACTGACAAACATTCTTGCTGCTTCTTTGGACTTCCAGCATTTGGTTCACATCTTCCCCAAAGCGCAGTTCCTAAAACTAAACCCAGGAAATCTGCACAGATTTGTCAGTGCAGACCAGAGGAGAATTAGTTCATGTACCTTTCTGGTTCRATTCCTTTTTACACTTCCCTGCCTAATGTTTGTCTTTTTCACAGTCACATGAGGCTGAGCCTCACTCATCCTGTGATCCGTTAGGTCCAATAAATCTTTTCCTGAAAAACTGCAAAACTGCTATCTAACCAATTACAGCCCATACGTAATTTGTGCAGTTGATTGGTCCTCCTCAAGTGTAATAGTGTAATATCTTGTACTTGTTCCCACTGAGCTTCACCCTCTCTTTTTTTTTTTTTTTTTTTTTTTTTTTTTTTTTTTTTTTTTTTTTTTTTTTTTTTTTTTTTTTTTTTAAAAGTCATGTATCCGTTTTGCCAAGATCATTTTGAATCAGATTTTAACCATTCAAGCATCATGCTGGATTCCTGCCTTAGGCAAAACTCAGAGAAATTTTAGTAGAAATGGTTGAGTCATTTCTCAGAACAAGATGATGGAAAAAACATGCTATTTTGCCCAGTAACTGAAAGGATATTTTAGAAATACTAGTGCATACGAACCCAACTCTCACCTTTCTGGGCTCAGAGGCACTATACTCCCAACCTGGCTGCCTGTCCCTTTCTGCCATACCATCAAGCTTCTTTTCTCCCAGCTGGGTAATTTTCCAGTATCCTGACTTTCATCGTCACCTTACAGTTCATGCTCCAACTTTTCCCACAGCTATTCAAATTTCTTACTTTATGTTTCCTGCCCTTTCCTCTCTTTCACATATCCCAGTCTCTTCTTCTCTATCTACCTGATTGGCACTCTTGCCTCCCTCCTATGTGTCTCTCCAACTTTTGCTTCTTATTCTTCCATCCCAGCAGCCAAAAACTGAGGCTTTTCCTCTGCTCTTGGACAACTCCTTTACAAAAATGTGTTTTGCTGCACCTTTAACRCTTTCACTTCATCCAGCCTCTGCCTTTCCCTTATTGTCTATTTTCTGAAAACTCAGACCTCACACTGCTATTGCCCATCTCTCTCCACAGAGATGATGACTTCTACAGCCTGTAGGGCAGGAAAAATTTCCCTCATCTTAGCTGGCGTGCTAAATGCAAGTGCCACTGACAGCCAGTAACCGCAGTTACAGGGAAAGTCCTTGTCAGTCATCTTGGTTTCAAGAGGCAGCACGCACGGCAGTACAGTTAAAATAGAAAGCCTGTAAAAGGAGAGGGTTCAGAGGCACTGTTTTTATTAAATATGGGTACATTTTCACCAGATATCAAAAAAGCATGTAAAAATATAGGGAATACACTAGAGTAAGAAGACAGCACTGCCACCACTTCTGCTGCTACATGAGTACCTGAAGTCTTATAAAAAAAAGAAAACAAGATGGCCAACCCCCACCATATACACTGACTATGGAGGGAAGTTTGAGAATATGTACCCTTAGGCTTGAATATCACAAGGTAAGCAGAAAAGTCTTAAAATATTTGAAATATTAAAAAAAAAAATACACCAGTCACACTTTCTTAGGATGAAAATCACTCCTTCACTCCCACTTTTTGTTCATCACTCAAAATGCCTGCAGCAAGAAGCAATGATGTAAAAGTGCCACATTCTGGTGACCTCTCTTTTGTGAAACTAGCAGCCTTAGTTGCCTTAAGGATCAGTAAACTGAAGGGCAGAAAAAAMCAGCATTTTCTGATGAAAGAGTATTTTCTATTTGTCTTCCTGTATAGAAATAGTAGGCTTTGGAGAGCAGTAAAGGCAAAACAATAGGTTTTATGTTTAGAAATACAAAATTTATATTCTGTATTATGATATATTTAGACGCTTCAGCTGAGAGCAGGACCAATGATCTTAGGCACCGTAGTTATATGTAATAAGAAAATGGTACAAATCCTAATGATCTTACAGTTTAAGGAAATAAAATCTGTGAAGTATATGGGGAAAAAAAAGGATTAGTAGTATAAACAAGAAGAATGCGAGAAACTGGATTAAATCCTGGAGACAGGATAAGTTCTTGGTAAGGTTATCTGCATGTCTGAGGCATTGTTTTCAGTAATATAACTAGTTCTGTGGGGGTTTTTTTAATCTAACAGATTTTCTAGAAAATGGTACTCTCTAGCATCATTGAAGTTATCAGTTCTCAAAAAGATCTTTCAAAAGAAGACTACCACTATCTTATTTAGTAATGCTATGAATTCTGTATTCAAACAAGTATTAATTCATATTATTATACTTACTCTAATATTAGTTATAAGTGGTCAGTTAGTGGGTTAAATTAGTTGGTTTTACTTTTTGGATAGATTAGCTTTTTTTTTTTTTTTTTTTTTAAGACTTATGAAAAAAATTTATATGGGAACATTAACGGACTACGGTATTAACTATACTTCTATGACTGATTGGAAGCGTATGATCTTTTTTAAACCAGGCAGCATCCTGAATCAGGTCCATGTTGTATTAGAAAGAGATAGCTCCTTTACTAAAAAAGTAACATAGACTAACAAAATATTTGTACTGCAAATATAGCTTTAGCAAACCCTGAATGAAAGATGGGATCTAATCACCACATTTTTAGCCAACATTTTTTATTGAAAAACCCTCTGGTGCAACTCATGTCCTATTTTTGCTTTTTCTTAATTTCTTTTGGGGACTGTTGAGTGCAAAGGTACTACCTCTGGCTTAAGAAGTCCATGAACTAGAAACTGCTGAAATAATTTATCAGGAAATAGTACTATACATTCCCATGCTACCCAATACCCCAACGATGGCCATTTTCAGGGGCACAATACTGAATTCTTATATTTTTGTTTATAATTGAAAGATTCATTAAAAAAACAATGTTCTTGCCCTAGTATTGCAACATTACTTAATATTTGTGGGTTTTTTTGGTACATTAGTTTGTTTACAAATGGTTTTCCAAACACTGGAAGTGTGGAAAATCACATTTTCTGGTTACCATATCATTTGTACATTTTTAGTAATCTGTTCTGAGAACTCATTATGATACATGGTTAGAAAATTCTCATTTTAAGCAGAGTAGTTGTTAGGCAACTTTAAATTTTAATTAGAACTCCTTGCCGCATTTCATTATGAGGTTATTTCATAATTACTCAGCAGGTCCTAGGTATTTACTAATGTAGAAGTGACAGTACATGTTGCTGCTGAATTATAACCACACAGCTGGAGAAGATACTTAGAAAAATGAAGAACAGATAAATTCATCATTTAAAAAGCATCGGGGGAAAACTCAGCACTGAGCAGAATCCCTCTTTTTTCCCCTCTAGTCAGTATTCACAGTTGTATATAATGCTACAAAATTTGGTCTATTTTCTAATGGCTTAAGGAGCCTACTTAATAGAACCAGCTGGTTCTTCAAAAATGCAACTTACAGGAATTAGGATATTAGTGAGTAGAAGGAAGGTATGCACCTAACAGAGAAATGCCTGTACTTAGTGATATGAATTTAATGCAGTGAATCAACAGGAAGGTGCAGAACTGGGTTCCAAAAACACTGAGACACACTGTGGGTTTTCTTTGGGTGGGGAAGGAGAGGCAAACAAAAAACCAAACAAATAAACAAAAAAAAACGTACAATTTCATTTGCCTTAGTAATAGCTGCATTCTGTACCTTCCCAAGCTATGCCAGGAAACAAAGTTACACCATCATCCAAGTCTATTTTAAAAATACAGTAATATGGTCAGGGAGATTTAGACATTATTGTATAGATGATATTGGTACATTCATTCACAGACATACAGTCCATATTTTAAAGCTTTCATAAA
This sequence comes from Rhea americana, assembly GCF_003343005.1. Classification (NCBI taxonomy): domain Eukaryota; kingdom Metazoa; phylum Chordata; class Aves; order Rheiformes; family Rheidae; genus Rhea; species Rhea americana. Next base: position 4,408,679 of record NW_028185150.1, read on the forward strand.
TAAGAATTTAAAGTTCAGTGTAATATACTTTTGTGAAAATAATGCTTCATGTGCTTTCCTTTCAACTAGGAAAATCCCAGTGAGAAACACAATGTATACACTAAATCCCCTCAAATTAAGTAACTTCTTCTAATTATTTTTGATACTTTCACTGACATTTTTAATTGGTATAAATATATGTGATCTTTTTTTGGCTTCTCCTGAAACTAAATAAGGATTTCTACAATCAACTACTCTTTTTCAGTGTCCCCAGCAGTTTTGAATTTCCTTTTCTCTTCTTATTATTCTTTACTACTGCTAATAAAGCCATCACTTCCTTCACAGAGGAGATGATAAAGTAAGCTTTTTTTTCATTGTTATATTCAAGAGCTGAACTTCTTAGCTTCCTTCTCTTTTGTTTTTTACTTGGCCTCTTCCCGTATTTTCATCCTACTTTCCTCCAGAGTAGTCCAAAAGATGCCTGTTGCTATCCCTTGGCTGAACTGTGTCTATGGCTGTAGTTAGACATATTTTGAACTAGCATATATAGCTCCATGACCTCTCCTGCTTCTTTCTACCCATGCACCCTTTCCTCCTTGGTGCATCAGAAAAGCGATCTAAGCTAAAATCCAATCCAGCAACAGCAGTTGAAGTAATTCTTAACCTGGTAGCATTATGATGATGTTATAGTTTTAAATCCAGCACAAGGAAGACAGTGTGCAAGCATGAAAACAGRGCAGGAGAGGTCTAATGGCTTTTTCTCAATGGTAATGCTGGCTTATACTGATCTAAAAGAGATGTGGGTCTACCGCACAAAATGATCAGCTTTTCTTTTTTTTTTTCCCCCCCAGTCAGCCAATTTCCCACTAAATCTTAAGGCATTTAGGGGCATGATTTGGCTTTTTTTTTTATACTTAGCAGAGCTATACTGATTTATTTTCCTAACATGGACACTACTTTATTAGCTGGTCTTATTACACAGCTTCTGGAAACCAGTAYAGATTATCCTAATCTAAGGAACTCTATACTGATAATACAACATCCACAGATTTTTTTCAATCTGTGTCAGTTGCATCACAGGTAGTGTAGTTGCCCTGAATCTGTCTGCCATAAACAACAAACATATCCAGATAGTGAAACTCAAAAGCCTCAAGCTAGCCCAGACATGGAAATGTTTTACAAGCTTCTTCCTTAAAACAAACATGCAATTTTTTACTTCTGACCCATCTTGGACGGGATGCTACTGTCAAAAGCGCAGCAGCCTGAAAGTTTTGACACAGTGTCCAAGTACTAGGGAGATATCAAACAGTACTAATTTTGGATGAAAGTCTACCACAAATGGGTCCAATAAAAGTTCTGTTATTGATTGTTCTGCAGACAGCACTATTTCGACACAGATACACTGTATCTATGAAGAACATTACTTCCTTGCCTAGATCAGCAACATTAGTTTAAATATATTTTTCTACAAAAACAAATTAAAGTCACCAAACAATGCTTAATCAAATGTTTTTATGTTGCTTTTTAATGTCTACTTATTTTTTCCCGTTTTTTCACTGAAGTAAATAAATATCTTATTTAAATATTCTTTCTTTAAGACATCTGGTAGTCTTACCAATCACACCTTTCTTTTTCACTCACAAATCCTCCCCCTCTAAAATCTTTCACTCTTTCAAAATTGTCAGCAGTAGATACATACAATTTCCCAATATTAGACCAAAACAAGACCATAGCTGGCAACATATTAGAACATATACCCATCTTGATTTGCTTATTTCTATCACTGAATACCTCTCTTGAATTTTGAAATCATCCCTGGTAGAATACAGCATGAATAAACTGACTGTATTTCTCAGAAAGATCTAAAGTGGTAAATTACACTAAAGACATACGGTTGGATTTTTAGATTCAGAACTATTCATTTTACAAAATAATGAGTTTTTCATAAATAATGTTAAGCTGTGCATTTAAATCAGTTTATCAAAACACTGTGAAAGGGTACTTAATATTTTTCATATCACACATTTTCATGTATCTGCAGCTGAAAACAATTTTTTTAAAGAAAGCCTTCTTCCACAAAGAAGTAGCAACACAAGTAGTAGCAATAGCTTATTCCTGTCCACAAGACATTCATTTTCYAAGAGCTGCATCAATACATGGCATACTGTCGAAGTATACCACAATCTGTGTCACAAGAATAACCTACTATTAAAAGAATATAAAATATACAACAAAGGATAAAAACATAGTCATGTTTTATTTTGTACATTTGCTATGGTTTATTCAAATTGATTAGTAGACTTAAATAGACAGTTAATATGTAGCTGTGAGTATACACAATTATTTCATTTTGTCATTTTTGGTTGTGTAGCCAGGGCCTAATTTACTGATTATTAACTTCATAAAGGCTTCTGCTAAGATATTAGACCAAACTACTTCTCAGTTCTGTTTTTTGAACAGCAGAAATAGAAGAGGGATCATTGCATCAGGAATTTTAAATACAGCTGGGGAAGCAATAGTAGCCTAACTGGTATCACRTGATAAAAGAAAGTCCAGACCTGTTTCTGCTTCATGCTTAGTCATTTATCTGCACCAATACTAGAGAGAGCAGATTTAGTAGAGTGCTGAGAATTATTTTACATTATTTTACACTAGGTAGGATTAAAGCCCATGTTCTATTATTAAAAAATAAGGTTACAGATAAAAGCTAACATTTATTAAAAACAAATCAGATCACATCAACTTAATTTCCTTTTATGATAAGCAACAGACTCTTTAGATAAGGCATCTATTTTTCTCCTATTTTGGCTTTGCCTGCTCTATTATRTGTGTTCTCATTAGATTATTTTACAAGTTGATGCCTGTCAGCTGAACCTTTGTATCTAACCACGTGTTGTTAGTGACTTGTGAAATAAAAGGTAAAGATCTCTTTCAATGTTCTTGCATACTTTAACACACRCTTTTAAGAGGTATAACATTTATTTTGTTTAGACACTTGCTGCACATATTCTACGCAGTATGTTAGTTTAGGTCCTGGCAGCTCAATTTCATTAATTTTTGTACTCAAGAGGAAGCCCTCTATCTGTAAGTAAAAGGATCCATATGTGTTTTCATCAAATATATCTACTGAATGATYTTTGGAATGTTTTTAATAAGTAGAGCCTTATTTACACTTTCTACTTAATGGCAATGTGTTTTCTAGTTTGTAGAAACAGTATGAGGACAACTACACAAACAGCTGGTACCAGGGGGCAAATTTTCTAAGCATCTGATTAAGGAGTCAGCAGTGCAGCAGCTGCTGTGTTTTTCTTTACAATAAATGCCAGATTTATGGTTTAATAGCAATAATACTTGCCCTTTTTATATATAGTACTGATTTGTTAAATGATGATTGGACTGTAATTATAAATACTAAATGAAAGCATCTTATGTACAGAAAAGTCAGTTGCAAGCATTCAGCTTGTAATTACAGTCATTAGCTAAGCGCTGTTAGTAGAATAGAATACTTCCTTTGAATTATCATAAACCACTTTCGCATCACAGATTCTTTGAACGTATGCATATTTTCACCTTAATGTTTTAAGATTTTTAATTCAAAAGAATGCTTTCTGAAGGTTATGATTCTAACAGTATTTCAAAAGTAAATTAGGCTGTCATCTGCTACAGTAAATCCTACCATTTCCTTGTACTTTGTTCTCTAATTATTATCAACATCATTGAAGAAAACCTTTGACCCTTACACAGAAATAATTGTCTGKTTTTTTTTTTCCTTATAGTAAAAGCTGTTCTCATTCAAGGACAAAATTTAAAACTACCAAAGTAGGACTCAAACACAAAGCTGTTCAACATTACTAGGTGCTCTACTTAACCAGCTAGGTCAACTGTATAGGCTCTCTGCAGAGTCAATGCAAAGTTAGGTGCTTTTAAAGAAAGCTAAATTGGGGGATGCCCATGCTAGTAGGAAATGTTAAATACGGAATGTCTCCAAGCTCCCACCTTTCTCTACAGATTAGATGCTTAATTTAGCTGAAAACTAGATGCCTTCAGCCACTTGGATTCTAATTCTTACTGCTCTTGGAGCAGTCACAGAACTGAGGCAGATTTCTTTTTCTCTGGCACAATGCTCTTGTGGTGAGAGGTCCCCTCAGAGAAATAGGGAAATATCCTTCTCCTGAAAGGCCTCATATCTGTAACTCGTACATTCTATGAGTGTCTCAGTTGTTCATCCAACCAGACTGTATTCCCAAAGCAGGTAACATTTGGGAAGGTTGTCTTACCCATACTCATATTCACAGAACTTTTCTTTCTCCCCCCCTTTTTTTTGTCCACAAAAATAGTGTAAAAGTTAGATTTTTATATTCATTTTGCAACAAAACAATAGGTTATACATTGCCATTGCTTTTTAAGTAGCATTTTCCAGTGAAACAGTATTTTCCCCCTTCATCCTGTAAAACAGTAAAAAGTATTTTATCCTGTAACACAGTAAAGGGTATTTTAAAGTCAATATTAACAGTGACTTGTATTATAGTATGAAACCATGATAAAGTCCTTCTGCTACATAACTTACAAATGCCAAACTTACAGATAAAAGAAGCAGGTGGTCCACGTGCCAATGAGTGGAAATGCTCTGTGGGACCTGCGACTAGCAAAAAGAACTGAAATAGGAAGGTCGAGGGCAGTCTGGCTGAAGTGACCACGACTCGCAGAGTCTAAAATTCTGGAAAAAGAAAGAATAAAATCACAACCCTCAACCTTCAGGAGAACAAACGGCAGCTTATTTAGGGATCTGCTTGGATCTAATGAGACACAGCCCTGGAGGGTGACTGGGAACAGCCAGTATGGGTTTACCAAGGGTAAATCCTGACTGACCAATCTGATTATCTTCTCCGTTGAGATTACTGACTGTGACTATGTGGGTAAGGTGAAAGCAATGGAAAAGGTACCAAACTTGTAGGGGAGCAGTCAATACCCTAGCGGACATGGACCTTGGTAAGCTGGAGATAAGACTGACGGAAATCTCATCAAGTTAAACAAAGCCAAACGCAAAGTCCTTCATCTATGTGGGAATAACCCCGCACAACAATATAGGCCGGGGGCTAACTCATTAGAAAACAGCTTTACAGAATAAGACCTGTGTGCCTTCAAGGACAGGCTGAACCTGAGTCAGTAATGTGCTCTTGCAGCAAAGATGACCAAACACGTACCATGCTGCATTTAGAAGAGTAACAAGCAGGTCCACAAAATTGATCCTTCAACTCTATTCAGCACTTGTGAGACTGCGTGTTGGGTATCATGCCCAGTTTGGGAAGAAAGATGACGACATAGTGGAACAGGTCCAGCTGAGGGCTGCCAGGCTCTTCAGCAGGCTGAAGCACATGAGAGACAGAGAACTGGGTTTGTTCAGCCTTTAGAAGAGGCTAAAAAGCAGGAAGAGGACAGATTCTGACAGAACACACTGTAATTCTGCACTGTTAAAAAACCCAGGGTGAATAGGCAAAAATCCTTAAGGACAAAGGAGTAAAAAAAGTGACACACTGATGTAAGCATCTGCTACACATAGCTGTTCAGGAAGAAAATTTATAAAAAACCTACTTCTTACATTGGACTGAAAAAAAAAAATCAGTGTCAGGCTGCCCTTAATCTTTGCCATCGTTATTCTTAGCATTCTGTTTCTTCTAGGACTATAATGCAGAGAATTAGATTCAAAATTAATATTTACTTTTTAAAGTTCGTTTTGCCCTTTCTTCCCTGGTAAATACATTTAAGTTTGCCTGACACCAGATAACCCCAAAGTACTTTATGGTATGTCACTCTTTTCTCCCTGCAGGGAAAAGATTAAAGCTATTAATACTTTATTACAATTTCATCTGAGTGTTCTACTCTCCACTTAACTTCAGGCCATACTAGTAGAATTTTCACAGAAGTACCAATTTAATTTGAAGTCACAGTAACACTTTCAGGCTGGACACTTCTTAGGAAATCCTTTACCTTTAATATTCCTAARTGATATTTTAAAATGATATTATTACAACTAGCTGCTGCTGCTTTAGAATGCTGTCTTCATTCAACAAGAAAGAAGCTGCTAGGYTGCAAACACAGGCATTGCTGTGGCCAAATTGTTATCTAGTAGGATTAGCTGACTCCTCAAGCTGTTCTCAGTAGCCTTGTTTATTTGGAATCCTGCCACATTCTTTGGTCTAGCCACTGCCTTGTAGTACAGTCCGAGAGTGAGTACCCTTAATGGAAGCAGGGCACAGCAAAGCTTCTCACAGAATCTTCTTCCTTCTRCTCCCTTGCCTTAGTGACGGAGGTTTTAAATGAGATCTTTAGAGGCAGGTAACTGGCACAGTCAAAGTCAAGGCATTGCTTTTAGTTTAACAGCTGAAAAAGGTAGCAAGACCAAACTTCATCACTTATATTAGTAACATGTAAGACTTCATATGACAACAATATAGGTTTCATATTCTAAAAGTGAGTTAGGTAGAAGTTTCCACTGTTATTAGTAATGAAAGAATGCAGTTATTTTTCCATTAATGTGAAAACATTCCTGAAGAACATAGCTTCTGAATTTGAATAGACAGAAACACTGCAGATGTAGGACTCRACAGCTGAAAAAAAAAGCTGTTAGCAAGAAAAAGTGGATGTGTGAAATAGCATGAAGAAGGGAAGAGCAGGGACTGCTTTCTGCTAGAGGGCTACATGTGTTCAGGGCTGCGATGGCAATTGGCTTCAGAAGCATTTATGGGGATTCTGCTGCACCCTCCAGCAGAAGCATGGTTATACCATTTCCAGAATCTGTAAAGCACACAAGTTGTTTCCTGAATTTGGACCATAATTTAAACTCTTTGATTATTGGAAAGACTGAGACATGCACCACTGCCTGGCACACAGAGGCAATATACATGCACGCAGAGCAAAACTGTTGGACTAGTAATACAGATCTCGGTTTTGAGAGCTGACGATTAACCATGAACCAATAACTTCAATTAGGTACATACAATCATAGATGTCATAGATTTTTCCCTGTGACATGCTGCCCTTAACTGAGTTTGTGCTCTCAAAATCACTTCCTTTCATTCTTTTTCCCTTCTGAAAGTTACAAAACTATGTAGTACTTCTCCTTACTTCTGTAGGCTTAAATATGGACATGGAATCATTATATGCCAGAAAATTAAACTGAAGTAGTTATTGTGCAAAGTCAAGCACTAAACAGTTCAACGGTATTGAGATTTATGTTGTTTGTACTTGAGAACATGCACAGCAGTAGCCTTCCAGGAAGAACATTCTAAAAATGAACACAAGGACAATGGGGGAGGAGGGGATAAGGAAAAGTTAGAAAARTAACACACTGCCTTTAAAGTGAAGGACAGTGAAAAATGAACTTCCTTTAGCATAGATGACTATTCCTTCATATACATTCAAAAAAGGGGGCAAGTGTGACTTGATCAGCTGAGATAAAGACAACACTTAACTCGATTCAGGTGGTTTGAATAACATTACTCTTGCTTTACACAAGTAGAATAAAAATCATATACTATTAATTTGGCTGAAATTTTAAAGTCTCCTCACCCTTTTTCAGGGTGAACACAAAACTTTGATAGAAATTAAGCTATTTCCATGATTTATAATACAAGAAATGAAGACGTTTCATAAAACTGCACTAGAGGCTTACAATTAGCTGTACTTCCTACTGAAGAGACTACATGAGATGAGAAGCTTGGTCAGTTCCATAACAATTCTTTTTTTTTTTTTTTTTTTTTTTTAATCATTTTTTTTTTTTTTTTTTTTTAAATCAAGGATCCTCCAGCAAGGATCCTTTTGAAATCAAGGATCAAGTACAGGTTTCATGAAAAATGAAGACAAAAGCCTTTGCCGTTATAGTTCCAAATGATGCACAATCCCAAACACTTCTCAGAAAGGAGAAAGAGCCCAAAGATGACTCATAGTGTCACAGTTTGCTCAGGTTCCCTTAGAGTAAGGAGGAAAGGGGGAGGAGAGGAAGGAAAAAGACACCCGAATTCATGCATTTAACTGTGTGAAGCCAAGCCTAAAAAAGCATATGCCTTACAAAGCTTTCTCACTCACCCCCAGCATTTTTACCTTACTTAAATTAACTTTAGTTTTTCCCTAAATCATTTGGAGTCTCAAAGGGTGTCTCCCATTTGGGAGGCTGGGGCAGGGCTGAGCAAGAGGTGATAATGACAAGCTCTTACAACCGGTTCCAAAGGCCTAGCAGCTATTATTTATTTAGAGAAGAAAGAAGCCACCAGTCCAACTGGAAAAATCCCTCTTTCAGCAACCCATCTTATATTCTTAGCAAGTCATATCAGTGTTGCACAGAATTTTCTTGCCATTCATCCTCCTCCCTAGACAAGATCTTGAATTCTATTTTCAAAAAAGCAAAGTAGAGAGTAAAGAAAGAAGAAACAAGCAATACATTTCTGGTAWTTTTAAACACAATAAAGTATATATTTTCCTTTGAAAGGGGCTAACAACTTCCATCACAGTTTTCATTTAAACTTCAATCAGCTTTCTTAAAAATATATTCTAAAAGCAGAAATTAAAAGACCCCACAAACTTAAGGCCAATGTACATGTACAAGATATACGATGCACATCAAGTACACAACTACACTGTGAAGAGACACTAGACTAGTAAATAATATGACCTAATTAATAAGGTTAATTATTAGCTTTAACAAGACAAAGATGCCCCATGTAATCCTTTATTAATGGAAAAGAATGATTATTTTAAAATATTTTGATTTTTTTTAAAACAAGTACATAGATCTTTATCCCATTGAAGTATACAATGTTTTTTCCTCACCTGAATTTTCAGAGTAAGGTGATCCTTCACTTCAGGTTCCTGAACACTAATTATGCATATAAATTTTCAAGTTGGCACACTCAGAAGTGACTTTGCATCTAAACAATAATTCTTTGTTTAATGGCTTTCCTCTGAGAAGAGGCTGGCCCTAATAACTACCTTTTAAAAAAACAGGTTAGTAACCATCCAGTGCAAGGATAAGCTATTCTTAGCTATTCTTTATTATCCACTTCCTGACAAAATTTGCTACTCCAAATCAGCAGTCAGGAACACAGAAAATTTTGCAAAATAAAATATGAATTTCTTAAGTCAAACATGTTTGAAGTTTATTTAAATATGCTCACCATAAGAAACAAACTACTACATTCCCCCTCCCCATCTTCTCCTCCTCTCACTCTTCCACTATTTTTCCTCAAGAGAGAAAAATCACTGAACTTAAAATTTTAACAGTCCCTTGGGGAAGATCTTGACTGAAATGCTCCTAATCCACGCTCTACAGTTTTCACACATTATTCCTATAAACGTTTCTTCAATTGTTCTAGGTGCTTTGCATCAGTATCCTGTAGAATTAATACAGTGGCTTTAGACCGAAAAGGATTAAACTCTATAGTCATCAAACAACAGAGATCTATTAGGTGTCTTTGACATTTTTCTAAACCTTCCTTAAGCTTTGCATGTGAAGTAGGATCTTTTTTCAATACATTCATTTCAGGTACTGAAAATCCAATCAAACTTGTCAGAATATCATCAGCAAAATCTACTTCTAGATAAGCTGAACCATCAGAAATTTTTGCTTTTATACCCCAGGACCCATTGCTGCTTGTGAGCTTTCCAGTAAGAGTTACAATAAAACATTTGACTTTCAGAATTGTAACAGTTTCTGGTTTTTTTGCAAGGAGAACAGAAATGTAAGTGAAAGGTGGAGAAAATAAATCAAGATCTTGCACCCCTACTACTTTGCAAGGAAAGGTTTGTATAGAATGTTTCTGCTGATCTGCCTCCGGGCCTGTTTTTGAGAAACATACTGGTTCACTGTTTAGCAGACTGCTGTCAGAAGTGTTCTCGGATTTGTGCCTGCTCTCAGATTGATCTTTATCACTGAGCCCTTCTTTGGCAGCATTATTCAAAGAAAAATCTGCAGAACTTCTGGTCTGGTGAATACTATTATGCTGTGAAGAATTACTCGTACTATTTTCATCTCCAGTAAATACTCTTCTTCCAAAAGTCTTTTGGTTGCTGGTAACTTCTACAGGTTTATCTCTCTCATTCTTGTCATCTGTATCATAAATGCCATTCAAAGATGAATCACATGATCTTGTAGATATATATGGAAGTCTCTCAGTAGCTAAACCTACGTTTCTGTTCCCGACAACCGGTGGCACTTCTTCCAGCTCTCTTTGGATCTCTTCTTCCAGAAGCAAGTCATCTTCCAAAGGAAAGTCATTTAAAAAGCCATCAGCATAGTCTACAGGATGTGAAATTTGTTCATCTGAATGAGGAAAAGAACTTATAAAATCTTCTTGCAAAACATTTCCATTGTGTGAACCTGAGGTTGTGCTAAAATTATTGCTTCTACTGCAATACCCACTCTCTAAAGGTGTTCCATTGTTTAAAGTAAATTCATTATTTTCCTCAAGACTGGCTAAAAGCTCTTCATCTGAGGGGCCCAGAACTTGCCCTAATTCATCTGCAGGCCTTGGAACAACTTGTTCACGCTCAGTTTGTCCAAAAGGATTAGGGTTCTCAGCTTCTCCAATCAATCTAGCAAGGACTCTTTCCTGACTATACTCCTCTAGAAGAGCATCCACTTCACCACCCAACAATTTTACATTTTCTGGTTTAAGCAAAAGGACTCCAAGACGATATGCAACATTACCCTGTACAGTGATTTTTGTTCCTGGAGGAAGATTAGTATGGAGGACAGGAACTGGCTGATATTCCATGCCTTGAATTTGATGCACCCCATCAGTTAGCTGCAGCATCAGCATTCGAGTAGGCTTTGCTTCCCAGGGTTTTTGGAATGCCTGAGTGTTGGCTGTTACTTCTTCATTTACTGTACTTTTTCCTCTTAGCTTCTGCAGCTGGGAATATGCTGGTTGGCTTACATCAACTAGAGAATCAATCTGGACTGAGTAGAAGCCAGACAATTCTCCTTTGGGGGCATCCAAGATGCACTCAGGCAAAATTGGATACTCTAAATCTCTTAGATCTGTAAGAAGCCATTGCTCAAACACCTGCCTGTTAACCTGAGCTTGACTTAAGTTACTACCACTATTTTCTTCCTGGATCCAATTAATACATGCTTCCAGCCATGTCATAGGAACTTTAATATGCCATGTGGATGAAAGCCAAGTTTCCACTCTTGCTGAAATGTTTGATGTAGACATTTTCTTTTCAGTTAAAAGAAAAAAGTGAATTCCCTAGAAGAAAACCCAAAAATATATATTTACTCTTCTGACAATTGATAAAGTTATGATATGCTTCTCACTGGCCTTACACAGAAATTTGCTCCCAATTCAGCTCAGTCATTCTAAGAGTAACAATGTAGAAGCAAATCTGCAGCAYTGAAATGATAAACATATATTTCCAATATTTAAACAAGTAAACTCTAGTCAGCATAAACAGCCTATGCAGTTTTCTTACTGCAGAGTATCAGAAAAGTACTGACACTTCTACAAGCAAACCTTCTTGATGGCTTCACCTTTTCTGTTGATTTAATTGGAAGTATACAAGGGAAATTATTTTGCTGTGGTTGGAAAGAGGAAAAAAAAATCTGCCCTTAACAGATTTTTTTTTTGGGGGGGGGGGAAGGATCCCGTGGGTGTTGCTGTGAACAGTAACTCTACTTTGGAAATTGACATTTTAAATTATTCTTCTACCTCATTAGCACTGCTATGAATAGAAATGGGAGGCCTCATTTACAGTACAAACAACTTGGGGCATTGTAAGCATTTGTACTACAAAGGTGATTTTTATACGGGAACTGGATGAAAGCTTTGGGATCAACAAGAGAAGGTCAGCCTGAAATATCAGTGTTATCTGGAGACCCAATTCGGCCTCTGACTGCAGTACTAAGAAACTTCAGCACTCGTTGCCTCAGGAACATCAGTGGTTGCTGTTAGGTCTGGCCTGCTGTTAAGTTTTAGAGTGACTAAGCACGTTTAAGGTGTATATGCTTGGAATTTGATTATCCCCTTAAGACGAAAGGCCAGAGCACCTCAGGGAGCTCGGTTTCTCTGTAAAACCACACCAAAAAACAATACTTAAGAAACACAAGGCTTGCCTTCTGCCATTAAAACCTGCAGGTAAGGGGGGGGGGATGCCTTTCCTTAAAGTTCTCCCAAATGCTGTTCTTTWWWWWWAAAAAAAAATTAACTGCACAATTTCTTCGGGGTGAAGTAACGCTTCCTGCTCATCAACAGGCCGCAGCCCGCCGGCGGCTGAGACACAGCCCGTCCCGCCGCTGCTGCCCAGGTGGTTTCCCGCCGGGGGCGCGGCCGGACACCCCCGCGGGCCCCGCCCCTCCCAGGGGACGAGTGGCGGCCCCCCCCCGCCCCGCCAGCGGCCGAGCCGCCCCGCCAGCGGCCGAGCCTCCCCGCACTTACCCCTGCGGCCGCGACCGCGCAGCCCCGCTCCCATCACCGGCGGTTG
>NW_028185150.1:4422577-4440749 GCF_003343005.1 Rhea americana
AGGCCGCGCGAGGGGCCTGGCCGGGCGGCGGCCTGCAGTGGGGGCACGGGACCCCTGCGCCGCTGAGGGAGCGGAGCGGGGACCGCSCCGGCGTCTCCCAGTCTTTTACTCGAGCTTGTGGGAGTTGGTGCCGCGTTGCTCCTTCCGTGGCCGCTTTAGCCTTCCGGGGTTTTTGAAACCATTGCGTTAGACAGCCCCGCAGAGTCGATGTACACAGCAGAGCGCATTAACTAACGGAGAGCACCTTCAATACCTATGACTAAGGGGTATTTGAAGGGGCGTGAGCGTGATACAGTGTATTCTATTTCTTCCCCCTCAGCCCCAAGCTTATTGGGAGAGTCAGAGATTGTGTTCTGTTTCTTCCCCCTCAGCTCCAAGCTTATTGGGAGAGTCAGAGATGGAATGACCACGGTCTGAAAGGGCTAGACCTTTGAACCTTGTGCGATCTCCCTGCTTCCCCCCTGAAATACGGTTTTGGCAATGTCTGAGACTTAGCTACGCTTAAAGCAGATCGTTTTGTTAGCTCCCGTCGGGTATCTGGAAATATCAGTGTGTGCTGGGAAGGCAGTCACACTGCAGCGTCTGGTTGTGGGAGAGTGCGTGCCTACCGGCAGTGGCTTCTGATAGCATGCACAAGCAGAGCAACTGTTAATTAACAGCTGGTTCAGAGGATATTTAAAAAACTTAATGTATCTTATTCTTGTTCTTGAATTTGCAAGCAAGTTTTCACCTTTTGTTTAGGCCTTGGAACTTAAGGCAGTAAAATTCAAAGTTGAGGAGGAGCCTGTCATTCTTTGTTTGGCTGTATTGTCTGTAGAAAATGTGTGTTTGAAGAGAATAATAGGCCAAATTGTTTCTTCTGCCGGGAATTCTAATGTGACTTAGAAGTGTTCTCAGATGGACTTAAAAATTACAAGTAATTTTTACAAATTCACAAATTCACTCTTTCACAAAATCAGAGGAAAGTTCAGATGCTTTTGAGATTCTTAGTGCGTCTGTGAAGAGAATTATATGTAATTCTACTCCARTATTTTCAGCAGGATTTTTCTAAAAGGTGCTTGTGCGTAATTTTTGTTCACCTATTATGATTGAATGGAGGTGCGCTAAAATGTCTATTAGTAAGTTGATAAAGAATTTGTAAAATTAGTGCTGGTGGTTATCACACTTGGACTTTTTTTAGTCTAAATTGTTTAAACAATTGGAGCAGATTAAAAAAGTGCTCCTAAAAAAAGGAAATCCAAAACATGCGTTATGTAACATACTGTAATAGGAACTGTGTACTTGCTCACTTTAAGTATCATTTTCGATAAATGTGAATGTATGAAACTAGCAAATAACTGTAAACCAAGTTGTCTAGAATAATTCAGATTGTAGTTTTTTATCTGCAAGTTTGACTGTTACTTCTCCTCTTAGTCATGTGTTTGGCCTTGCTATGCTTTATCTTTTATAAAGAAAAGCTTTGCAGCAAGAGCTCAGGACAAATCCCCTTCTGCTATAGTGAGAGTCAGAGCTGTAAATGAACAGAGCCACAATTGATGTATGCTGTTTTTCCAGGCTCCTGAAGCAATAGGCTGTTGGGTTTTGATCCCGCCCAGAAACACTTGAGTTTTGCTCTGCAAGGATATATAATACCGGTAAGTTCTAGAAGCAGACATTTCTTTTTGCTGTTTCCTTTTACTACAATGCAGAGTTTGCTTTTTCACAAAATACATGTACTAGCTKTTTTATTCTGCAACAGGTTTTATCTGCCACCCAAGAATAAAAGGTAATGGAGACTGAACAACAGGAGGAGACTTTTACCAACACAGAGACAAATGGTAAATTTTTTAAATGACTATTTCATTTTGGAATGACCATTYGATATCTTAATGCTTCTAAATATTTTTAATGCTTTAACTGCATCAGATATGCTTGTATCAGCAGCAATTTTGCATTTTGCATATAGTCTTGCAATTTTTAATTATCCCATGTGGTTATACATYCTTTTGTATCATGAATACATAATTTTTCTTTGGGGATACTTCAGATATGCCATAAGTAGCTTAAAGTTACAGCTAAGGATTTGAAAATGTTTGATAGCTAAATATTCAGTACCTGTTTGGACAGTGTCATCATGGAAAAATACTGTTAGGCATGCTGTATTCCGTTTTATGTATTGCGGTTATTACACTACAGGTATGGACATATGTAAAATAGCTCTAAATACTCACTTCTTTTAAGAGCCTAAAGGATGTAATTAGTGGAGAAGTAAAGGCATTGGTATTAAGTTTATTCGTGCCAGCTTTTTGAATACTGTGTTGAAATGCAGCTTTTCTATTATTTCACCAGTATTTCAGTATTGGAAGAACTACTTCCGAGCCTTTTTGGTTCRAACATTTTTTTCCAATTGTAAGTTGTAGAAGAAATACCACCTAGGTGATATTTTTAAATGAGTTTTCAATAACTAATATAGGTTGAAGTAAAAAAGCTGTATTATAGCATCTCAGAGTGAATGTCAAAACTTAGTTTTGGGCTAATAGGAAAGAGTGCTTTATTAGAAGTACAATGCATAAGCTTCACRTACATTCCATTTTGTTAAAACTTAGAAAGTTAAAAAAATGTTTGTTTCCCCACTATGGACCTGTCTACAGGCAAACGTCCTGCGGAAGATATGGAAGAAGAGCAGGCCTTCAAAAGATCTCGAAATACAGATGAGATGGTTGAATTACGCATCCTGCTTCAGAGTAAAGTATGTCTTTTTATATCACCCTGTTACTGCTTAGGGCTTTTTTTTTTAAGACATTGGTGACACAACCGAAAACGCATTTTATGTTTACAAACAGCATTTGCTTTATTTAATGTAACATATTAAGAATAATTATTTGTGCATTAATGGTAGCAGTGTCTTGCCAACAGCATTATGTTAAATTATTTTTTTTCAAGGATAAGTCTTTAATGGACTATGAGACTTTACAATTTAAAAAATCTTGCTTAAAACAGAGCAGTAGAGATGATAACCTGTTTCTCATAGTTTTGAGAAGATTGTTATTTCGAGGAGAATGACTATATTAGTCTCTGGAAGCAAGCAATTTAGAGAATGATCAGCTAATGATTGTAAATTGAATGTGAGAATTAAGRTGAATTTTTCAGGATCTTACTAATTCTTCTGACATGTAAGTCGATTTGTATGTATCAACTGAAAGAAAAGTGGGAGTAACACTTAAGGGGTTGCAATAGCTTCATAGACTAGTTCAAATTATCACTAGAAAGTATTTATAATTGTTGGTGATAAACTTGATTCTACTGCATCGAAAGTCATTCAGTCTTTTGTGTTGGGACAAGGAGTGTTACCTTAACTCTGCATGGTATTTCTGACCTATATTCACATCATGTGGAATGTTGCAAGAYGTTCATGTGCTGTTAGAATCATGTATGAACTGCCATAGTAGAATAAAAGCCATAGTAACATGCAGTCCTTGAAATAACCTAGTAAAAATGCAGTTATATGGTTACAGTTCTTGAATATCTAGCAGTTTGTTCCTGTTGATTTTGTAGACGTGAGATTAGTGACTGTTTATATTGGCCTTAACCKTCTCGGACTGTACCGGTCTGTGCAGTCAGTTGAGATGCATAGCTATAATCCAGAAGCAATGCTTGAAATTATCAAGAAGTATTCGGAGTGGGAAAATGAAGTTTGCACACATTTTGAAACAAAAAAAAAGTGGTAAATCATTCACTTACACAGCCTATGAAATCCCAGAAGATASGTTTTCCAAAGTCGTATTCCAACTATGAGATTGTTTTAACACAGACAGAATTGCCTAGCAACTTAAATTTGGAATTAAAACTATGTAAGTTGCAAAACTGAATATATTTATCTCTTTCCTCTGTTGAGTGGTAAGAGCTGTGTTAGCCTTTTTTTCCATTGACAAAGTATGTCAGTTTATTATTAATTTAATATGAACCTTTCACAAGCAACACACTCCCTCTCCCCCTGGCACAATGCATTGCAGGGGGTAATGCAGAAAGAAATGCATCATTCTTAGTTTTCAGTTCAGAAGCATAGACTACCATGTTGGCATAATGTTAACTTCTGAAAACTGTTTTTCAGAATGCTGGAGCAGTGATTGGAAAAGGTGGCAAAAATATTAAGGCACTTCGTACAGACGTGAGTATATATGAGTTTGAACTAATTTAACACCAATTCTTTCAGAGCACTACATTGAAAACTTGATTGCGTGCATTTCTAGAAATTGAGGAATTCAGTTCTAGGCATCAATAGTCTAGTTACAAGCCATTTTTAATGATTGTTAGAATAGATAACTTAGTTTTTCAGTTTGTATTTTAATTAAACCCCAGCTTGAGTCATATAGGAGGAGAGGTTTATATTAAACCTCTTTGCTTTCTAAAAGGATTCCATTAAATTACACACTTCAAGTGAGTTAACATCTTAATTAGAAATATTGATACAGCTTAAAACCCTTAATTGTACCATTTCCCACGTGTGTGAATCTRTTACAGTACTACTGAAACCATTGCAGGTGGCTGGCTTAAACCAGTAATAAGAGAAATTCTTTTAACTTCCTTAAAAAACAAACAAAACTGTCCATCTGTTCTTTCTTCAACAGCTTGCACATGAAGCACAAAAACATTAATGTTAAGGTTGCATGATTTAAATATGGGTATAGTACAGTAAAGATACATTTATTCTATTAGTTGGAAGCATTTCTAAATGGTCATGACTTATTTACATATTCACACTTTATAGTGGGTTGACTCTTGTGATTAGACACATGTTCAGCGTTAATGTTATGTATTTATAAAACTTGGCAGTGCTTCTTAAATTCCATTTGTTTACACTCCTGTACTTAACATCAGCTACGATTTCAGCAATTTTTCAAGCAGTAATCTGTTCAACACAATATTTGGTAATATATCATTACACAATCGGTTCCAACTGAGTTCATAAACTATAGCAACCAGRATTGAGGATTAAGATGAAATAGTTAGGAATCATACGTACACTCACTTACTTCGGCAACTAGTGTTTTCGTCTTTTTTTTATTTTTTTTTTAAGTAAATAAATAAATCACTTAAGTCCAGATATTTTAGACTGTTCTGGAACTTTCCCGATTTGCCCAAGGCTTTTGTCATATGGATCTTGACAGGTTTTGTGTCTACCCTCATGAGCCAGCCTGCTACTGAAACATCGTATGTTAAAAGTAAAAAGTAGTTTAGTCAGATCAAGTAACTCACTTTTAAGGTCCATACTGTTAAGCCACAGTCGATGTAGCAATCCGTTATTGTGTTAGTCTTCAGAACAACTTAAACTTGTTTCATTAATTGAGAGTAATGAGTATAGTTTGTATTAAATTAAAATTTATTGCTTTTCCCCCTTTTCCCTCTCCTTGTTTTTTTGGCCATATATCTCCGTTGCCCATGTACTGGATCGACTTGCCCCTGCGTTGCCCACCATGACGTTGGCCCATCCGCCCCTGAACGCCCATGTGAAAACCCTGGTTGGCTATGCCCAAAAATGTGCTCGTTGCCAAACGGGTACCATACTTGACAACTTCCGATTGAATACCCATGCCCAATGCCAACATCCACGAACGCCAATGACCAATGCAGTACAATGCCAGTGTTTCAGTCCCAGACAGCAGTGGCCCCGAGCGGTATGTCCCAACAGTTTATGCCTCACTGCCTGATTAGAAAGAGAGAAATGTATTTTATTACCTGCCTTTTATATAATTAAATAGTATCCCCTTATAGACGGTGTATTGTTTTTTCAAGTTTTCTGTCTTATTTTCCCCATTAAGTCTTTTTGTCACTGAACTTTTACGTGAGTTGCCCACCCAAACAATCCACTAATTTTATTTCAATGGAAGGAGCACAGCTTCAAGTGTTGCATATTCGCTGCATTGTAAATCAAATTGTTTCAAAATAGTCTCTCGCTCTGTCTTTGTGGCCCACCTTGCTCCCCCCAACATTGCCTGTTCATAATTTTCTGATGAAATGCTAACTCTCTGGTTCACTTTACTTCACTTCTCATTTGTGTTGTTTTTTTTTTGTCTTGCATTTGTATTTGTTTTCTTGCGGAGCCCATTAGTAATCTAATTTCTAACTGGTCTCATAACCTTACTCCAAATATAATGTTCACCACTCGCATATCCCCACTTTTTCTACGAGAAGGTGTGCCAGTTTTACCAATGTAATAGCGAGGGTATCCTAAATTAGTGGTGGCGGGGAACATGAATATTCACTTCTACTTTCAGTTATGCGTCAATTTCTTGCCCACTTAATCTGAGCCCTTCCAAAGCCCATTCTCTCTTTCTCTTTCTCTCTCTGCAAGACCTACCTAATCTTAAAGTTATCATGCATATATATTGGGCATAAACAAAGATGCATGTGTTGTAAATTCATTTAACAGGCTTACTTTAAATGGGGAATATTAATTGTAAGTTCTTCTGTGTAGTAAATCTTGTTAGATTTTTGTGCATGATTATGAACACAAAACTTACTTTCTCTTCTTCTTTTCTACCTTCTGCGTATTATCTGGTACTTATGGCCTTTGACAGCATCTTGAGTATAAGTGCAGATATAGAGACAATTGGAGAAATCTTGAAGAAGATTATCCCTACTTTAGAAGAGGTAAGTTTTTTAGGTTTGTTTTTTCTTCATTGGTACAAGTTTAGCCTTTAAAACAAAATGATTATATACTATTTTATTCTATCAGAAAATAAAAACAGCCTGTTCTTTWAAAAAGACCTGAAACTCTCAAACTATTCTGGCGTTCTGTTTTTTGTAGGGGATGGTGACGGTCTCTGCGTACTAAATCAGTGTTTAGAATCGTGTCCTCCCTTTTAAAATAACCCGTCTCCTGACTTTTTGGGGCCCAACTTTGATGTAGCTGTACTTTAATCTTGCCTTGTATGCTGCCTTGGCTTTGTTTAAAAGAAAAAGTGTGTTACACTATTTGATAACTTTCTATACAAATTTAAGAAGGCACACTGTGTGATGAAAGAAGGAAAGCTAATCTGACGTTACTTCACTTTGGGGCAAGGTGCATAAGTAGTTGTGATTCTGTCTTAGTAAATACAGAATTACAGTTCAGTGACAAATTAGGTCCATAGCATGGTGTTTGGGGAAGAAAAAAMCAGTATTTTAAATATTTTCTGGGAATAATAGTCTTTGTTTACATGACTCTTACTTACAGTATCAACACTACAAAGGCAGTGACTTCGACTGTGAATTAAGACTTCTAATTCACCAAAGTCTGGCAGGAGGAATTATTGGTGTCAAGGGTGCTAAAATCAAAGAACTCAGAGAGGTACTGTTTCCTATTCTTTTTAGATATGACTTCTGATGTACGAACAGCTTAGTGTTTTGTGTTCATAAGCAGTAAGGGTTKGTATCTTCTGTAAAGTAATTCCTTACAACATACTTCATACTTGGTTTCTCTGTACCGATAAAATCTGTGAGTTACATATTACAACTTTCTTGCAAGCCCTCAGAAATAAAGTGTCTGTTTGTGATAGAGGACTTTGCACCAAGCTTTTAAACATGTGAGTAGCAGAGCAATCTATATAAAGAAAAGATTTTATTTCATTTAATGAGAACAGCATTCATCACTTTTTTGGAATGAATTATGGAGTAGACCAGGTATATTGATGTGAAAGACATGCAAAACAGTTTAGAGTGATYGTATCTCCATGAACTAAGATGATAACGTTCGAACTTTTTATAATACAGAATATTCAAAAATTTTTTCCACTTTGAGAATGATTATTTTCTATCAGTGGAAGAATAAGGTTATATTCTAAAAAGCGAGTGGTCTTTATGAATCTGGAGAGTTGTGTTGTCTTTTCCCTGGCATTGTGTCAAGGCAATTTCAGATCAATTTAGGTGTAAGCTGTATTTTTGTGCGGATTGCAGAGGTAAAATGACTAGGCATAATCCTAGCAACATCACTGTTTTGCCTCCAGAGTATGTTTTTACAGTGTACGCAGTATAACACACCTTGGAAGCTCACAGGCTCACAATGGATATGTTGTTCTTTTGCTAATACTTAATTGAATGACAGTATAGATGAGCCAAAAATGAAAGATAAGAAATTAAGTTTCTCCTTTTTACTAGCATTTCATACAAAATGATGTCATTGTAGATCTTTAAAAGATAGTTTGCTAAACTTAACTTTCTTGTYAGAGCTCAGGAGCAAACATACAGTTAAAATGACTGAGTTGAATAGGGTAGTTTTGATTTTTTAAAAACGTGATTTTAATGTCTATTACCCTTTTTGTTTTCAGTAAGTTTATAATAAAGTCGTTTAAAATACTTGTATTTGAAAATCTTGAGCTTTTTCTTCCATAGAACACTCAGACTACCATTAAGCTCTTCCAAGAGTGTTGTCCTCATTCCACTGACAGAGTGGTGCTTATTGGAGGAAAACCAGATAGAGTTGTGGAATGTATCAAGATTATCCTGGATCTTATCTCTGAGGTAACGTGTGTTAAATAGGTTTATTCTGTTTTTTCAATGGCCTTCATGAAAGTTAAGGGATGATTTGGATGGAAAATCCTGTCTTTTCATGTGTATTTTGAATTTGGTACCTCTTACTTCTGCGTAACAAGGTGCTGGACAGTTATCTGCCATTCTTTGTTTTGAATTTGGGATGCACATTACAGGAGAGGGAAGCTTTGGTACAAGTAAGCCATTATTTGTGTTTTGCATATTGTTAAGATACAAAATAAAAGTTGGAGAAGAAGGGATGCAAGTTTAAGTCCTATTGATCAGTAACAGGAGGTTCGTTATCATAGTGAAAATCATAGGAAGCATATCACCTTTTTTTTTTCTGGATAAAATGATAGCCTTTCTAGATAGCGGGGTTAAATAGTCATAGCATTTTCCAGAATATATAGTTTCATATTTATGTTTAATATTGATTAAACAGGCTAACTGTTAACAGTCAGTGCTAACTCAGGCAGGGTTTTTGTTTTGATTGTTTTAGTCTCCAATTAAAGGACGGGCCCAGCCTTACGATCCCAATTTCTATGATGAAACGTATGACTATGGTGGCTTCACAATGATGTTTGATGATAGAAGGGGACGTCCTGTAGGCTTTCCAATGCGTGGAAGAGGAGGTTTTGATCGAATGCCTCCTGGTCGTGGTGGACGACCTATGCCTCCATCAAGAAGAGACTATGATGATATGAGCCCTCGCAGAGGACCTCCACCACCTCCCCCAGGTCGTGGAGGCAGAGGTGGCAGCAGAGCTCGTAATCTTCCTCTTCCTCCTCCACCACCTCCTCGTGGCGGGTGAGTTGTTGTATGAATACATTGTGCAAAACTCAAATAGAATTTGTTGAWTCATGTTTGTATTTCACACTTTCATATTGGTAGGGATTATGCAGGATCAAGTGTTTATTGCACCAGCCTATTTCGGAAAGTATTTTAATTGAATTATTTGCTGTACTGTAGCAGTCTACTAGTACTTACAGATGGTAGTTCTTTTTTTTTTTTTTTTGTAATGCCATTTCGAACTTGGATAAAGTAGTCAGAATTTCTGAGTTTTATGTATATCATGAATATGAAAATTTGGAGTATACAAACCAGTTTACAACASAAGTGACATGCTGCTGCTTTTCTCATTTTAGAGATCTTATGTCTTACGACCGAAGGGGCAGACCTGGAGACCGTTATGATGGAATGGTAGGAATTGAAAATTCAAATTATTTTATTTAGTGAATACAGTTAGGACTTTCTGAAGAAACTTGAGTCCATGTATTTAAATAAGGGGCATGTGTGCACCTGATAGAATTTGGTGTTATCAAAGTGTTTTGTCCATACAGATGATCCTTCCTGATGAGGAATGTTTGGAATGTGAAGAGTCACTTGGGGCATAAAGAGTATGTGGGGTGCAATCTGCTCCAGTGTCTGTCTTTTCCTCCTACCATGAACGGTGGTATAGAAAGTTAGCTATGCTCTACCTTGCAGATTTAATTATACTGACCTTTTACGTTGGGGGGAGGGGAGGGGTTATTTTAATGATGTCAGAAATAGGAATTGGGAGAAAATAAATCAAAAGAATCTTCTCTTAAATTCTGCTAACAAGACAGTCTTTGATTCAGGCAGGCATTCTTAATGCATCTGTTAGGAAACTTGACTAGTATCTTTGTAGATCTCCAGTTGGTCTGGCAGATTATTGCTTTTTCAAACCAGTTGTTGCAATTTTTTTGCCAATTTCTGTGTTTGCCAAAAAAAAAAAAGTGATTCCAGATGTTTTGGAAATCAGTGATCAAGGCCACTGATAAGTTGGTGGTATTGGATATACTGAATAATGTCAATGCTAACTGCTGCAGAAGAAACAAATTTCATAAGATACGGAAGCTTYAAAGGTAGTCTTCCATTGTACACTCTGAAATGCTTTTTTCTAGTAGTCACCTGCTGTTGTACTAGACTCCTTTTTCTTGGGAATAGAAATCATGGGCATTAAGGAGTTAAAGATCTGGAGTAACAATCTTTGTTTCTCCTCTGACTGTTTGGCACTTTACTAAAAATGACAGATGAGACGATATTTTTTTGTGGATGGAAGAGGAAGGGATGGAGAGGAGCTGTGAACTGGACTACCTAAACAAGCTTTACACTTTGCCTCCGTCTGGGAGGAAAACTTACTGGAAGTAGGTATTAAAGGAATGTCAAAATTGGGGCACCAGAAGCTWGTCAGAAATATTGAAAGACTTAAAATTTCTAATTTTTTGGGGACTCTGTCCAACCTGACTTTTATCAGGTTGATCTTGGCTTTCTTGACATGAGTTTCTGCAAGTACGTAAGTTTTCATTGCCCGTTTTCTCTGTTCCAATATGCAATTTTTTCTTGTTGCAGTGGAATTGCTCTTCATTTTTGATAACATTATAACAGAATTTCGTAGCCTRTCTAAACTGAGGACTGCTTCGCAACATAGATTGCATTTAATGTCTAGTTTTAGGTAGCCATAATCCCAGCATCCTTAGTTATAGAAGCAGATGAGAAGTTCTCTGAGGGATTGTGAGGCTGAAACTGTTAAGTGTGATGCCAGAAACATAAAGTCTTCCAATGCTGGCATTCGTTTCGTATAGAAAACATTCTCTAGCAAAACATACAATATGTGTGAAAGGCTGATTTCAAAGAGTAGGAACGCTTATTTTATGTAGATGTTTYGAAAAAAACAAGATTTTGTTCAGACCAAGATCGAGATCTTAGATACTGAACATACAAAAATCCGCACTTACTGCTAGTTCTCCTTTCCACTAGAGGCAGAAAGATTCGGTAGTTCAAGACTGGATGCTGAACCTTGAATTTTCTGGAATTTCTGAGGTATTGACAGTGTGGTAAATGTTAAGATGGGAGGAAAAATTTTGAATTGAAAAAAAAAATCACCTTGTCCTTATAATGTCCCCCACATAACAAAATAGTTGTCTCTTAGTCTGGTTTACAGTTGTAACCGGGCACTACTAGTTAAAAGAGTTCACTTGGTTTATAATCTCTTTTCTGAAGCTGTTTCCTAAAGGAGAGGCATTTGTTGTTTCTCTATTACAGAACTATATGTTTAAGGCTGTAACAACTCCAGATCAAATGCCTGTGAACCATAAAAGATATTTTGATAGTTGAGGAAACCTGATTGTGTGTATTCCTGCTGTTTCTAAATACCTGTTGGCATAGGAGTGTTCAGATATATAAACACAAATATATAAAGTGGACRAGCATAAAAAGCCATTTATCCTTTTTTTTTTATTAAAAAAAGGTCAATTCTTAGAGTTTCCAAAGTATTTTTAAATCTGAGTTGAGAAGTAAATTAGAATGTCTTTTCAAGGTGGAGTATATATCCAGACTTCTAATCTTTCTTCRCTTATTCAAATGGTTCCCAGTTCTTGATACTTCTAACATATTCTTACATACGTGCACCTTTATGTATCTGTATAAACACTTCAACAGAGGTATGCACATTAAGAATACTGAATGTATTTTGTATTTAAGTGATCTGACATTTAAAAAGTATGTRAGAAACTAGTAAAGGAAAAACATTTGTCAACTCCTATGTTTGAGTTTAAATACAGGAAGAAATTAACAAAACTTCACTCTTTTAGGTTAGTGCCTCAAAAATGAGGGAAAATTTTAACAAGAATTTGCTGCTGTCAGTTTGGGTGGCATATGTCTTTCATTAAATTTAAAAGTTAATGCAGTTCTTGTTTACTGTGTTTGTTGCCCTATTCAGCCAGTGTTTCATTTGGTTTCCATGTTAGGTGCGAGTAGTAGCAAGCACAAATGAGTCTGTAGAGTACCAGTGAACTTTTGTATTTTAGTGTGCTGTTCATGTTCTGTCTTACACATTTATTTTTTAATCCTGCATAGATTTTTGGATTCATAGTAACTTAAAGTGGATTCTCCAAATTATATGTTTATATTGTCTGCGGACTTCACAGCACTTGTTTTAGAGTTGTGAAGGAAACATTCTAAATACCACTTTTTAAAATTACATTGCTAATAAAATTAATTGTGGATTGCTAGCTAGTTCTTTGCTGCATGAGGTGTATGGAAGTGAATTAATAAAAATACGGTAAGCTGTGTCCTTCTTACTGGACCTGCTGTTGATACAGAGATAATGATCGGTTTTAGTCTTTCAAAGTGCTCTTAAAAAAAAAAAAAAAAAAAGCTTGAGAAATAAAAGATTTTAATACCTATAGGTAATACCTTTTGGTAAATGGTATTTTTGTAGCACTTAAAGGTCTTTGGAGAAAAAAATCTATTAAAACTTTGCCCTACCCTTGTTTGTCTGGCAGTCTTTGCAAGAGGAAAATCTGTTTACACTACAGAAAGAGAGAAGAAATTAATCAGTTAGCGTACCCCTACAGTGAAAGTAGAAGTGAACAAACCTTGTCACTCGTCTGAGTTAAATACTTTTTGAGTCTCTGTAGTGGATTAGGTGTTAAGGAAAATATTTTTATATACCTGTATGTATGTGTTTGCTTGCAATGCAAAGTTACTTGTAAACCTCCTTGAGAYGAACTTAATTTGGATTCATTTCCTCTTTTTCTCATGTCATGTTGTGCCTGGAAGATGATGCAGTGTCATGTGGATGCCTGTGATGACATGCAGCCGCCAGAATTGGTGAGTGTGTTCATGCTTTTATTTGGCTACTTTAATAGTTCATTTTGAGAAAATAACTTATTTGAATTGGTTTAATAATAACTAGAATTGCCTGAGCTTGAGTTTAGTGAGTGGCAGCTTGCAGCTATTGAAAATCCGTAAGGCTGTTCTTCTGATGCAGAGTATTGGCAGTTTATATCCTAACAGTGTGTCCTACGTTACAGAAGGAGCAGCATAGCCAAAAGAGAGGAGCTTTTCTGTTGTATTGCTTTATGTACCCCATTTTACTGTTCTAAGTTGTAACTGTCATAACCTTTCTTTTTCAATAGCAGTGGTGGTGTGTGCATTTAGGATATCTATTTTGTGTTAACTTCATGTTGTGTTTTCTCATGTTACAAACAAGGAACTTTAAAAATGGGTCTTTGCTTATAGTTGAGGATAAACTATTCTGCATTACTTATCTCTGTATTTTAAACTATCGCATTTAATTGTACTGATTTGTGATCATCAAATTCCTTACTCCTAAGGGGTCTTAGGAAGGAAAGTTTGAAGGGAGTAGTCAAATGTTTATGCTATGTAGAAGATGAAGTGCTGCCGAATATTAAACATCGGTTCTTAGCTTACATAAACACTGCAGCTGTAATTACTTCAGTCATCTACTGTCAAATTCATTTGCTATTCTGTAGTCTGGGGAGTAGAGCTGGGAAATAAAAGAAAGAAATGTTCATTAAAACAGAAAAGCCCAAAAAAGAAACCCCGTGCAAAACACCAGCAGAAATAATTGTGTCTTTTTATAAAATGTGCACCTCTGATCAGCCTCTGAATTAAGTCCTAAGCAGTGGCCTTCATTCTCCTGTATTTTGCACTCCAGTACATGTTCTATTATGCTGTATTACAATCTCTATTGCTAAGCAACATGATTACACAATATAGGTTGCTTAGAAACAGATAATCAGCTGAACACTCTAGTCTGAATAGCTTCCATTTTGATGTTGTTGCAAAAAGATAAAAGGTGGTTTAGGTTGTGAGGGGAAGGG
The DNA here is from genome assembly GCF_003343005.1 of Rhea americana. NCBI lineage: Eukaryota > Metazoa > Chordata > Aves > Rheiformes > Rheidae > Rhea > Rhea americana. Next base: position 4,436,716 of record NW_028185150.1, read on the forward strand.
AGAGTTGGTCTATTACAGTCTGAGACAGGTAATTCACACAAGTKTCTGCATTCTGAAGTTCAGTGATCTTGTTTAAGTTGACTACTGGAAAAGTGTGCACATGTATTTTCCACTTCCATAAGAAGGTAAAAAAAACGGAGTTTTGTACATTTAGAAGGCATTAAAACAAATTAAGCATTTGATAACAATTACCAGTCTACAAATTCTAGAAATAAAAGCAGTTAGGAGTGCTGCATTTCAGTGATTTGGATTTGGTGTTCAGTAGTTTTAGCAGAATGGCAGTAATGTATGTTGTGATTGTCCCTTGCACAAAGGAGGATTGTAGCATAATCTTTATGGAGAGATCAGTTACTAAGGTATTTCTGGAATTGAACTGGTTTTTCATCAAGATACAGATGAAGTAGAAGTGTTGACAATTTATGGAGCAATCCTTCTGACCCCGGAAACTGAGGTTTCCATATCTCCTAAGCTATACGGGATGTAGTAATAAAGCTGAACTCGGATCTTCTGATTTGCATGTTAGCTATTGGAAGGTCAGCAGTAGGCCAGTGTCAAGAACTGTCTACTACCAGTAGGGTAATTTGATAAGCTGGTATGGCTGGATCCTTAATATTATTTGATGCTGTATTCTCAGAAGTTTTAACAGGACAGGATAAGAGGTGTAAGAGATTTCTCCATCGCTATCACCACCACCTTTGTCCTCTCCCATCAGAATGCCTTTGACACTTCTGTATTTATAGTAAGGTGGTTTGGAGGTAGGGATATTTGCCTAAAACAGACTCAAAGGTAACAGTGTGGTACTTAAGATGAAAACATGTTAATGAAGCATGGCTATTTGCTATTTAAGGGATTTTTGTTTCTCTCTTTTTCTTATAGTTTGAGGGTGGCTCTGGATATGGTAAGTTTTCATACAGAATTTTTACATGCACTTTGTTACTTAGTCACTGAAGGGCTTGATGCATACGTTTAAATCAGACTATTCTTATGCAGGGGGCCGTGGTTCATACGGAGATCTTGGTGGACCCATCATCACAACACAAGTAACGATTCCCAAAGATGTAAGTTGATTTTGCTTACAATCAGCCTTTGCTCAGACTGYATAAGTAAATCATAATAATTTTGGGTGCTTGACAAGTACTTCTAACATAAAATAAGTATTCCTAAATTGCCCAAGATCTACTCTTCAGCATGTTCGTTTTGTGACTTCAGTGACACGCTGAACAATTGCATTAATTGTTATTACTGAATAATAGAAATGGTCTATGTAGCTGCTTTTGTGCAAATGAGCAGCTTGTTCTTTCAACCTTGTATTGCCTATGTTTATCAATAAATATTGCAGAGGTTCTTTTTTGGCTGTTTCCATTGAAATTCTTAAATTCATGGAAGCTAGTTGAACACTACTGTGACATCTGTAACTGCTTTTACAGAGAAAGTTGCATCAAAAAACGAATGCTTTGTTTTGTCCCCTAGTTGGCTGGATCTATTATTGGAAAGGGAGGCCAGAGAATCAAACAAATACGTCATGAGTCAGGAGCTTCGATCAAAATTGATGAACCATTAGAAGGTTCAGAAGATCGGATAATAACTATTACGGGAACACAGGACCAGATACAAAATGCACAGTATTTACTGCAGAACAGGCAAGTTGAAGCTTAATGCTGTCCTTAGTATCAATTTTAAACAGGCTTTTTTCCCTACTACATTCTAAAGCTCTTCTCTGTGATGTAGCTTCTAGAAGGCAGGTTTTAAGTAACTATTTGAACCTAACTTCTCCAGTTGGTAGTTCTGCCTTGATTCTCTTCTGTTCTCCATTCAAACTAAAATGAAGACACCCTCAAAACTAATCTTACTGGAAGACACCTTAACAGAGAGCAGTCCTCTCATTTCTCTGGTGAAAACTGCTGCAAAAAACTACTTGTAATAAATTACATAGAGCCTGTAGAAAATATAGAAGATTTCAGTGGATGTTGGTCTAGTTCTGTGTGGAAGACTAGTGATTTTGTTGTTTTTAGATAACTAAATTGACAACAAATCACAGTCTGCCATATGGCACAGGCCATGCCTCTACAGGACAAGTTGAAATCGATTGGTGCTGTTAATGCAGCATTTCACACCTTGCTGGCATTACTTTTTGTCTTTACTGCCAAATATTAACAACTTCAGATCTATTTTGCTTAATTTTGCTTTATTAACATGTTGGCTATCATAGCAATTTTTAATGTCTAACTTGAATGTTTGGCTTTAGACTACTAATAYTTGAATGTGTTTAAAATCATCCTATAATTATTAGCCATTATCTTTAAAAATTAATTACTCCTAAACGTTTTAGGAGTTCATAATTTAATCTTTAAGAATGTCATTGTGAATATTGATGCAAGATGTATGGTCAATCATTCTAATACATGCTTTTTTCTTTTTCTTTTATAGTGTGAAGCAGTATGCAGATGTTGAAGGATTCTAATGCAAGATTATTTTTTCTTTTTTATAGTGTGAAGCAGTATTCTGGAAAGTTTTTCTAAGACTAGTGAAGAACTGAAGGAGTCCTGCACCCTTTTTTTTTTTTTATCTGCTTCTGTTTAAAAAGCCAACATTCCTCTGCTTCATAGGTGTTCTGCATTTGAGGTGTAGTGGAATCTTTGCTGTCCACCAGATGTAATGTTTTAGTTCTTACAAATATTTGGGGGGAGGGAAAGGGCGCGCGAGACTAACATTGAAATTTTGAAACAGCAGCAGAGAGAGTGGATTTTATTTTTATTCATTGTTGGTGGTAAATTGTAATGTTTTCTGTAACTATTGTGAACACCTTGCTTTATGTACACTGTATTTTTTTTGAAGGGGGGAGAATACTGGTAGTCCATGTGTCCCTGGCATCCTTTAAGAGCAGTGTGCAGAATGTAATGCTCTTTTGTAAGAAACGTTTTATGATTTTTAAATAAATTTAGTGAACCTATTCTTGGTGGTCATTATTTTTAGATATGCATAAGGTGATATCTAAAATATATACCCTCCTCCTCCCCCCCTTCCCAAGAAGATGCATAAATGAAAGTTGCTGTTAAGCTTGCTCTTCTGCTTATTTGACATAGACAGAGTTAAGTGTTCTTGGTAAATTAAAGAAACAGTGTGAAAACAATAGCTCAGCTTTGCTATTTGGCAAAAAGCAAAAATACGCAAATGTTGTGTAAAATTTGATTTTTTTGCAAATGTTTGGCCCTCTTTGCAGTACATATATATATTGGTGACAGTATATAAATAAAATATTTAAAAAATGTGATGTCACTGAGTTACAGAGGTAAAGTACACCTAATTCTAGACAGCTTGCTTAATGCAAATAGTACTGTTAGAAATGGCAGTTGGTGTACCATTAACGATTGAGTTCTAGTTTTCAGAGCTTTCATTTGTATGAGGTAGAAATTCTTAAGAATTGGCAAATTGACAGTATCTAACTCTGTAATTTGTTTTTCATTGTATACAGACTTAAACTTGTTTGATTTCCCTGTTGTATGTTTAATTCCATAGGAAATATTTGTGAAATTAAAAAAGATAAAAGTACCTCTGACTATCTCATGTAATACTTTGGCATTTGTATTTATAGTTYATAAGTTTTAATTTCACTTCCTAAATAAAAACAGTTAAAAAATGCAAAAGAACTTTCCATGTCTGGATGTGGTGGATCCAGAGTAAGAGTGGATTCTTTCACTGTTTTTATTGGTTCTGGAGCATTTTACTCTTCTCAGCTCTTTCACTGTCTGGGTAATTCCTGTCATAACAGACAGCTGTACTTACCTTGTAGTGGGAAGCAGCCAGGAGGTGGAGGAAAAAAGAAGAAACGACTGCTTTTGTCCAGGGGAAGGAGGGTGCCGGTAGCTCTACGCAGGGGTGGAATTGGCCCTTCCTGGAGAAAGGCGAGACCGTAAGTTACGTGGGGAAATAGCGCAGGGAAAGGCGCCGGAGCGACGGGGAATGCTGTGGCGCAGCGGCGCTGCGCGTTCGCGGCGCCTTGGGGCGGGCGCGGGCCGGGAGGGCGCGCGCGCTGC
>NW_028185150.1:4440924-4448350 GCF_003343005.1 Rhea americana
GGAGGATGGAGGCGCTGCCGTCGCCGCTGGAGTCGGCCAGGTTCATCGCGGAGCGCAGCAGGGACGTCTCCGTGGAGGAGGAGGGCGTCCGGAGCGTGGCGGAGGCCCTGTTCGACAGAGTCTCGGCGGCGGAGTTCGGCGTGGCGGGCTGGAAGAGCCTCCACGAGCTGAACCCGCGGGCGGCGAGCGAGGAGGCGGTGAACTGGGTGTTCCTGGTGGACACGCTCAACTTCTCCTTCTGGTCCGAGCGGGACGACCGCAAGTGCCTGGTGCGCTACAAGGGCAAGAGCTACAGCGGCTACTGGTCCCTCTGCGCCGCCGTCAACAGGGCGCTCGACGACGGTGAGCGGCCGCGGCGCCGCTTGCGGGGGCGGCCCGGGGCGGCGGCTCCTGCGGGGTCTCCGCGGCGCTCCGGTGCCCGGGCGGCTCCGGCGCGTCTGGGGAGTCCCGCGCTTCTGAAAACGGTAGTCTGTCACTCGCGACGGCGTTGGCTAGTTCGCGCCTGAAAAATCTCTTTGTAGGTACAGGTGGGATTTTTGATTCAGTTCCTCTGTGTCTGCATGCAAAGTCAGGGAAAGTCTGTGTGAAGATACTCTATAAATGCTGAATTATTAGGAGCTATATGCCAGGTATATTTGCTTAGTTTGCCATGAAAACACCCCACTAAGCTGTGAGGACTAAGCAGATRGAGGAAAAAATGCACATTGAAAGAAAGGAAGGTACCGTGGTTACCGCTTGGAAGTAGTTATGTATAGATGGGAACTCTGTACAAACACATACTCCAGTTTGAAGCAACAGTTTGAGTGTAGTCACTTGGCTGACCTTAAGAGTTGACACACTTTTCAAGTCTTTGTTGCAGAATAAATGCATAAAAAATATTTGTAGTAGGTCACTACTTTAGTTCTTCAGATGTGCTGCTATATTCTAAAGATCTTATTTCTACTTTTGTAAAGGAATACCTATTACCAGTGCCTCGTATTATGCCACCATGACACTTGAGCAAGTTAAGCATGTATTTCGCTCTGACACGGATGTCCCCATGCCTTTGATTGAAGAGAGGCATCGTGTGCTGAATGAAAGTGGAACAGTTCTGTTGGAGAAGTTTGGAGGCTCTTTCCTCACCTGTGTTAAAATGAGTGAAAAAAGTGCTCAGAAACTACTGTGTTTAGTCGTGGAAAATTTCCCTTCTTACAGAGATGAAGCTGTATTTGAGGTAAGTTGGTTCTAACATTGAATTTTTATCCTAAGAACTTACTCCTTACTCATTGTAGCTTTAAAATATAGTTTTAGTTCAAGAGAAATAAGGAAATAAGCACTTCACCTCAAATCAGTAAAGGKATTCTATCTCTAAGAGGTCTAGCTAATATAAAGAAAATCAGACTTTGGAACTGATGTTCTTAATAATATGTGTTGCTATTAGTAGTAAAGATGGGGATGAAAAATGTTTTTTCTTTTAGATAAGACTTCTGGACTAATCTCTACTCTTTTTATTAAGATGAAGTACAATCATAGATTTCATATCTCTAAAAAAAAAAACCAATTTAACAGTTTTACTTAAGTTGTTGAAATTCAGTTTTGTATTCCTTATGAGTTACTTTTTTCCAGAAAAAGCTTGCTTGCTTTCTTTCATGTATCGTCTCTGTTTTCTTTGTTCTGTTGTTGCTGCAATATATTATGATACCGTCCTGTTCCCACTTGGATCAGGAACACATTGTACCCACTGCATATACATCATAATTGAGGTATTTTTTTGCCTGAAAAGTCAAAACCAGTTTCTAATCTTCTTTCTCTCCACTTTATCTTGAGTTTTCTGCAGCTAATAAAGGAAATAAAGCTCTGCTAAAATTGTGAAAATATACAACTATGGCTAATCCAGACTATTTTTGATTCAATAGACATTGCTTGAAGAGCTACAGATCAGAACTAAACCCAAATTATTGTACTTTTATCCAAGTTTACAGTACACTGAAGCTTTTTGAAACTGTTTCCCTGAAAGAAGAAAGCTGCTGGGAAATTGTGTGTATAGTATCTTCCATGAGTTCAGTTTTGTCTATACAGATACGTTCTTTATTACGTGTTAGTGATAAGTCTAGCTACTGCAGTATTCAGTTCTATCTACTGTAGTATTGATCTGTTACATCGTTATCTCTGGAAGACCTTTTTGTAGTGATAGTACAGCTTATACTAATAGCTTGTGCAGTGTTTTCAAGATAACTCTCTGGAACACAGTTCACTGGGGTTTCAAGTTAATTGTACTTACTGCTTAAATCTGCTTTTGAGTAGGTGTCATAATTTTATTTTCCTATGTCTCCTACTGTGGAGTTAACATATCGTATCTGCATGAACAATCACAGGTTATTGCTAATTAATCTTTGAAACTTCTAATCTAATTCACTGGGGTTTTTTTACATATGAAATAAAGCTTTTGAAGATTTTGCATGTGTGTGTGATCAAAAATGAAATATTTTCTAAGTGATGCATAGAATATTGTTCTTATCTTTATAGTGGCTGTATTTATTAACATAAAGTCTTTTATGAGATGGTGCCAAGTGCTTTATAAAGCAAGGCTCACTAAGAGCAGCAGCAGACTACAAAATGAAAAGCTGTTCCAAAAATTATCACAGACTGCAAGCATTGACATAGTAGTAAAGGCTCTTCAACCATTATGGAAGCCATTTCCCTGCTTTCACAAAGCAAGCTGTATATTTTGAACATGATGAAATAACATAAACCACTCTTACACCCTACTTGTAACAAAGCCAGTGTCAGCACCTAATGCCAGGGTGATAGTGATCATATTATCGACATTATTTCTTTCGCAGCAGGTTGAGATCCGGTAAGTAAGACTTTGCTTTCTATACAAGATTAGGAAGGAGTTGAAAACAACGCAAGGAATACAAAAACAAAATGGTGATCTTCAAGAACTATCAATAATAGAAATATATATGATAAATAAAATTTGTAGTAGACTTACACTATTACAGTTTAAAAATTACATGTCTCTGACAACTTTCCTCACCTACGTTCTGACCTCCCAGGATAACTTCTAAAATTAAGACAATTCCTTGGCCGTATGTTTTACCAAACATACACAACTTCTCAAAACTACGTATTAACTGAATGTATTTATTTAAATTAACTACATTCCTTCTGAGAAGTGAATTGCAAACCAAAAACAAACCCCTCCAAAAACTTACTGTACTAGTATGTTTTTTTTTTTAATGATTCCTATGGTCTTAAACTCAAGTGCATTTTTTTATATATTTGATACACTAAACTTGAATCCTCGCAGAAGTTATTTTAGTCTGTGTTAAGCTTGCATTTTCAGGATTTTTGTGCCCTGATACATATGCCATGGAGTCCTTTCAGATCTTCCAGTCATTGGCACTCCATATATGCTCCCCCCCCCTTTTTTTCCCCTTGTCACCTGAGACTGAGGATATAAAATAATAATGATCTACTTATTCTCTGTTTTTTTTTTTTTTTTTTTTTTTTGTACTAGCTGTGCTGTTGTGATCTTTTACCAAACCAGTATTCCTTCTTTCTCTTCGTATCAGTAGGTCTGAATCTCCTGTTACTCGCTTATTGTAGTGAGGAACAGATGCAAGTGTCCTCATTCTATTAGTTTTTCCTGGAAAGTGAGGATATTGAAAAAGCAGTTTAGTAGTAGTATCATCAGGTAAAATACTCCCTTTTTGGACAAGTGATATTATCTTTTAGATGTATCAAAATCCACCTAAGGCTTTCATTGCTGTTCTGTTGAATGGTGGAAAACTTTATTACAAATGTTAAGTAGTGTTTTTCATAAACAGAACTTTACACGAACTTCGTAAGGTTTATGCAGCATAGAAATTAATGATAACTGAAACATACTAAAAATCCATGTGCTTGATAAAAACTCCCAGATAGTATTTTTCCTCCAAATTAAATTCTGCATGAGATAAAAAGTTCCATTTGAATTCTTGTATCCTCTGTTTTTGTATGGCAGTTCTTTATTGGAAAAATCTTACTGCCTTCAGAAGAGCAACCTTTATTTTTCATTAGCTTCAGGGCTGTAGGATCTATAATGTAATGTGGACTATTATTTATTTGTTTCCTGTTGTGACATTTAAACAATATATTATTATTTAACATAGAAGATAGTATTCTCTAGAAGCAAGTTTGTCTGTCTATGCCAAGTAGGGAATGAAGTCCACAGAAAGAAACAGTTCTCAAAATGTTTACAGAAGCTACTGTTCTGTGAAATGTACTAGGACATCTTGTTTTCAGTGTTTTTGCTCTTTAATGACAAAAAATACACTGGAATTCTGGAATAGTCTGTAGTATCTTGGCAATAGAATAAAATTAAATCATTTTTTAAAATGTCATTTGTAAATTGTGACAAAGTGAAGGAGGGTAGTAGAGAAAATCTTGAGATGAATAGACTCCCCATGTTCTGTTTTAGAATAGTCATTTTCTGTTACGTCATGTTGGTACACGTGCTTTATGAAAAACTGAAAGACACTTTTAGCTATAAAGAAACCTTAACCTACCTGTAGCTATTTTTTTTAAAGATGCAGATTTACTTTTACACTTTTTTGTTCTCTCATAGAGTGAAAACCTCAAATCTATCAGGTCATAGCCTATCTTTAGCTTTTCCCTTTGTGAGTGATCACAAAAGCATACAAATTTTTGCAGGTTTAGCCACAGCAATAAAATATTCAGCAAAAATAGAACCGTTCATAATATTAAAAAAGCCCTCAAATTTGTGAATATACCGCTTACTGAAATGAATTCCCTTTTCCCTCTCTTTAACTACACACTACAGTGTCATTCAATATAGTTTTCACTAGAATTTTATTTCCCTAATATTAGGGGTAAGATGACTAACAAAATATGTCAGTTGTGTGATCTAATACATGCTGCTTATGCATGTATTGCATGGTTAGATGAACATTAGGGTTTCTGAAAACATTTTTTTGCTGTACTCCAGTTAGCATGTTTGCCCAGTAGAAATAAACGTTTAGGGGTTCTGCTATACAAGTGTAATATAAGCAATTTTTTATTATATTGCAGTAGTTTGTAGTATGTTTCTCTTATTTCAAAATTTTTAGGTTTTCATATGATATTTCTTTGTAGTTCAGTAGTGTCTTAATTTTAAGGTGTTCATAGTGTTGTTCTTTTATCCAATTTGTTAATTAAACTATTTGCTTAACCAGTATGTCAGAAAGTTGCCTTTTCTAGAAAATGCAACTCCCTGTGTGTGTCTCTGTATTTGTAGTTTCCTCTCGATATTGGTATCTCTCAGGCACTTAAATAATTTGGGATTTTTTCTTTATCAGAATAAAAAAGTAACCTTTTACAAACGAGCACAAATACTTGTGGCTGATACCTGGAGTGTATTAGAAGCCAAAGGAGATGGCTGCTTTGGTGACATTTCTAGTCTGACTATATTTGCTGACTACAGGATCCCTCAAGTTCTTGTTCACTTAAAAGCAATGAAATACTCTGAGGAACTAATGCAAAAACTATGTGAAGGTTTGTACCTCTCTTAATAATACTGTGCAATTGTGTTTTCTGATAGTGCAAACTAAAGCTAATCTTAAAGTGTAATGTTTTGCTACTRTGAGGGTTCCCTGGTCTTTCCCCTCCCCTATCTCCCCAGGAATGAGGAGTTCTTATGTAGCAGAGGAATGACAGGGGAGATCTTGTTCTCCAATAATAATCTCAAATGAGATGTTAAACTTTTTTTAATAAACATGAAATTGGATTAAACACCAATGACGGGAGATTAAAGAGCCATTCGATTTCGGAGTTTCAGAAGGGCCACTGTTGCCAAAAAAAACCACCACCAACAACAAAAAACCCCAAACCTCTTATCAGGAATGTAGTTTTGATTTTCAGATTTCGATAATAGAAGCACCAATTTCTTCCTTAGTTCAAAGAAGGTGTAGGGTGTGGAAATTCCTGTATATCTGTACTGAACTGCTAGAAACTACTGTTTATATAAGCACAAGCAAGATAATATTTAAAAATGTCATAGTTTTTAATGAATAGTCATACAAGATGAGAAATGAATCTCAGTTTTTAACCATCTTTCCATTTTCCTACACATACTATGAACCTCAATGAATAAAAACATAAGCTTATTCTTTTACTGCTGTAAAATGACTGTTTTCCAGTTCTAACATTACAAATACAGATACACAGACAAAGCACAATTGTCTGTGGATCTTAATAGAATGGCTGCATATGTAAAAGGAGCCATTTATGTGAATTATTTGTATGGGCACATCATTGGATTTATGGAAAAGATAAATCGTCTACATGGTATATTTAATCTCTCATCTTCTTTAAAGCAGTAAAATTAAAAATATGCACAAGAAATACATAGTCTTTGTGTTCAGGTATCCTTTTTGTCTCTGCAAAGAAATAGTCATATGTAGTATAACCCCAAAATACGTTCTTTTCTTAATCCAATCTTCAAATATATAATAGCCTTTTAACTGAATTTAAGACAGACTTATAGAAATGTGTTGGTAAACTTGAAACATTCAATAGAAAATGTGTAGCCACATAGTTGTTGATGATAGTGTAAGCTGTCAAAATTGCAGTCCTAGGATAGAATTAAAATGAATAAAAAGAGAAAAAGTGGGACATTCTGGGGCTTCTGTCTGTCAGACATAATTGAATTTCTGTTTCTTGTGTCCTGCAGGAGCAATTTTCCAATCTGGAGATAAGCAGGAGGTGGAGATCCGTGGTTGCTCTATTTGGTGTTGTGCATTGATTTGTAAGCACCTGCTGGAGCTCTATGAGAAGAAGGGTCAGGACATGCGTGAAAAGATCAATGCGGTTTTACTTGATTATTATCTTTGGGACTATGCCAGGGATCACAGAGAAGAAATGAAAGATATTCCATTTCACAGAGTACGGTGTATATATTATTAATGACAGTCTCAACAGTGGTTGTATTGATGCATTATTCTGCATTGCTTTTTTCATACTTTTGGTCTGTCAAATACTGATCTGGAACTTGCTAAGGCAAATTACTTGCTTTCTGATTATGCCTTTAGTAACTCTTGTTTTTTTTTTCTGAATCGTTCACTAGCCATCATTGCAATGAACAGTGCAAAACTTCTGTGGACAAAACCTGAGTGAATATTGATTATTACTCATGCTTCCAGCCCTGTGCTTGCCTGTGTATGTATATATGCATTTGTATACATGCACACAAATGCATACGTACCCTTTACACTCCAGCCGGTTGTTTTTGTGGCAGCACTGTGCCTCGAGGTGACCTGTTGTTTGTGCTCAAGAAAGCCGGAGCTTTTCCTGTCGCAGTGGATTATTACGGCCGACTGTGTGATTATTAAAAAAGATGCGTGCGCTGATGGGACTCGCGTGGTTACTGCTGCCGCCCGCCGTTTCCTCAGGGTGTGAGGAGCCG
>NW_028185150.1:4448591-4475351 GCF_003343005.1 Rhea americana
GCGGGGGCTCGCCCGGAGCCCCGCTGCTGCCAGCTTGGGGGCCCAGGCCGTCTGCCGGCGTGGTGGGGAGTAAGAGGCGCCTCGGCCCGTCGCAAATGCCCGGCGCTGCAAAATGCTGCTGCGAGCCGGGCCGAGGCCGCAGGTCTGCTGCCGCTTCGTCGCCGGCCGCGTACGTTAGGCGACCCCCTTCCCGCGTTTCGTGCGTTACCTTTATGTTCTCGCTTCTGTGCTGTTATTTCCTTGAAACAACAGTGTTTTTCTATTTTCTARTGCCCGACTTGTTCTATTTTTGTTTGACCTGTAATTAAGAAAAAGGAATTTTAGCATTTAAAAAGAGTGTCAGCATGCTAAAGCAGTGCGTGCCTGTGGATACAAAGGATGCTACCTAGATAAGTAAAAACAGAAAATGACCAAACTGTGTTTTGAATTGATAGTAAATTTAAATAGTTGTTTCTGATCACAATATCCTTTGTTACCAGCTTTATTTCAGCCTCACACTTCAGCTTTGCTTTTTTTCTTCTGCTCAGTTAATAGAATAGGGTTTTTCTTTTTTCAGTTTCCAGATAGCTTTCATCTTAGCTCAAACGAGCTCAATCGAGTAAAATAACATGCAAAAACTAATTTCTTTGCAACCATAAAAKAATGTTTGAAACTGGCTATATTTTTAACAATCTTGAATTGCAAATGTGTAATAATTAGGTGTATTTAAATCCTCAATAGGCAGCACAAGTGCCTGCTTTGTGCTTGCTGAGTTTGAACTGCTTGGTCTTTCTTAAGTAGAAGAGARTTTTAAAGTGTGTTTGTGTGTATGTATGTGTATGTACATACAATTTGGGGAGAAAAATGTTTTGTTTCACTGATCTCTGTTGCCTGTGCAGCATGAATGCTGCTCTGGAAAAATAAGTGGATTCATTCAGGTATATGTTTTAACAACAAAGCTTATTAACAAACTCTTATGGTATTTTTGCTTCTCCTGACTGCATTATGTTCAAATGGAAGATAAGGTGACTCTCTGAGTTCAGGTTAAGTATGTCATCTTAGAAGCAAATGGAGATAAAATTAGTTTATAAATTGATACCACAGTTACTGATGTAGCTGATTTTATACCACAGTTATTTTTCACAGTGTAGTTGTGTTCACATATTTTTTTTTAGCGGATTCTTCAACTTTGTGTTTCAGCAGGAAATTAATTTTTAACTCAGAAAACTTTTTTTTTTTTTTTTAGTTTCGTACAACTGAGAATGAGGTGAAGACAGGAATCATAAAAGATTTGTTAATGGCTCCCTGAATACTGAGTGAGGAACACGGAGATGGAATCTGGTATGGAGGAGATCCCAGTTAAAGTTGCAGTACGAATCAGGCCTCTGCTTTCTAAGGAAGTTCTTCATAATCATCAAGTGTGTGTGAGATTAGTCCCAAATACACAACAAATTATCATTGGAAAAGATCGTGTCTTCACTTTTGATTATGTATTTGGCAAAAATTCAACCCAAGAAGAAGTATATACAACTTGTATTAAGCCTCTTGTAGTGTCTTTGACTGAGGGATATAATGCTACAGTATTTGCTTATGGGCAGACGGGTTCTGGAAAGACCTATACCATTGGAGGAGGTCACATTGGTAGGTAGTAGGAAGTTTATTTTGTTGTTGTGGCTTGTAATTGGTCTATTTGTTTACCTCTATTTAATACATAGATGATTCTGCAGTTTTAAAATAATTTCACTCAGCAATTATATTTTGAATAATTTTCGGTGTCTAGATCGAATTATCTCTGGCTTTTTCTTTGTGTATTTTTTTTCCTTTGATTTCYTGTTTAGCTTTCCCCTTTACTGACTTTCAGTAATTCTGTTGGCCCTACTCAGAACAGAGAATTTTGTACAGCTCTCTGTAGTCTAGTAATTTCCATAGAGTGCATCAGTAACATCAGTAAGACATCTAAGCATTGTGCTGCTAATAAAATAATTTTTAAGGATTAATGGAAAAAAAGTATGGTAAAAATATGCTTCTAAAGTTTACTTTGTAATTGAGCGATTCTAAACAGAGATTTTTCCACAATTTAGGCTACACCAAAGATATCTGAGAAAAATAAAATTTATAAAGTGCTCTTTCACRTTTTCCATATTAGCATGCAACTTTTTGAGAGCGTGGCAAAGAAACTAACTTCATATTTAAATTTCACTTTTTAAAAAGTGAGTATATGAATCTGTTCTATTTAATTAACTTGATATTTCCAAGCTATTAATTCTCAAATACCTTAGATTGGGKAACTCTTCTCTGTAATACTTTGCAGAAAACCTTGGTAGCTTCTGCATGTATGTATTTTGCTTTCTGCCTTTCTACAAAGTCCTGTTTCATAAGCTTTGGGTCCTCTTCCCTCTGATCTGCAGAAGTGTAACAGTTTCTTCTGTTTAGAGGGATAAGAAAGAGACCAGGAGACAGACAGAGGCTGACTAGATTTTTCTTGGTCTCTTTATCCTCCTCAAAATAGTCTGTGTCATCATTTCCATCTCTTTCCCAGACCARTCCCCTATTTGATTAATATTGCTGTAGGCTATGGATTGTGGTAACTTTTGAAAGTCTGAGTTTTCATATCTGAAAATTATATATTCTGTTTCTACATAAAGGATTTGAAATATTATTGTTAATGTGCTAGTACATTTAAAATAATACTATTTCTTTCATTTTTGTCAGCATGATTTTAACTAATTCAATTTTCTCTTAGTCTGGTACCCACAGAATGCAGTAAAGTTCTATGTTAGTGTCGTATCTATGCAAGATGAATAGAAGAAGGTAATATTGTTCAGGTATCTTGACTTATCTATGAGTCTGACTTCTGCTCTACCTAAGAGGACYTGATGGCTGATAAAAGGAAATGCTTTTAACTAGTTTTACAGTTGGGACCAGATTCTGATTTTTAGTAATATAACAGATAAGAATCTTGATTTATGATAATGTCACTGTACTATACTTTATTTTGCCAAATCTAGCAATTTAAATAGCACCTCTACTAGTTACTTCAGACCTTATCTTGCAACTATCAGAATATCAAAATGTAATTTGCTTTAAGTTTGGTGTCAAGGCAGGAATTCTCACAGGAATAAAACTGTAATATACTTCTTTGTGGTTCAGTATTTTACATTAGACTGTTTGTTTCTTTTTATATACCAGTATTTCAATGGGTAATCTTTGTTATTCCACAGTATGCACAATCCTTTGGATTATCTGTGACTGTAATATTTGATTTCAGGTCAAGTTTTAAAATTAACTGTTTGAATATTAGATTTCATTTCTTTGATAKAATGTCTGCATTTTAAGGTAGTATTTATAATAATCACAGGAGATACCAAATTGTTTTACGGTATTTTTATTTATGATTTAAGTCTTCTAAGTGGATATAAGTAKATTATTGTAAATCTCTTGGTAGATATTAACATTTTCTTTATATTTAATTCTGCCTGTTGTTCTAACTTTATGCTGTCTTTCCTCTAGCAGTAGTTATTTAATATTCTTGTAAGTACCATTGTTAGCTAAATTATTTAGGTAGTGGATGCCACAATATATGACTGTTCAAAACTCAGCTGCTTTAGCTTTTTCATGTATATTTCTTAAATTCAGAGTTAGTTGTGAGTAACTCTTTGTTTCCTTGGTAAAAAGAAGAAAGATACTTGGTATCCTCTCACAAAAGCTATTTGTGGAAACATTGCCCTGTGCTGAGTATTTTAAAAAAAGCAAAGTAAGGCATTAGTGATCCATATGTAGTTTGAAAAAATAGGAAATTATTATAAACAGTGGCCATAAATCTTGTTTCACCAAATTACTAATGGTCATTACTGTACTTAAGTGAAACTTGGAGGTATTCTTTCTAAACCTTAGTTTAGAAACTATACATATTGTTACTATACATAATGAATTGGAACGAAGAATATCCTCTGAACAGCATAGGGTTAAAGCAAACTCCATATTTTTCCTGTTTTGGGGAATCTAACCTAAAATTATTCAGAACTTAACTTTGAATCCTATTAATGTGTGCAAACAAATAACTCTGATTTTCAGATATGCAAATATTTACATAAATCACTGGAAACACTGAACACTTCAGATTCCTTAGTATATTGAGTAATAAACTTCACAGACTTCTGTCTCTTATCTTCAGCCTTTGTAATTTCTGTGGTAGTGACTGCAGCTTCTGTGATATCTTTGTTTATTCTTTAGCATCAGTTGCAGAAGATGAAAAAGGCATAATCCCAAGGGCTATTCAGGAGTTATTTCAGCATATCTCTGAAAAACATAACATTGATTTCAGTGTGAAAGTATCATATATAGAGGTTTACAAGGAAGAACTTCGAGATTTATTGGAGTTGGAGACCTCTGTGAAAGATTTACATATCCGAGAAGATGAAAAAGGAAATACAGGTAGGGTATCAGCTCTATAACTCATGCATTTGGTTTCCTTTGTCATTTGGGTGCTCAAACACAGATTATTCTTGCCTTCTCTTGAACTTACTGATTACTAACACTAAAAAAATTTCTGTTTTCAGAAAATACTAAGTTTAGCCTAGGTGATTTGAAGCAGCCTTGTTTTTTGACACTTGTGAATGATACAGATATTCAATGGAAATGTCTACAGATAAGGTAGAAATACAGTTAAGTTTCTGCAAATTCTTCCTAAAAACACAATGACATAAATGTGATTGTTCACCTGAATAAGTATTTCAAAATTGAAACTCCGCTTCTCACTTAAAAATTATAATGGTTAAGCCATTTATAGTATGAATATCTGCCCACTATTTCCATATTAAATGTGTGGGAGAAAGGAGAACATCTGGTATTTTTTTGGAAGCTTTGAAATTAACACTTATCCCATAGTCCTTCTGTGCACTACAGGCAAATGCCAGAAAAATCCCCCACAGAAATATTTTACTCTGAAACTGTGAGATCTGGATATTTTTTTCTTTATTCTTTATTTTCAAATTGTTCTGTTTGTTTAAAACARTAATATTCTGTTGCATTGAGCTGGCACAGCTTTCTTGTCTGTAGGTGGAAGAAGGTACTGATGTACATTTACTCAGTGCAAAACCTGAAGGTAATATCATTGCTTCATGATGATCCAGCAATATGTTTTAAACTGTGCTCTTTTTCAGTATGGTTTCAGTCAGCTTCAGTAGATCATGTACCTGCTAGGGCAAGATCTTTCAATTCTTTGTTAAAAGTATAGACAAAAAACATGCTGATAGAAATACTCATTGCGCCTTCCACATTATTAGATTATTCAAATAAGGAGTAACTGTCCAGAAGGCCCTGCTACTTGAATAATGTAAAATGAGATTTCTGTTCTTACCAGAGCTTAGGAATCATTCCTAAACTACTGTAAACTTTACTTTCCCCCCCCCCTTTTTTTCCCCCCACTGGAAGAATACCCTTTAAGCTGAGATTGCTCATACTTTTCCCAGATCACACTAAATTGCAAATTGCATGTGGCTAAAAGCTGTTTATTATGCTTAATTGTTATTTGTTTCAAAAGCTTTAGCATGGTACACCGATATATTAAATATCCACAGGTTTCAGATGTGCTGTACCTCATGCTTTTCACATTTTGATGTTTTATTTTCCTTTATGTATGTGCTGTGAGCTCATAATAATGCAGGCTTCTCTCTTTCTCTAGTTCATGGTTCTGGATTGACTATTCATAATTGCTGTAAACTTTTGCTAAGAGTTTAGGGTTACTATTCTTCATTTCTTTCATTTGGTGTTTGAAGTGATTGTTGGTGCCAAGGAATACCAAGTTGAATGCGCAGATGAAGTGATTAGCCTGTTGGAAGGTGGCAATGCAGCTCGTCACACAGGTACAACACAAATGAATGAGCACTCCAGTCGATCTCATGCCATTTTTACCATCAATATTTGTCAGAAACAATCTGCAGAGTCTCAGAAAAATACTGATGATGCTCAAAATTCATCTTGGAAATCCATTCGTATGATTGCTTCAAAGTTCCATTTTGTGGATTTGGCAGGATCAGAGAGGGTAACAAAGACTGGAAATACTGGTGAACGGTTCAAAGAATCCATTCAAATCAATACTGGTTTGTTAGCCTTGGGAAATGTCATCAGTGCACTTGGAGACCCAAAGAGAAAAAGCATGCATATTCCATACAGGGATGCTAAAATCACTCGTATTCTGAAAGACTCCCTTGGAGGAAATGCCAAGACTGTCATGATAACATGTATAAGTCCATCCTCATCAGATTTTGATGAATCTTTGAATTCTCTCAAATATGCCAACAGAGCCAAGAATATTAGAAATAAACCAGTTGTAAACTACAACCCTGATCAAGACCGGATTGATGAAATGGAACTTGAAATCAAATTGCTTCGAGAAGCTTTGCAGAATCAACAAGTTAGTAATCATGCTAATCAGGGTTCACAAGACTTGAATCAAGAAAGGACTCGAATAAGTTTGCTTGAAGAGCGTCTCACCCAGCTTCAGGTCAAGTGCTTCCATTATAGAAATTGCCTAGATGAAGTCTTCCCATTCCTGATTGATTTGAAGGAGGATGTTAGCTTAAAAAGAAGTCAGCAGGACAGGTTGCAGAGCTGGATCGCCATGGTACAAGAAGTAAGGAAGGAAGCACTCGCCATGCAGCAGATTGGTATTGGGACTGGAATCAACCAAGAAGAGCCCTATCAYATCACAATTCTTCAGCTAAAGAGGGAACTAAAAAAATGCCAGGTAATTATAAAGTGATAATTTAAATAAATATTTAATTATTAAATAAACATTCCATGAAATGACTGTCTACTAATTCTTACATTCATTTTTGTGCTATCTTGAACACTGCTGTTTGCCTGCTCCTTTGGCACATAATTTTACTTGAATGGGTGACTGAAGTATCACCTTCATCATAGTAGAGATAAATGACATACTTTGGCTAGTAATTTTTAAGATGATTCTGTGAGATTGAGCTGTTGCCTTCTGTTAGATTTTTTGATTTTAGGCTATGGTAGTTCCAGTTGTCCTTTGAACTCAGAAATTTTTTTAAGTCCTGTCAGCAAATTAGTCTATCAGAAGCATTACCAGTGTAATTACAAAGCAGATATTCTGCTACTGTCAGTGCACTTACAGATAACTGATGAGTTAAGTTCATAGTATTACAAGGTTGCAGGTATCTTTTCTCATGTTATTAAATCAGATTTTCCTAGCCTATATTTCTTCAGCAGTGTTTCTGCAGTGTTTCTGCCGTGAACATTCTCCTTTTCATTATCAGGCCTTTAGCTTACTGAGTTTCTAAACTATTTACAGATTTCTGTTTCTTACCACTTTTTCTAACACTTGTTTCTGAGTTATATATCAACTTCTTTCTTGGTGCCATCATGCTTCTTTACAGTTTTCCAGCTGAGGTGAGAATTTGAAAACAAGATATGGGTTTCCTAGCACGCAGCTCTCTCATGAAGATCTGCTCCTGCTGGTAACTCTGAAATAGCTTTCTCAGACAGCACATAATAGTGCCAGATGACGATCTATGTGGAGAAGAGCTCTCAGCCTTCTCAAGCATGATAATGTCTCCTCACAGAATTGAAACATGATCAAATACATAATTCTTCATAGGGACATCCCCATGTATGTTTAGAAAGTGWATGTCTTGCATATACTGAGCTAAAATGTTGACTATGAATAACAAAACATCCTAAATACTGCAGATATTAAAACATACAATAAACAGAGCCTCAAATGAAAAATATTTTTTAAAGTTGAAATTCTGGTTTGTAACTAGAACTTGAATGAAGTTCTGATGAAAAGATGATTTTTATTGGATATATTCATAAACTAAGCATCTTGTTACTGAAGGAGGCTGTGCTCCAACAAATCAGAATTTTATAGCATCATCTTGTTTTGCAATTTGCACACCAAATTCTGATAAACATGTAGACTGTTATCAGGCAATTGCATATATAAATTCTGTCTTCTCTTTAATTCCTTTTTAATACTCTGTTCTTGGTTTCTGTCATTCTAAATTTCTGTATTTTAAGCCTCTGATTCCAAGGTTCAAAAGAGTGCAAGAACTAGGTTAAATTGAAAGGTCCCCTAGGTCAGTATGCTGTCAGTAACCAGGAACAGATGGTTAGAGCAATAAAGACTGAAAGACTGATAAACTGGCCTTATAGCTGGGCCATTGAATTTAATATCAAACAGTGGACCTATTCTTGTGTGTAAACACTTTTTTTTCCCTTTTTTTTCTTGTTACCATGTATCATTACGTGGATGGTGCTGTCTTACATGAAATAAAAAATACTGAGCACATATATTCTGATACTTAGTTATATACATTAAAATAAATACTTCTTCAGCAATAGTTCTTAGTTTGGCTGATCCCTCCCTCTAATGTTTCTGTTACCAATATGAAAAACTGTGGCCAACAGAGTAAGCAGAAATAACGTATTTATGTTGCCAAATATATTGCTTGCTTACTGTTGTTCTTGTGAGCCAGCAAAGGCTAGGAAACTATTGTTTTACAGTGCTTAGTTGCAAGTACATACTCATGTTGCATTTTACTTATCACATAAATAATGCAGACTGTGCCATCTGTATTTTTGTTTGATATGAGTTCCTGGGTTTCCTACAGAAGGGTACATTCATGTAAATGATATCTTGGGAGGAGATGTCTTCTTCTCTAGTAAAAGTTAACTAAAATATTTGCATGTGACAAATGATGAGTTCACTGTTTTCATTTAAAGATCAATATTGTCTAGTTTAGTATGTATTGTTTTGGTGTAGCTCCATGTGTTGCATACCGAAATACTAATTTCCAGAAGCCAAYTGCATAAGGTCAAGAAGAAAGAAATGGACAGTGTGCTGCTTACTTCATATCACTGCATCCTACCCCATGCTGTCATCATGCTAACATCTGCACAAGTTTTTTTTACTACTGGCCTGTATTTTCCTTTCTTTTTTCTGTAGTTGGCTCAGCTCTGAATGATAATGTAGTAGCAATATGAGGTAGGATACAAATGTCTGCTAAGTTTAATAGAAACAATGCATTGGATTGGTACATAGACTTTGGACAAGGTTTTGCTGTCTAAAGAAACATCAGGTTCTTGAATGCATTCTTAAAAGCTGTTAAGATTTATCTCATCTTGGTAGAAAGGTGCATGTGAGCTAGTTGTACAGCTTTATCCAGTGAGGTGATACTTCCATACTTTGCATTTGGCTTTTACAGTCGTCTTATGGTCTCTTTAGACAGTTACCTGAGTTGCAGATGTGGGAAGCCATCTTTATTTCTTCATTTTGAGAACTGTACTATTCTTGATGTTGAGACCGTATGGCTATGTCTCACAGCACATTATAAAGAAAATAACTGTATTTACAMACCCACTTTATTCTGGAGCATTCATTGTGGGTTTATTTTTTTTCTGTGGGAGAAAGAAACTTGTCAGAAGGAAATCAATAGGTGAAACAGAGACGTGAAAAAATAATTAGTAGAAACAGTGCACAAACACTTGGAGAATTTGCCATGCACACTTCAGAACTCTGTAGTTCTGACCACATGTTTTCATCCCAAATGAATGATTTCTTTTTTTCAGTTGTAAGAATAATACTGTCCCCTCTTCCCAGCTGAACTGTCCTTTTATTTTCTAGCAGGCTTTAGTTATGGACGAAGAAGTATTTAGCCAGAAGGATCATGAGCTGAAGGTACTGCAGAATCAAATAAAGACATTACTACAAGAGAATGAAGAACATCTGGAATCTTTAAAAGAAGCTCAAGAAACAAACAGATTACAGGTATTTTTCCTCTGGTACATATCACTGTGGAAGAATGGTGCAAATGAGATGTATGCCTGAATGTATTCATTATTTCAAGACCGGTTTTACGTTTTGTTTTTTTGTATTTGTTTTTTGGGTTTTTTGTTTGTTTTTTGATATTAGTATCCAACAATCTTTTAGGCATTTTGTCTGAATCAAAAACTGTATCATGTAATGAGTTGGGTTTATCTAGTGCACRAAGCAAAAGACAATGATTCATAATGTTTGTATACCAGCCTAAGTGTGCCACAGCCTTCTTGTATGGTATTAGGCAAATCATTCAACCTCTCTATGCTTAACACACACACCCTCATTGTGTCTTTTGTTTCTAGGTTGTTTCAGGATTCTTCCTTAATTGAGATTTGGAAAGCCTCTGAAGGATTCTAAAGATTCTATAGAATGCTTTAATTGAGAAACTCTATAGAAATATGTTTTGTTATAGCCTTAGTAAGCATGAGAATAAAAATTTGTTGCCTTTTGACTTTGTAAGGCAGGATTTTGTCCTAGGTTTCTGAGCATTACCATTATAGGAAGCTGAGTAACATAGTGGAAACTGCTTGGSTTTTGCCTATGTAGATCACTTGTTTGGTCATGAAATGGTGATGGGCAGTTAGTATGTAGTATTCCAAGATACACAAGATCATAAGTGGAGTAGCTGCTGTTGCATATCACATGGACGATGGACAGAATATCGTCTCATTCTTTTGAAGAAAACAGCATAAACATGGCTAGCTAGTACTCTTYTCCTTATTTTACTTTTTCTCTTTTTTCCTCCTTTGCTGATGACTTGAGGAGAGTCATTGTTGATTGAAAAGTAAGTATACTGCTCATTGCATTTTTCTTCCCTCTGTCCCTTTCTTTTTTTTCTGTCATCTCTGGCTAGTTTTGTTTTGTTTTCCTATACAACATAGTGTCAGGTTATTACACTAAGATGATGCTCCTGATCTATATTTTGTAATATACAAGGTCAAGGTAAGGAATAGAAACAGTCACACAGTGAGTAAAAGATTTGGTAAAAGTCCCAATCACTTCAGTATCAGAGATGGGAGAAGAGCTTTAAACTTCTCAGGCACCAGTTTTGTACTTAATCCACTGAACTGCCCCCTTTATTGAAAAACGTAAATGAAAATAACTAGGGAAATTAAAAGTAAATGCTTGTGTCAAATAGTTTGACATGGCATTCACAGGAACAAGTAATTTACTGACACATGATAGGATCAGAATCACAAAAGTAACATCTACGTATACATGTAAACATTTGTTACCTAGTATTTATGTAACTGCTATTGTACTATGGGGTTGTCTGTGCAAGACAGAAGATGAAGAGTTGAAGACTGCAGGGGGGATCCCTGCAGTTGGCTTTTAGTGCTACCAAAATTATAAAGTTTTACATACATACTCTACTCCCTATGACAAAAGGATATTGTATTGCRTACATATGTATTGTATTCCAATAAAAGGTCAATTTTCAAGGCATTTTCTGTGTGCTTCTGTCCCATATGACAGGACAAGAGGCAACAGGCACAAACTGAACCACAGGAAGCTCTGCCTGAACATGAGGGGGAATTTCTTCCCTGTGAGAGTGATGGAGCACTGGACCAGGTTGCCCAGAGAGGTTGTGGAGTCTYCTTCTCTGGAGATCTTCAAGGCCCGCCTGGATGCAACCCTGTYTARCATGCTCTAGGTGACCCTGCTGAGCAGGGGGGTTGGACTAGATGATCTCCAGAGGTCCCTTCCAACCTTACTGATTCTATGATTCTGTTATTCAAATAGAACTTGCAGTCTCAAAAAGCAAGATATAAAGGATGAAAGAAAAATATATGATTCAGAGTAGGAGAATGCAAAATATCTTTCATTAAATACTTTCAGTTGACTGTCACAGCTGTATTGCTTATTTTCTGTTGTTGGTAGGCCAGATATTAGAGGTACTCTGAAAAGAAGTGAAAGTAATGAAGGGGATTGAAAATGGATATAACCTTGATGTTAAAGATCGATTTCTGGAAGATACGCAATTTTGAGTAATATTGAGAGTGCTGTAGGAAGGGCAGATAGATAAATTCTCCAAACTAGTATATTAAAGTCGAGGCTGAGTAGAAGCAGTACCTAATACACGGGATTCTGGATTCATGCAAGTAGTTGCATATGTTTGCTTACTAACACTAAGAATATTTGAAGTGAGATTGCTTAAAGAGGAAGYCTTTGTACACGTTCAGTTATTTCGACTTAGACCATGTGTTCCATTTAAATATTTTGTACTGAATTCCTATGTTATTCCCCCATAAACACAGAGAAATAAAGCAAGCACAGGCTGAAAATAATGTTGTCTGCTTCTCACTAGATGCCTAGATAAGCTAAAGTAACTAACCTAGTATAGGCCTTTCTAGGAAAAAAACCCTTCAAAATATTTGTGAGAGTTTGGGTGGATATATTAGTTAAAATGGTATGTCATAGAATTTTWATTTTGTTGGAGAGTTTGCATGTTTGTTCACTGCAAAAGAATTTAGGGTTRATGAGTGATATACAAGATTCATGATCTTGGTAATGAATTTAGGAAAGATGAACGTGATGGAGAGCTGATGATCAACAGCAGTTCTGGTTTGTGTTTTGTTCTTCCTTTGAGAATGAGAAAATGGTGGAACAGCAAATCCTTATTGATCAGCTAAAAGACAAATTAGAGAAGTTTACGGTTATGAAAACTTCAGACTTCCCTAGTGCTTATGGAGATGGACCAGCTGTTGTGGCATTTACAAGGCGGCCATACAGTGTCCCACTCACAAAGAGTCTACTCTGCTCCCTTCATCCATCTTCAGGGCCAGACACCCGAAAGGTAAGGGCTGCCCAAATGTTAACAATTCTCTCCTTTATTTAGTAATGATTAAAGTTAGAGAATTAGACTTGACATGAGAAATTATGGTGGCTTTGTTACCTGTTAGTTTCCCATTGAAGACACTAGAAAATTACTTTCTAATTTGTTGCACACGTTATCCTGCAATAATCCAAAATGTTCTGTGCAAATTTATCACTTAAAATGATAAAACTGTTACCTTTTCTGTGTTTTTTTTGTTTGTTAATCTTCTGAGGGTTCAAATATGAAATGTTAGCAAAAATGAATGATTATCCTGTACTGACGCATTGAATACATTTTGGTAATGAGTTGCTAACAGTGCCTTTTTTGGCATTTGGAAGTTCTCTAAGCTCTCTCAAAAACTTGTGTTACAAAGATATTCRGAAGTTTTGTAGAAAACCTTTGCTTGCAAGCTCAGGTAGTGACACTTTCAAACTGAAATAGTTTTGAAAAATCAGTGAAGAATTGCTAAACTGTTACAAGTGATTTTTCCCACCTTCTTCTGGGGTGCTTTTTGGCAGGTGTATACCAGCCCCCCTGCCTACTCCCTGGCTCGGGTGATGGCAGGATTCCGTGCTCGCAGCCAGATGATGCTGAGCTACATAGAAGATCAGGATGAAGTACTTCATTGTAATCTATCTGATCATAGCGATGAAGAAGGAAATGCAGAGAATGAAAAGAAAACCTCATTTAAGTAATTTTTTTTGTTCTTTAAAGTTTTTTATTGCTTTGTTTTTATACACATATGTATATCAAATGTAGTATTACTGCCTAATTTTGCTATATTAGGATGCCATTTATGATGTTACTAAGCTAAACTTATGAGAACAATTTGGCATAATGCAAGACAAATTTCATAAACTATCAGTGACTGGTGTGTCAGGACATAGCTTTTGATTTATTAAATATTGCATGATCCTTGTTTTGAGGCCAGAATCTAACAATAAGATATAGGGGAAAAAATGGAAATTAAAAATGCTCATGTGAGTTTTCTCACTATGAGATTCTTCTGTGTTAAATTCATGCAACTGTACATAATCTTAAAAGAAAAAAATCCCTGTATGTTTTGGAATGTAGCAAGTTTTTCATTCTTATTTAGGCGTTCTATAAACCGTACATGGACCCGAAAACAGGCTTCTCTCTGCTTTCCCATTGACCTAAGTGATACGAGGTGTCAAGTAGACAAGCCTAGTTCTTATGACAAATCTGCGCTACCGACTGACACAATCACAGGTAAAATGGAAGTTATGAGAGGAAAGTATATTATATTATCAGAATACACAAGAATGCGATTGTCACATTTAATTATTTTTCCCATCCAAATATGGGCATTTAAAACAACAATAATTGAGTTTTTTGTAGCTATCCTAGAATTGAGATTTTTTTTCCTGAAACTGCATCAGTGACCTTAATGTTTAAATAATATTATTAGCTACACATTGGAGGTGTTCAGATAAAAACATTTAACACTCCTTCAYGGAAAGAAAATAAATAGTATTATTTTATCAGAAATGCACTGAAATTGTTTAAATAATATTCTTCCTCCTACACAGGGTCTTGGAATGCTAATGAATGCCATCCTTATTTCCCTGGGTAGAACTACTATCTTTTATACAGATAGCAGGAAAAGACTCCTTGCGCTACTTGTGTATGTACACATAGAGTGTTCCAGAGCACTGTCCTTTGGATACAGAATGTATTCCAGACCTTTCATCTCACTATTGCCATGTTTTCTTGCAAGGTGAAGAGATGGACAGCCTCCAGAAGAGTCATGTTTATAACATGCAGAAGTTAAAGAATGCAGAATTGAGACTCACTGAAGCCAAGCGAAAAATGAGAGAACTTGCACTTAATATCAAAATGAAAGAGGAACTTATTAAGGAATTAGTAAAAACAGGTAACTGGCTACTGTAAGGCACATGAAAATGAAGATATTCAGAAATAAATAAGGCAAAAGAAGACAGTACTTCTGAAATTCTGCATGTCTCAGTTTTTATGTAATTACCTTGTGCTAGAAGACTTCTAATAACATACAGATTCACATTTTTTATGAATGATTTGCTAGGATAGCATTCAAGGCTGTAAACTTGGATTAGGGACTACAGTGATGTGCAGATGTGTGTGTTATTTTGTGTGCTTTGCTCATTACTGCTTTTTTCTACCAGTCTTGTAATTCTTCATGTGTATTTAGTGGTACAGGTCTTTCCATCAACATATATCCATCACATGGTATTTGAGATAGGAGAGAAGATATAACACTGCTGGGATTGTACACATTTCCAGCACCGCAGCAGAGAAGCAGGAATTAGGAGCTGATGAGATCAAAGACTAATGTCTCTGTTAGCCTACATCCCTTACACACCTAGTTTAGTATTTTYATATCTGCCAGAGGCTAGCTTATGATGATGATAAAGATCTCTCCAGTCAGCCCCTGGAATTACACCCTTCTCTACATACATTCCTTTGAGACTGCCTTTCGGCATTGAGAAAAACTCTATGCCCCCATAAATCTAACTATGAGAAAGACAGCACAAACTAGACAAATCAGAGGGTAGTCATCCGATCCAAAGTTGTTCACTGATTATCCACCTGAAAGTTGAGTAATAAGTAAACAATATACCCTTCTGGAAAAGGGAAGCATTTATAAAATATAGAGGAAATATTCTGACAAAATTTGAGTAGAAGAATTTCATTTTATTTGGTGCTCTAGAATTCAGTTGTAGACTCCTATGAAGTGTGAACTGTATGTTCATTTATGGTTGGAAAATGTCTTAGAAACTGTTGGTTCAAGCAGAGTGAAATAAGTAATAATTCAGCTCTTTAAGTATTACATTTCAGTTGATTATCCTGCTGTACCTGGTTTTAAACTATTTGGATATGATGTCTTTAAGGTAAGGATGCTCAGTCTGTAAGCAGGCAATATTCTTTAAAAATAACGAAACTGGAGCAAGAATCTGAGCAGGCCAAAATGGAACTTGCTGAAACACAAAAGCAGCTTCAAGAGTTGGAGAGTAAGGAGCTGAGAGACATTGCTGAGARAGCCAAGTTACAGAAGGAGTTTCGGAAGAAGATGGATGCAGCTAAGTTGAAAGTGCAGGTATTTTTGACCTACAATTAGGATTTACAAATCCCTGTCCTGCTAGTACCTTTGAAATTTTAATGTTCTCCCTGTAAAACCCTCACTAGTTTTACACAATTGTAGATGACTGGAGTGAAGTATGTCATGGAAAACTTAGTATCATTATACTCACAATGCTTTTTAAAATACAGGTGGTTAGATACATAGAGTATTTTATTGGTAGCTAAGCAACAAAGAAAGAGTAGATAACATAAGATGGTCATAAATCATTGTATGTAGAAAAACCTACACAAGGAGACATTTTTAAGGGGGTTTTTGTTGGTGGTGGTTTTTTTCATTACCTGCCATGAATAAAGTTGCCATTTATGAAATTGCTATATAAATTCCAGCTCTAAGCAAATTCTCAAGATTGTTTGGGATGATATGTTTGTTAGACCAGGCCTAATATAGTCATTTTGTGTGGTGCTGATGTCATGCTTGAAGCTCTGCTACACTTCAGTTCTGATGTGAGGCCAGCTTAGGTGCTCTATGCCTCGCTTGTAGAACAGTAAGCTCGGATAAGTACCATGTGAGAAGAGCTAAGTGGTTTACCAGCTTCAGCTGAGTACCAGCAGTGGCAAGGACATCCTGGCTCCATTTATGTCTGTGTGTAACATTTTCCAGAGGTATGAATTTTGGAAGACTTCACTAGCTTGCATGTAATGTCGGGCTCAAATTGTACCCGTGCCTTTTCACAGTGCTTGAGATTAATTCTGCCAATACTGACTTCACCAGATGATTCAGAAGCCATAGAAATAATTAGTGATTATTTGGGCAATAGTTAATAAGCCTTGCTGACTCTAGTTCAGTAAAATGAAGAATTTTGCTGTGAACTTTCAGACCTTACAGAAAAAGAAGCAGGACACTAAGACCCTGGTTTCATTATCTAACCAAAGTGAAAGACGAGCAATAGAACTAGAACAGAATGTGGCTCAGATGAAGCATCAGCAAACTCAGCTACAGAAAAGATTACATGAAGAGACTGAAACAAAGAAGCTCTTAGAGGCAGAGATTCAGCGGGACCAACAACAAATTAAAGTAAGATTCTTTTTGTTTCTTTATGACAGAGAATGAGATCAGCCAATTTTGCTTCTGTTTTCCCAAAGGCAGTGAAATATACTGCCAGAATTTCCATAAAGTAATGCCTTTCCTGAAAAGTGTATTAAAGAAATTGTGTATAAATATTTTCACATACATCTTCTCAGTTTGCCTTTCTCTTCAGACTCTTTATTACTTGATGTCTAAACCTGARTTGCAATTTTACGGATAAATTTAAGGTCAGTATTTCAGAATATACACTGGGTGGACTCTGACATTAAATAGGTTGAGGAAAAAAAAAAAGCCAGACTGATTAAACCAGGATATATTTTTTATAGGACCTTCAGCTAAAGATGGAGCAACAACAGAAAATTCTTAAACTTAAAGATGAAGAGATTGCTGCATTTAAAAAGAAGAAGAATACCTCAGCAGGAACTTTACAGAAGATACAGGTAGGTAATCTATTCCAAATCTGTTTCAGCTGTGAAAGGAAAAAACAAAAAGATTCTTCCTCTTTCTTTAGTTATCTCTATAAGGTGTTTGGAAGAAGATATCCCATGGTAGTTTTGTTTTCTTTTCACTATAACAAAAACTGGGACTATTATCAAGAAGCCCTTGCATTCTTAYTGAATGAAGAGGAGGAGGAGGCAGTAGCAGGTTTGATTGTCTTCATATGAATTGTCAAAGATGCTGGTTCAGAGACCTGAGAATTACATGGATTTGGTTACGTGGTGGGTTTGAGAGTGATCCTGATGAGCTCTGTTACTAATGTTTCAAGGTCTGTTTWTTCGTTGTTGTTCTTGTTTGTTTGTTTTTTCCTCTTCATTGATATAAATGACAGGTTTTGTATGGTTTTGATCATTCTTAACAGAGTTAGAGATGTCCTCTATGATGGTGTTAACTGTGTTTTTCTGAATTTGGATATTGGAATATGGGAGCTCCATGAGTTATCAAAAATCTTTAAGGGAAAAAGAAATTGCAAAAGATTAAAAAGGCTTTTTTTAAAAAAAATATAATTAAATTCCAAACTCAGAGGTGCTAGTTAATGTTCTCTGGATTTCTGTCTACATTTTAGAAATTAGAAGACCAAAAGAAATGGCTGGATGAAGAAATGGAAAGAATTCTTCAACAGCACCAACAGTTAAAAGAACTGGAAGAAGATTTAAAGAAAAGAGAAGCTATTGTAACCAAGAAAGAAACATTAATACAAGAGAGAAGCCACCTTGAAATTAAGAAACTAAGATCTAGCCAGGTGATCTAAGAAACACTGTGAAACTGACTACAGTTGTGGTAACTGAAAGACTAGGGCAGCAGGGAACCATGCAGCAGAACAGGCTGAAGCCATCTGACCATGTCTCTAGCACTGCCACTGAGTTAAGAGTGGCTTGAGCAAATCAACACTTACATGTGAATAATATAGAATAATTATGTTTATCCACCTCACCTTCCCAAAATTCTGACAACAAAACAAAAAAAAATCTGAATTCTAGTGATATCTTATTGSAGAATATTGGATTATATGATACCTAAGAATGACTTGGTCCTTTGGCAAACTAGGGAACACAGGCAAAACATTTTCATTGTTTATATCTAGTATCAATCTTCAATAGAAATTAAAAGTATCATTGTCACTTGTGATGACTAACTCATTATTTAACTTTTTGTGTGTAGAAAATTGATGTTGTGTCTCCCTTTGTTTTCTTTCTTCAAGTATATAGCAATTTTTTGATAGCTATCTACTCAGTGAATTGGAGTCTCTGTGCAAGATGCAGACAGGTCTTTTACTGCAAGATGTGCAGTAGATGTGCAGAAGATGTCCTCCTTCTGGAAGGAGTGTAATATCTGTTAGGTTTTTTTTGTTTGTTTTTTTTTCCTTAGGCTTTAAACAAAGATAGCATGAAATTATCTACTCGCTTAAGTATGCTGGATCAGGAGCTGAGTGATAAAGGTATGCAGCTTCAGGATAGCACCACTGAAGATAAGCAAGACATTTTGGAAAAAATTCAGGTTCTACAGAAGGAAAGAGATCAGCTGCTCAGAAGGAAAAACAGTGTAGATGAGAAACTGAAAGATGGTAAAGTGTTATCAGCTGAAGTAAGTAAGCACCTCTGARATAAATATAGTTTTAAGGTACTGTTGAGTAATAACTCATTCTAATTATAACCTAAAGTGTCTCTAAATACTAGGTAAGCTAGAACAAAGAAACTGAGGTTTTTTTGTTTGTTTGTTTATTGCAGCAATGTTAGAATACTGCAGTAACACTACTTAGATGCTAGTTAACAACATTTATATTCAAAGGGACTTAATTTAGCTAGTGCCTTAACAAATTCCACTGCCTCTAAGGACCACATAATCAGAAATAAAGAAACTGTAGACTTTGATCAGTTTATGCTGTGCAGATATTTTCATGTCAGGATAGAATATACATTGCTGTGTTTTAATAGTGAGGCCCCTTGATTTTTTTTCATAGGATTTTCTGGAAATCAATCCTTACCTGAAGGCCTTCACATTTTTACAGTGAAAATAACCTATATTGCCTGTATGGTTCACATTTTCATTGATTAGTATAATCAAATTAAAGATGTAATAAGTTCATATAGATTGYACAGATTTGTTTCTAGGTCTTGAAGTAGTATAAGGATGTGGCTGAGCTGATCCAATAATTTGCAGGTGCCAAAAGGACCCTCCTTGCTTCACTCCTTAGAGCCCTCTGTAGAGCCTCWGGCCATGCATTTCTGCCATTTTCCTGTACAAGTTATGGTCACTACGCTCTTTAGTGACCTTTAWCAATTAATCCTGCAGAAACTTAGCACAACAGAAAAATTGTAGTTGGATTGTGGGGAGGGAGGGAGGGAAGGGTAAAAAGGAAAGTATAACRTCTACTTTTGCAGTGATGAACCATTTGAATGACCTCTGTAAAACGGAAATCTACCATGGCAAAAAAAGGGGGGAGGGGAAATACCCTACATTTTTACTCTCCCTCTTTCTTTTCCCATTCCAACATCTATACTATTATCAATTGTCTTGCTTTTCATAGTAGTTTCATTCTGGAGAATGAAGTTACTAAATGTCTTAGAATATTGATTTGCACATTTTTTAAAGATCTCACTCTTACGCTYCTCTGTAGGAAGAACATGTCCTTTTCCAGCTGGAAGAAGGAATTGAAGCCTTGGAGGCTGCCATTGATTACAAGAACGAAAGTATTCAGAGACGCCAGCACTTGCTTAGGTCCTCTTCTCAGATTCTCTTGCAAAGTGAGGATAATGTAATAGGAAAACTAGTTTCCCTGTCTGCTGCTGAACTCAGAGCCATCCTTTTGAAATATTTCAACAAGGTTTGTTTTAACTTATGAATAATATTTTATCCTGTTGTTGAAGTGGTATCAATAATTAAAAATCAATTTAATAGGTTTTCAGTGAAAGGCTGCTCWGGTTGTATTCATTCAACATTGCTCTGGATATCTGGAATATTTATGTTAAGTAGGATACTTATATATTAAATTTGTGTATCTTGTTTTGAGGTCAGTAGCTTATAAGGTGCAGCTAATTTGGAGATTTCCTTGCTCTTTTTCAGTCTTCTATGTTGCTAATTTTTGGAGCAGTAACGTATTTACATACTACTGCAAACTGAAATTCTTCCCAAATGTAGGCTTCATAAAGCTCAGGCTAGTGCTCCTTTTTTCTTTTTTTTTTAACCTCTCTTCCCTTCCCCTTCCCACTCCAAATATAAAAATCTTTTGCAAATACTGCCTGCAGTTTTTACAGCCACATACTGAAGAATTGTGATCACATCAGTAAACATAAAAATGAAAAAGGACATAGTGTGTTTTTTTGACTTCGAGTGAACCTGGAGGATCTTGGGAACAAGCTGTCTGTGCTATGCAAGTTTTAAGTTTTCCAGAATCAGGGTGAYGCTACTGTATCAGTTAAATTCCGGTCATGATATTAAAAACATCAAAAAAAATCCACTAGTCCTTGTGATTAAAATAAACCTTTAACAAGTGTTTGTTTCTGAAGTGTGGACACACTGCAGGCAAGTCTGTTTCCAGTCAATGCTTAAGGCTTACAGAGATCATTGCTTTTGCATGCATTAATCTACAAGCAGAACTGTAAAGCCTTTATTAAAATGGCTTGATAAATCAGAAGTATATTTCTTTCTTAGATTGTTGGCCTACGTGAGTCTGAACGTAAATTACAACTGCAGACTGAAGAACAGGAAATGAAGGTCATAGACCAAGAAAACGCAATACGTGAATTAGAATCTGCACTTGAACACATCAAGCTGCAGTGTGACAGACAGCTGACYCTACAACACAAAGAACATGAGCAAAAACTACAATTAATACTGCATCATTTCAAAGGTATTTGCTTCTGTGGAGGATTGCACAGCAAATATTATATTTAGTCACTGCAAAGAAATAGTGTATTTCAACTGAAAAAAGACATTTAATAATAATACATGAAGTACAGAGATACATTTTGTCACTAATTCTGGTGTCATATAGGATGCTGAGGAACAGGTGCAAGGTGTCTATAAAAAACAATGTTTTTAGAAACAGTGTTGGAAATGTCCTATTTTCATAATCATCTTGCTGTTAGTAAAAAAAAGTTGAAAGATAAAAGCCTTGTTGATCTTGACCTTATAAATATTCTTACTAAAATTGACAAGCAGGATAGACATGGCTTTTTTTGATCCTATGTCACAGTAGTTAAAACATATATACTGCAAGCAAACTGTCATCAAGATACAGATTGTCTGGTTTGGAAGCTTGATTTTTGGCATATAAAAAAACAATGCATATTTCATTCTAAAACTAATTTTACTTGTCAAAGAACAAGATGGTGAAGGTATTGCAGAAGCCTTGAAAGGATATGATGTAAAAGTCCAGCAACTGGAAAAAGACTTATTTTTCTATAAGAAAACCAGCAGAGAACTGAAGAAGAAATTGARAGAGCTCATTGGAGATTCATCCAATCAATTACTGGCACCCACTAAATGTAAGTATATTATCTTAAAATATTTGTGCAATTGTCAGTAGATGATTTGAAGTATGATTATACACAGAATGTATCAKATAGTTTTAAAAACTGTACTTTTTACAGCACTGTGTCTTCTCTGGGAAGAGTTAATTACATCTTCCCTCGATTTCAAATGAAAGACAGCATTTGTTTGTCATCTCAACAATCTGTGATACAATAAYGATTTAAATTCTTGTTCTGTTTTCTTTGGATTCTCACATAATTTGAGCAGTTATAATGTGTAATTGTTATGGTTAAGAGAAAGGATTTTTACAATCTGAAAGGCTCTGTATGACATTGTAACTGACAGCATTGTAGTGTGCCACTGTAGGTGTTGGGCTGTTTGGGCTCTTCTGGATGTGTAGTAGTGGTTTAAAAAACAAAATTAACTGAACGTTGCTCTCAGCACTTGATTTCATGGAAGTTTTACATTGGGAGATTGTCAGTGAAGAGTTCCATGTTTTCAGTGACTAAAAGTTTATTCCTTACTAGAGTTAAAACAGAGGATTTAGACAGCTGTAGTAAAAACAGAAACTTTCTAATGTGCTTCTGTGCTTTTAAGGATCAGCAATCCTTATAAGTTCCTATTTGCTCTCTGTCCTACTAGCAAAATTCAAACTTATAATAAAGCTGTTCTGATGGGGAAGGGGAAAGAAAGGTTCAACTTCTGCCACACTTTTTGTTCTCACACCTCTCAGTGCCACCACCATCACCTCACGTGCAATTAAGCGCTCTTGGCTCTGTATTTCTTTTTGAGGCTCAGCAAGACTGGTTCTTCCTCCCACTGGATACTTCTGTTTCTTTCCAATCTGGGCAGTGCCATGCTTCAGACATGTAGGTGYTGATCACACATCTGCCCCTCAGTCCTGCCCTCTAGGCAGGATAATGAGCCGAAAGTTCATTACTATAAAGTACACTATCCTCTGGTGAACATGAATATTCTAGAGGCTGGGTTCTAAATAAGCATGGGAAAGATTATTCTGTATCTAGTATACAAAGAAGCATGTAGCTCAGGACCTGTTTCCCCACAGGGAAATGCTCATTTTAGGCAAAATGTGGCAAAGAATAGAAGGGAAAAGATGCCTGTGCATTTTCAACTTTCCCAAATGCGTACTTTGGTAGGAGTTGTAAGTGCTCTACTTTTTTGTATCACTATTTCATTTATATTCCTTTTGAATGCACTTTGAGTCATGCTTTCACACAACAGAATAAAACACTTTTGATAATTGATTGYTGACCTTCATAAAAGCTCTACATGTATATTATAGTCATATTTGCAGAACTGTTCTGTTTTGCTTGCATAATTACATGACTGCTTTTGAAAATATGAACAATTAAGCTGACTATGTTTTGGGTCTGTTGGTGTAAGATTGCTTACTGGGATATACCACAAGTTAGAATGATGAAGGTTGTTACAAGCTTCTAGTTAGAGAAAAGAAACAGCTAATCGCCTTGACGTTTTTGTGGATGACAGACCTTTTAACAAGAGGGATAAAATGTGAAGTGATGATTATTTTTGACCACTTTCACACTACAGTTTACTGAAGTTGTAAAAACTATGCTTACTACTTAACTTTTCTTGAAGGCAGGTAATCATAAGGATTGTAACTTAGCTATTTATCTCTTGGTAAATTTTATTTTAGATCATGGTGTTTGTAGTAAGGCACTTGGTCAAGATGAAGCAGAAGTTGCTTCTGAAGAATTCAAGTGGACATCTAACCCTGAAACCAATAGTCAACCAGGGAAAACAAAAGAAACAGACAGAACAAATGCTTTAAGAGTACAGCTGAATTCCTGCAAGCTTGGAGATGTTTCAGAAGTTGGATGTAACAAAATATGTTTGTCAAGTGGTAGTGATGACAAAATGGGAACAGATGAAGCACAGCCTTCAAAATCTCATTCTCAACTACTCTCTGTCAACCAGAGGAGAGAGACCATAGCACAGTTTCAAGGAGTAACTCCAGTAAAACTATCTCGCCGAGAGCTACGTCATATCCCTCCTTCTGAATTATCTTTGAGGCGCTCAAGTCTTGGAGTTCGTATCAGTTTTATTGCTCCAGACTCCATTGAAATGGACAAAAAGTCTAGTGTTAGTAAGATATAATTGCTGTTCATTGCATTTTAATAGCACTTGCAACTTGAGCAATTGTATTAGATTTCTTTGTCATATCTCTCTTAACRAGCAGTCATGAATGAATTAGTTAAGTGTTCTTTAGTTATTACAAACACTATTGTCATTAAATGTTTGCTATGCTCAGATGGTTTTGGTAAATTGGAGATATATTTTAACTGGCACAGTATCTACAGGCATCTGTATATATAAATATGTATATGTATATACAGGCATATGTATGTATCTATATATAAAGGCATATACAAATGCCTTTCATCCCTAAGGAAATTATTTGTATTGGTTGGGGAGTTTTTTGCAGCAATTTCRAAAAGTGTATTTTACAGAAAACAAACTGTGTAATTCAGGTTTTCTGGAATTAGATTTTCACTCAGAAGTTATAACAAACTATTTAATTTATTTGCATACATAGAYAGAAAATGTAGTTGCCAGACTGTTGCTTAGTAATGACTGACTTCTGTATTTTTTTGCATTTTTTTTAATAATACATTTTATACAAGACATGCTTGAGATCAAAATTGGTATCTAAAGCTAAGCTTGCTCCTGAGAAGGAACATGAAGTACTTACTCTTTTTAAAATAGTGTTTAATTACTCTTATTTAAGAGTCTTTCTCTATGAGCCAAAAGTCTTAATTATTTAATAGTTTTTTACAAAGTAAACTTTTTGTGCAAAATAAGTGAAATTAGGACAATTACTTATTTCACGTTTTGTTTTTGTTTGCTGGAGTGTTTCTGAGGCTAAGAATTGTACTTAGACAACCCCAAAGCATGATGTTTATTTGTCTACTACAGTAGGAGAATACTGGACCAAATTCAGCATCTTTTAGGTCAGACAGATGGACCAATGTATTCTTTATTTCTTTGTACTAATTATTCATGTCCTTTTATTTAGAATAAATACGAATTATTTTCTTGCATTGCATATCTGTTTCAGAGTAAATACTGCACATATATCTTGGTTTATTGTTACATTGTTGTTGCTAATGAGTTCAGAATGAAAGGCAATCTTTTTGTAGGACAGTGACTGCTGAGAAGGATAAGCTAATTAGTAGTTGTACARACTTGAAGACAGAGTCGAGAATGTCCAAAATGAGTGAGTTTAACACTTCTATCCATAATTGTGTCCTATCCAAAAGTGGCCTTTTTCAAGAGATAATTGGCCCATTTGAAAGTAAGGTTAGTTTTATTTAGACTAAGCAGTCATGTTTGAAAATAATGTCTTGGATTTCTAGATGTGCTTAGCAAAGGAAATTTTCATGTTGTGAACTAAGACTACCTTCTGATATTATTTAGGCAAGGCCTTGTRTATAGAGTGTGTGGCTGTAGTTTTTTTTTTTAAAAAAAGTATTTTTCCATGCTGCAAGCACAGAATAAATTTGCTCACATCAAGAGATCTTGTTACAGCATGATCAATGGGCCTATTGTCCTATGGCATATTTTAATATTTTGAGTAGACTGTGAAACATTTTATAATCAGATTGCTAAACCATTTTACCTGTCAAATGATTTTATCTTCCACAGTTACACTTAGTTTTTCCCTGTTATTCAGCAGAAGTGTGAGATAAGGATTTAGGATCTTTTTGTTTGCATAATCTTTTACTGTGATGTAAGTAACAACTGTGAATTCTACTAAAATTAAGTTTAATATTACTGTATTTATTATTCACTTAATGTTTGTAATSAGAAAGCAATAAACAAGTAAATATATTTTAATATGTACTTCCATTATTTATTACATTTCAGTATTATGTGAAAGAATCGTTGAAAGCATTTATCCTAAGATAATGCCGTACATTTGCATGTATCACATAGTACTCTGTAAAATATATGTGTTCTTGCTTTGAAGTTTGCAGAAATTAAACTTGCTCTTTACAGATGCAGAATTAAAATGTAGGAAAGAAGAACCTGATCAGTAACAGGTATTAGTTGATGTTTTGGAGGTTTCTGTAGCTGTGGTACTGCAAGTAAGTTATTCAAAGATCAGTAAAATATTACAGTAAGAAATACTAGTGTGATCAAAAATGTAGTCATTTTTTTCACTTTACATTCCCTATGCCGTGAATATCCCTTTCCAGACATAACTGAAATGTCATCTCATGTTAAGACAGATAAATGTATTTATCTCTGTTTATTGAAGCGGAGAAAAAATATTTTAGTAGCCGTATTTAAGGAGAGGCAATCTTAGAAAAGATGTAAAATGGAGATCATTCAGGTTTTCTCTAATTACAGTTTCTGTTGTGTCACTTGCAGAGTCACAGTTTTTAGGTAAAACTCAGCCACCTCTCCCAACCACATTTTGTGCTGTGTGTATTTCCTGAGGCAGAGCTCCTGAGTTACCACAGCCCCAAGGCCCTGGCTGGAGAAGGCTGGGCACTCAAGCAAAAACATCTTGAAAGGAGATGCGCCCAGGTGACATGAGGCAAAGCTAGACCCAGAGGGCCTGAGGGAGGGAGGTTGGTTTTGTGCCTGATGTAAATTCCCAGCCCGGGGAGCAGCCGTCACGCCCCGGGCCTCGACCCCCGAAATGGCGCCGCAGGCAGGCGGCCGCCGCGCCGCGGTGCATGCTGGGAACGGGCGTGGCACCTCGCCCAGCCCCGCCCTTCTCCACCGCCCGCCCGCGCCGTTAGTCATTTTGGTCCAGGCAGGTGTCCGTATCGGGCGGCCGCGGCTCGGCTTCGGCCGTAACGCCGTTGTGACGTCGGCGCAGCCAACCAGCGGGCGAGGTAAACAAACAAACCCGCGCGCGAGGCGGTGCCGTAGCGCGCGCCACAGCGCCCCCCCCGCCCGCCGCGGTGCGGTGCGGCGCCGCGCCCG
>NW_028185150.1:4475568-4542651 GCF_003343005.1 Rhea americana
CCGGGCGTCCGCGCCGCGTGCCCTGCCCTGCCCTGCCCTGCCCGCGGGGTGGCCTGTGGTGACGGGGAAGGGGGCTTGCCCCGGAGCCGGGAGCCGGGCGGTGCAGGAGGGCAGTGCTCGGGCCGCGTTTAAAGCCCCCGGCAGCCCTGCCCTGCCCTGCCCGCGGGGTGGCCTGTGGTGACGGGGAAGGGGGCTTGCCCCGGAGCCGGGAGCCGGGCGGTGCAGGAGGGCAGTGCTCGGGCCGCGTTTAAAGCCCCCGGCAGCCAACTCTCGCCGCCTGCTCGCTGGAGCGCAGCTGGAGCCCCCGGGAGGCTTCCTGGCGCTCTGCCTTCACTTTCTTAATTTAATTTCCTTGCGTCTTCTCTTACACTGTCCTTGCCTCGAAGCGTCTGCAGAGTCACTGTTCTCTTAACCGTTACGAAGGCAACAAATGTCTTGGGGTTTGTGTCAGCGTGTATGTACTAGGGCAGGGTCTTACCTTGTGCGTGATGCTCCTTGTGGTGGTGGTTTCTTGGTTTTAGAATACAGGAGCCTTTTCCCAGAAGTAATTTTCTAACCGTTTTTATCTTCCATTGCCTAAAAGCGGCTTGCTGCTTCTCTTTGTGTGTGTTGGTGAGAKGGTGCTAATTCAAAGAACTCGGTTACAGTAAAAATACTGACTATGGTTAGAACTTGAGATTTAACCAGGGTATAGTGTTTACTGACTGATGTCATATTCATTTATTTGAAATTACTGTTGTGTGTTGGTTTCTAAGACCATTGATATTCTTCTTTTATATTACTGTACTTTCAAAGTTTGTTAGGTAAAAGTTTTGAACTTTAAAACTTAACTAATTTTCTTCAACTTTCCTTTTTGAGGAGGGTAAGGAGTGCAAAAGAGGCTGAAGTGTCAGTGAGTATTGCATGAGCAAGCTTATTAAAGTTTGTTAAAGATCTGGTTGCTTTGCATTTTGACCCAGGATTTTTAAAATGCTTTTAAAAAAAGTTCTTCCTCAAAAACAGTTTCCTAAAGTACAGCAATGACATACTCCCTATTCAAATTGTATGATTTTTTTTTTCTTGTCATATGTGCTAGTGGTGCATCTCTTCTTAAATGATTTATTATTTAGAGTTTTATTCTTTCTCTTTATAGACTCTGTTTCAGTAGTTCTAAGGATTTGGCTTGGTTTAATGCAGCTTTATGGCCTCTGATCAAATGGCATAAAACAAAGACAATTTAAAGGGAGAAAGCTGATCAAACAATCTGAGGATTGAAGCTTCCTGTAAATGCACTGATAAGGAAAGGTAGAGTGCATTTGCTGTGATAAGTGTACAAATAGACAAAAATCACTGTTTCATGCAGAGACTCCTGGAGTTCTCAGTAGAGAAGGGAGATATTCCTTTGTTATGTTTATTGTTTGCTTATTTGTTTGTTTTTAAKTCTGTTGTTTATGTTAGTATTATTTCAGGTGTATAAATAAACATTGAAATTTTTCACAATGTCAGGTGCTCACTAAKCATATATAGTGAGCATACATTATCGTAAGTATGTATTTTTACTTCTTGAAACAATTGGATTTTATGTAGGAAGTAGTGTTAGCATGACCATATCGTATTTTCCAAGTTTTTGAAATTTTTATGTTTCTATTAGAATTTCTTTGAAGATGGAAGWGAAAAATGGCTTGTATTTTGGGCCTGTCAGCATGTTCCCCTTGAAAAAGTAAAGCACCATGTGTAGAGCCAACCAGTTATTCCACAGATTCTTAAAAGTGCACTACTAACATTAGACTAGAGGTTTCTAGTGCTGTTCAGTCCACTTTGTGGTATTTGAACACTTGCCAAACAGTTAAATGCCAACTCATGCATATGTGCAAAGCTTATCACAGCCTGGGAAGCTACTGGTGCTCAAACAAAGTAAGTTTGTGAGTACGTATTAACTTCTTTGTGTGTATGTTGAATGGTTTACAGAACAGCTTAACTTTTATAACTTCAGTGTTTCAAAAGCTGTATTAGCTGCAGCATGTGAGTTCGTGTATATAACTGATACAAAATCAAGTTACCTTAACACCATCTGAATATGTTACTTTTATTACTGTAATCCTTGTTACATCATGTCTAAAATTAGATTGAAGCTCTTCAGGGTATTGACCTATCTTATGTTTCTGAAATATACCCAGTATGCTTTAGGGAACTGAAATTTAAAAAGATACCTTTTTATTTCAGGCATGTCATATTTTAACTTTCTAAATATGTTTCCTTGTTTACCAAGGACTTAAAGTAGAGTAAGTGCTTTGCTGTGCTTATAAATCGCTGTATCAGTTATGCTAAAGTAGTAGATAAAATGTATCATAAATGGAACTAACTTGGAATAAGTTTTTGTTTTAAAATTTGAAAATAATCCATTTACAGTTTAAGATTTGAACATAATCCATTTATGTAGTAATTTGACATGATTTACAGAAGAATGTAACCTATAAACTAGTAAAGCTGTAAAAATTTCCTACTTGCAATCCAAGATAACAAATGCATTTATTGTTGCCTTGAAATTGTATTGTAAGTATGCATAATGCTTATCTTACACTGATTATATATGAATTTTCATAATACTAACTTTTGGGCTATGGAACTGTTTCCAAACCTTATAATTTGAAGTGGGCTGCACAGACAGTTTAATGATCTGCAAGCAGAAAGTTTTGAAACTAGGTCATAAATTGGTGCCACCTGTGTATCAATACCATAATAATGTTGCAGCTTTGAAGTCCATTCTTTAATAATCTTTTCCTTAACATGGAAATGAAGGGTGGTTACTTTCTTGATATATAAGAAAAACTCTGCTTGGAAGAGTACAAGTAGTACTAATGCACAACAGAAATAGAAATAACTTCAAATATTGGTTTCTCTTTTCCTTGAGGTATTAATGAGCTATTTAAGTGTCATAAACTTGTTTTATTTCTTATTATGCCTCTTGCAGTTTTTTCTTTCCCTATACTCTATAATGAGAAGAGGAACTGTGTTATATTTACACGGGTATGCTTTGTCCAACAGACCATTATCAGCTCACAAAATTTCTCAGATTGCCAAACTCTTACTTGAAAGTGGTATTTTTCAGATCGTAGTTTGATCTGCAGAATTACCAAATCTCTTCTGGTATTTGAACATATCTTCTTTCCCACCCTTACCCCCCTGCTTGTGAACAAAAAGCGTCTTTAAACATAGTTTTAGTATCTTAAGCTCAAATATATCAACACTTCAGTTTTCTAAGATTGTTTGTATCTATAACAATAAAGAACAAAATTATTTTTAATTCCCTATTTAAGGAAAAAGATCATATAAAGGACTAGGAAGCATCTTTATTCATCTGAAAGCTTTGACTTGTCAGTCAATTGGTTCTGAGAGGAAAAAGTCAAATTTTAGAACTGAAATATTGAAGAGAGGTACTTAGTAAAGTCTACCAAAATTATAGATGCGATAAGCCTCCCTGAAACATTAGATCCACTTTTAGGTGGAGAAGTGCAGAAATGGAATAATTAGATCCTACTATAATATGAACAGTTGTTTTGAAATGTCCTACAATAGCAATATTAACAGTTCTTTTAGACTTAACTGAAAACACTTATAATCTTAGGTATTTTTAATTTCATCTTCAAGGTTGTTGTTATCTCTTTTTAATTCTGTATAAGCAAGCATAAATCAGGAATTGAATTGCCAAAAGCAATATCCAATATTGTAAGGCCTTTTTTTAAATCTTCCCTCCTCTCTGGGAAGAAGTATCTTTAACTTGTTTTCTGAGTTTCAGATTTCGATTACTGTGTGTTCCAGAGCAGTAAGAGTACAACATTTCTGCCAACAGTAACTAAGCTCCTAGGCATGCTAACTGCAGAGTTCTTGCATATTAAAATGTATTTAAAAAAATAAAACCCAAACTTACCCTGCTCTCTCATCATTTAGAGAGAATAACAAGTATTTGTGATGTTCTAGGTGTTATTGACTTGTCTTTCCTACATACCTGGCCATGGTATTATCAGAGAGTCTGAGTTACCAGATGGATTCACACTTTGATGCAAAATTTGTTTTCAGCTTTATTTTCTTTTTTGGAAAGAAATACAGTTAGGTATCTTCTGTGGTAAGAATGCTGTTTGCAATAACCTGTCCTCTCTGTAAACTTCAGTAGAGCAGTATTAGTTTACTTGCTGGTTTTCTTTCATCTCTGCAAGGTGAAATGTAATATTCCTTTTTAATAATTCTTTTGGATAATGGTCACTGTAACACTATTGTTTTCTCTCTATATATCTGAGTATCATTAGAGCATCTACAAGCTTGTCCTTGAGAAAGTCTAGAATTGAGTGCTTAAAAAAATTTTTTTTGAAACTTTGTTAGATTCTCATATTCTTCTGTAAGAGTAAGTAAAAAACAATATTTTTCATAAACCATACAAGAAGACATTGAACTCATCATGCTTAAAATTATCAGGTTGTAAATATGCCTTTCAAAAAGCAGTTTCAAAAAGTATGCATTAGTGAGTATACCTCTTAACCCTAATAGATCAACATTTTTTATGAAATCTGTACTCAATTGAAATGTCATCATTTTCAGTCCTTTCTCCTAAGTAATTAAACTCTAGATGGAAAAATTGTAATTTAACAAATATTCCTATGCCAAAGATTTTGCTTTTATCCCACATAAATGGCTGTAGTTCTAGAACTTTGTCACAGGGATATGGATATTGCTTACTGTAACTGAAAGCACAATAAATGAATTCCTAGTCCTCAGTCCCTTCAACACCCTCTGTATTTTGTCCCAAGAACAGGTGCTGAATATTCAAGAAAAGTACCAGCCAGAATGCTGGGTTTACTTTCCTGTGGAGAAAACCACTCGTTGATTAAAAAAAAAAATAAAAGATTTTATTTGTAAAAGTTTTTTAAAAAATAAGGCTGTTTACCTGAAACTGTTCATCTTTGTCAWAAGCTTGTCTCTGCATAATATCTACTTGCTTTCCTTCTCAAATCATGTGTTTGTCAGGCTCCAAAGACTGCATCTGAAATGGTTTTGGAGCACTATTCAATATATTCTTCTTCCTGTTCTCCAGAAAGTGGAAGCCAATGTTGTCAAACAATGTTTTCATTTTTATTTCTGTGCTACTTTTCCAGGAAACCTAATCATTAAAAAGAAGTCATTTCAGTAGAATTTTGGACTTGCAATGGCATCTGCTGTAATCAGTTCAGTTCCTACCACTGCATCTCGTTTTGCTTTGCTACAACTAGACAGTGATACTGATTCAGAGCCTGGAAAAGGCAGAAGCAGCCAAGGTGCTGGTAAATCTCAAGCTTCAGGAGGGAGATGTTCTACAAATGAGAAGAAACGAGAGAAAAGAAGAAAAAAGAAAGAACAGCAGCAGAGTGAAGCTAATGAGGTAAAGAGACTGTATTTTCCATAGTGGGTAAGATTTTTATCCATTAAATAGTGTGAGGGGGACACTGTTCTTTTTCTGTCTTTTTAATTACAGAGACRTTTCAGATTTTCAGTAGTTTTATTAAAAGTTCGTTATGTAAATGTATGATACTTCCTATTTAATAATACTTTGATAGTGAGAATAACTGGCTAGTTTTTACTTTTTATTTATTGATTAGCTGACATCAATAGTGAATAACTGATGAAGGAAATAATATTTATTAAAAGCGATTG
The DNA here is from genome assembly GCF_003343005.1 of Rhea americana. NCBI lineage: Eukaryota > Metazoa > Chordata > Aves > Rheiformes > Rheidae > Rhea > Rhea americana. The sequence continues at coordinate 4,481,230 of NW_028185150.1, forward strand.
CTGGGGAGCAACTTGTTTTCAGTGTTTTGTAGGTAATCAGCTTTAGTTGCCTGCTTGAACAGCCAGTATGTTAAAATTTAAAGGTAGTTTGAAGTACCCTTTTCTTCTTTTTAGCAGATAGCTATTCCTACCTACTCTGTCTGAAAAGCTTTAAAAACTGGCTGGCTAAGTTTTACTTCTCAGTCTTGGCCTTCACTCCAGCCCTTGAATTGATTAGAGCCACACCACTTTTTTTTCCTTTTTTCTTTTCTGAATTTTGGGTGATGGCCATAGTGTTTCTCTAGTGTTTGGATTGTTAAGCCTAATGTTAAATGGAAATTAGAAGTGAGACTGCACGAATTGTTTCAAAATTATTGGTAGATGAACCATAAGCTACTCGCTTTGACAACTACTGCCTGAGAACTCTGCTGAAACTACGCAGTTCTTGTTATGTAGTTGACTATATTTAAAAATTATATGTATAAATTTACTGTGTCCTAAGGTTAAAATCTTTATGGAATGCTAGTAGTTAAGTAAAGTGTGTGTTACTACTTTCTTTCTTTCTTTCTTTCTTTCTTCTTTTTTTAAGAATGGCTTTGCTCTTCTTTGATTTAAGCTTTTTCAGAAATGGCTGTGACACAATGTAAATACACATTAAGGATAATATTGCTACTGCTGTACTTGGTTTCACTTCTGAAGCATCTGATAATAGTTTTTCTTCCCTCCAGTAGACTTTATGTTAAGGAGATTCCTGACTCTTAAGCTGATACTGGATTGTGCACGTCTTTTATTTTCACTTAATGTTAGGATTAGAATATCAGCTTGTTTGAGCAGTAAATGTCTTTCATTCTGAGCTGCAAAATTTGAAGGTTACTTGTTCACTTTAATTTTAAAATTATATAAGATATTCTAAAGATGACACCGTTGTATCCCTGTAGTGCAGCAGCTAAGAGGTAATTCTACTGCAGGTTTGTAGTTAAAAATGTGACTGACTTTGGATTTTTGACAAACTTTAAGGATTGTCTATGCTGCTGTGTATTCATTTTTTTAACCTAATCCTCTAGTTGTTATGTTCATCCATGCCCTATCTGTGGCAAATAAATTCTTATTTGGCATTACATTTAATTTAGGTCAGGTGTGAACACAACTGCATTTCTTCAAAGGGAACTTAATGAATTTTATATGAATGTTTTATGCTGTATGCCATCTGAAGGAAGATGGATAATACCTGATCCAACATGAAATCTGTAGGACAGAGTTACCTCTTAAGATTTGTTCAAAGGATTTTCAGCTGGCAATATGTGTGTACTGTTTAACTGCTTTATGTTATGTGGCTCTTGCATTTTTGATCCAYGGTTAGGATCCAAAAGAAATTTCACCCTCTGGTGTGTACCATATCTGACTAAACAAAAATGTAGCCTAAACTACAGAATAAGACAAAGTACACTTATTCAGACACGTATGGAAATATACATATCCTTGTTAGTCCATTAAAACTATTACTGTATATTCCTCAATATTCTGATTGGTGTTAAAAATAGCTTATTTTGTTTCTCAGCTCAGAAATCTTGCTTTTAAAAAGATTCCTCAGAAATCCTCCCATGGAAGCTATCTATCTCAGCATGAACAAACATTGCACAGCACAATGCAGAAGGACTCTCAGGAAGAAAACTGGCAAGAATGGAGACAAAGAGATGAGCAGGTGCAGCTTACTGTGTTGCCTTTGTTTGGTTTTCCTGAAATATGTTACCTTATAGTGTTAAGTCTCTGAAAAAAAGGGAACGAAGTACTGTCACATGGAAGGAAATGTTTCACTGGAAATTTGGATCACCTCTTCTGTCAAGTCTGTTGAGTGGCTGTTCAGTATATTGGTAGCTTAGAGCCAGTACATGATGCATCTTGCATATCTCATAACTGGAATGTGAAATTTGGAGTATGGTAAAGGGCATTTGGATGATTTGGAGAAAAGATGAAATATTGCTCAGGGGGATATTGAAGGGCTGTAATGGGAGAGAAGCTGAGAATCTTGGTGGAACGATGTGTGGATATACAGTACAGACCCATAGTAAATCAGTTTTTTTAAGTTCTATTAGGAATACAGTAACTAGTTCTTTTCTAGATAGTCAAGATCATATCAACTTTGAATGTTGACCATTGTTTTGGAGACTAGGGTAGACCTGTCTTTCAGTATGAGAACCTCTGTTTTTCTTCCTGGAACCTATTTTTGCTAATCACCATTAGAGTTCATTAACAATTAAAGAACGGGGCAGAGATAAAAACAGATTGCCTATGCCTGTATGAAAGCTAATACCCTGTTTTTACTGAGTGCCTGCTTGCCAAAGCTACCACAAACGGAAATTGCATGAGAAATACACTTGATCCAAAACAGTAGAATAATTTTTGCCTTAACCTTATMCAATAGTTCACGTTGTTACTATGATGTCAGTTAGGAAGAATACTTACAGGAATACTTACAGTTGGAACTAACCACTTTCCATCTTGACTGCATCAAAAAGGAACATTTAAAACACTGTATTGCTGAAGACCATATAGTGGTTTTCCTGTATGATGCTGTATATGAATGTTTTGGCTTGTTTGCAGTACTTTGGCTACTTTAGATAGAAATAATGAGCATGGATTAATAATTTGTTTTAGTGCAATTACTGCATAGTGCTTAAAGAAATCTTTCACTACACTTCTTTTTCAGGTTCCTTTTAAATGATTTTGTTACACAGATTTGTGTGGGTTTTTTTAATATTACTGGTTTCAGAATTCACTATGGATAATACAGTTTTGGTTATTCTGGTGCACTTGAAGTTCCCTTTCAAAGTATTTAACTTTCTACAGACTTTTTCATGTGATACGAACACTTCCCATCATTGGATGGTGAAATGATCAGACAAAGCAAACTCAGTTATGAAACGGTTGATGCTTGCTTATTTGTATTTTGCTGACATACAGGCTATCCTCCTGTTAAAGTCTCCTTGGGATTCTTTCATTGTAAAAATAACTTCAGAGCAGTATCATAGCTGTAACATATGACAGTTGTAATCTTGAAGACATTTTCTGTCCCTTTTTCTGAGGAGAAGGGAGTAGCCAAATGCTGTCATCACTCTTGAGGTTGGAGCACAGACTGTTTTATAGCACAGCTACACTTCAAACAGCTTTCTGCAATCACAGTGGACTGAGTGTAAAGAATGGAGTTACAGTATGGATTGTAAATATTCTCCCAACAAGTACTCTGTTGACTTTTATTTTATTAGAATAAAAGTTCAGTGAAATGGTTGACATTGGCATGATCACTGTTAGGTTGCGGTGTTAATATTGCATAAACACAAAGCAATTAAACTCTTTGAGTTATTGGTATGACTTCTATACTTTAAGCTTTGAGGCGACCATAGAAGTTACTAAGCGAATTTTTTTTTGGTTCGTAATTGACTCTGTTTAAAAACATTGTGTTTCAGACTTCAGAGTTACTAGAAGTCCTGCAAATGGCTTTAATTTTTTTTTATCTTTATCCAGAAAGTTTTTTAAAAAATGTGAATATTGGAATCTGTACAGAAAAAATACTGCTATTTCTATATTATTATCTTAGAACAGCAATCAAAATTTTGCCATACTTCAAAGTGCATCCAATGGAGTGAGTGTCTCTAAGATATTCTTGGTACAATAAGTATAATCAAAAGATTTTCTTTATAAACTCTTACTTTATTTCACCATTAGTCRCTGCTGCTGATGTATTGCAGCACTGATAGGCATTGAATTGGCTTTGTTTTCCTTATATGAGGAAGACGGACCCTAGAGTGAAAATGGTGAAGAACTGTTTAATTACAACGTACGCATTTTTAGGCTATGACAGAGGCTGATAAAAATCCTGTGAGTCTTCATTGTTTTTTGTTGTTGTTGTTTTTTCTCTCACCTTCCACCCCACTGACAAAACAATCAGGGATTCCTACTGAAATAAACATTAGAAAATAAAAGTCACAGGAAACTTCTGAGTCAATATCTGTGGCTATGCTTTGTTACATCTATTTAATATTGTAATCAACAGGTTTAGAAATAGGTTTTTGTTCAGAATATTGTTGCCCAAATTTTATCRTAATAGTTTAATTTCAGAAGGTGCAGTCAATGTTACTTTTTTGAAGTAACAAGTTACAGAATTTGTGCATCACTTGTGTGAAATTATTACTTATTAGTTACATTTTTTTAGGAGTATAATTTCAAGAACCTGTTGATAACTCAAATTTAAAGAATTGTGATTAAGGTAAATTTGTTTACATATGCAAGGTATCAGTGTTGGACACTCATGCTCTCTATATAGTAATGAGTGAAGCAAAAAATTTGCCAAAAAGGCAAGTCTTCTGAGTCAGTCTGTCTGCTGAGTCTATCCAGTCAAACTGAGCAAAGGGACTCAGAATTGATAATYACTGAGGGCTGCGGATAGTTTTTTCCACCACAGGAGCACAAACTTGTTCAAAACATGATCCATTCTGTAGCCTCCTCTAAGCAAGCCAAGAGGAGAAGGGCATGGGGAGAGTACATCTAGATTCTGTGTCGCTTAGTGACAACTTGACATCAAATCTCAGATACTCATCCTCAGCTTGAAATACTCCAAGCTTTACTCTTCCCCTGTGAGTGTGCTGAGAGCATCAAACTGAAGGGTTATTTGTGTCTGCACCATTCCGTGCCTTTAAAGCTGTTATTATTATTGAGGGATTTGCATTATACACCTAGGCATAGTCACTGTTACCCTACTCAAGTGTTGCTAGCCATTTATCAGTGAGGTCCTGTACCTTTCACCCCACGGAATCTTGAATTTTGCTGGAGAATAAAGCTTCACTTGCAGGGTGTTAGAGCTTTTATCATCAGTTGCTTATATACAGGCTTATTACATCATTACCACTGTTAAAGTAATATAAATTTTATACAGTTAAGACCAAGCTGTTGTGTTAAAGACAGATGCAGAGAAAAAAAGGGAGGCAATGAGAGCCAGTGCTTATGTTGATGTGAAATGCATTAAAGGAGAAATCGTTAAATAACTTTTAAGTCTCACTATAGCACTATTCTGTTAAAAATAAGAGATAGTAATTATAACTTAGAAGAGGTAAGGTACTCTATGAAGATGAAGAGCATTGGAAGCTTATAATTAGTATGAGCTGTGTTAGGGGGAAAGKGGGGACCAGCTGTAAACTAGGTTCAACAGATTTAAGAACTTCCAAAGATGGCATATTCCACATCTAAGAGTGAGGGTTGTTTGTTTTTGTTTTTTTAATAAAGGCTTACTTGTGTCTTGAGTACTATGGTTTGGTTAAGGTCGTGTCAAATGTTGATCAGTACTTCTAATTGCATCTTGCTCTCCCTGTTTTTTACTCAAGTCATGTTGATTGGCCTGTGAGATAAAGAGCGTCTTTTATCTGAATTGGAGAAACTGATCTGTGGGAGGGTTCAAACTGCAACTTACGCATGCTTACCTGAGAAAAGAGATGTAGGTTTGAATTCTTCAAATTTGGGAGGCTTGAAATCCTCGTCTCTCACTTCCTGGTTCAGTAATGCAGTATTGATGCTGAGAAGCTATATTTTTTTCTGGTATATTGTAGGGCAGGGTGATATTTAATAAGCAAGAAACAGTAATTCTTTGCTCTCACAAAATCTGGCTATACAGAGAGCATCTCCAGTTCATGCGGAGTTCCTGTTGGCATTTTTACTTTTCAAATTTATAAAGAGAAGTGTGGTCTGGCACTTCATGTGTAAAGGATTTCTAATATCTGTCTTAACTACAGAGCTATTATATAATTAAGCTGGATAATACCACTCTTCCTTCAGCAATACTACTGAGAGAGTCACTGCAAGAGCTTTGTGCATGGATCTCAACCTGCTACAGAGTATCAGGTCCACTCTGAATTTGTTTGTTGGGTTTGCACCCCCCAGCCCCACCCAGCTACAAAGTATGTAAGCAAAGGAACCTGTGGTTGCTACGTTCTGGATAGGTTTAAGTGATAGTGAGATGTCTAAGAGATAGTGGACTGTAGATGTCTATCCGAGACAGTTCTGCAGAGCAGCGGAACTGAATGTACTTAGGAAACCTGATGGGGATGCTTGGCTTTGATAGCACTGAGGGTTAAGCAGCTCAGTGGTTCTTCTGAGTTCTTAAGGCTGCAAGAGCTGGACCTGTTTAGCCTGGAGAAGAGAAGCCTAAGAGGGGATCTTATCAATGTCTATAAATATTTTAAGGGAGGGTGTCAAGAGGATGAGGCTGGACTCTTTTCAGTGGTGCCCAGCAACAGGACAAGAGGCAACGAGCACAAACTGAACCACAGGACGTTCCACCTGAATATAAGGAAGAACTTCTTCACTGTGAGTGTGACAGAGCACTGGAACAGGTTGCACATAGAGGTTGTGGTGTCTCCTTCTCTGGAGAGATCCAAAACCCGCCTGGAAGYCTAACATGCTCTAGGTGAACCTGCTCGAGAAGGGAGGCTGGACTAGATGATCTCCAGTGGTCCCTTCCAAYCTTACCGATTCTGTGATTCTGATTCAGACTCCCAGTCCTGCCCTGAGTTGAATGATTGTTAGATAAATAAATTATAGTAAATATGTTATTGTATTGGAGATCTTGGAAGGCCTTTTTATGTGTGAAATTGTTTAATTTTCATAACAGTATTGTTATAGCACTAATTCTTAGTAATTATTTGGGATCTTGCTTGCTAAATTATTTGTAACATATAAAGACAAAAATCCTAAGTTCTTCTTCTATGAAAGCTTACTGTATTTGTTTGTATTTTTTTACATAATCTTTTGCTTTTTTCTATCTCCGTTCTCTCCTTTTTTGTGCTTATATTGAGCTTTTCAATGCAGCAGATATGTCTTAACTTTTGATAGATAAGTATCATAGTCAGATTTGATTCAGTAATTGGTACTAAACTTGAGCCGCAAACTACTCAAGGCTAGAAATAATAGCCCCTCAAGCCTACAAGAAATCTTGTCACAGCTTGTGTGGAGAGTAGTGTTTTACTGTGTTTAAAATAACGGATCAAAAAGAGATGACTGGTTCCCTCTCTCTCACTGTCTCTTTTCCCCCAACTTCAAAAAATAAAAAAGAAAAGCACACTACCATAACAGAACCTGGGACCACTCTTTGGTTTTTCTTTATGCGAGACTGATCGTATGGATTGTTATTTGTAGTAATTTATTCAATGTCTGTGCTTTTAGATAACGTAATAAGTCATTTCTATGCATATGTAAGGCATACGAAAACTCCTAAGTGTTTCCGAGCATGGTTCCTATGGACAGAAAAGTCTGTGTCACTAGTATATGTCACTTAACTAACCTGGATCGAAGTATGCTAAGGCCAGTTAAGCTATTTATTTGATTTAAAAGCTATTATAGTTTATTCTGGAATGAATAACAGGTACTTAATCGAATTTTACTTTGAAATTCAAAGAACAAGGAAGTGATGGTAAAGGTAATTATTTTTCTAGATAATATTTCAGTTATGGACATGAAACAGAACTATGATGAAGAATAATGCTTCCATTTGGCAGTACATCGCACTGAAGACTGTAGAGATCATTAAAAGAGTAGTTCTCAAAGGCCTAGAGTTTACATTCAAAACAGCTTCACCTTGGTTTACTTACTGTATGCAATAGCATAGGTCATTACCAGTTTATTTATTTACGTTATGCGCTATCTACTTCTGTATCTCAACCTCAGCATTTGCCTCCAGTAAATTCCTGCTTTTGGTCCCATTGAACTGTTGTTGATAGATTGATTCTCATTTTCAATACTTCAATCTTTTACTGAGTAGAAGCTCACCTTGCCCACACTTTTGTTATCTTTCTGTAACACAAAGATCAGGTATCCTGTCCTTCATCCATGTCATTTCATTTCTAGTTCTCTTACTTCCTTATACCTCACACTTAGGAAGTTTCAGTTTTCCTTTCTGTCTGTGAAGGAAACTCATATACTTCTCATTTTCTCAGAAATGAAAGAGCAAATGCTATTCAGACATGCTTGGCTTGCTAAGACTTTGTCTTAGTAGCTTAGTTAATCTTTCCTTTGCAATAGGAGAGCTCTTTGGCTTCTTAGTGATCCTCTTGCAATGACAGTTTTCATACTTTTAACATCCTCTTGTCTTTTTCCTGAAACAAAAAAAACAAAATCAGTTTTAAAAAGATCTCATATAAACAAATTTTGAAAATGATAACTGTGTTGAAATTAAAATGAACACAACTACAATTACGTGCCACAGTTTTCTGAAGCAAAGTGTTTTATTACTTATGGTACGAATAGGTATATTAATTACTAATGTTGTATGTCACATATCAAGCTTTTGGACAACTGTAGTGATACRTATATTGAAAATGAAATTTTAATGTGGTTTTAGTGGTTTAGTTGCCTTCTTTTAACAACCTTGTCACAAGGAATATGTTAATTTTCTTCAGCTGACATCTGAAATGTTTGAAGCAGATCTTGAAAAAGCACTGCTGCTAAGCAAACTGGAATATGAAGAGCACAAAAAGGTATTTGTGGGATTCATCCTGGTGTAAAAGCTGTAAGGCTTGAAGTTAAAAATGAATCACCTGGGAAGAGTAACACTTCTTCTGTGTAAATTGTTTGCTTACTGTTCAAATGCTTAAGAGTTCAAAGAAATACTAGATTTGAAAGAAACTGTGTATAATAATGTTGTATTTTTAAATAAACATAAAGGTGGAATGTTAGTTCAACCTTTTCAATCTTCTGACATATGAAGACACTGAAATTTTGGAAGTACTACAAGGGATCCTGTCTATACTTTCTTAGAAGAAATCTGGCGCACTGGTGAGACAGGGAATCAAAGCACTGACTTTTCTTTAGGCTTTTAATGTTAGTTGTGTTTGAATCTTTTCACATCTTCACTAATGCTTTTTCTGTTTTTTAAAMATATTTTAGTTTTAATAAGCTGTCTGTATTTTCTCTCAGCTGATGAGGATGCTATTTTCTGGGTAATTCCTAGGGAACACTGGAGAATCAGTTGCTAAAATGTTTTTTAAAAGTACACTCAGTACACTTAAAAGTACACTTTTAACAGGAATTTTTTTATTTGCAGTAAGTCAGGAGCCTATGAAATATGTTATGAAAATATATAAAGTTAAATATAATTAGGCATCATAAAGAAGCAAAAATTACATGTGCACTTCTGTGCAAATATTCTTGTGCAATATTTCAGTTTCAGGGAATACCATAATTCTTAAAAAATCAATGTTAAAATTTTGACTTCTGTAGTTAAAGCTATTTTTAAAAGTGAAGACTGTCTTCGGGTGTAGTAAAAACAGCATCTTTTCTAGATTTTTTTGAGAGTAAGCTTCATAGAACAATTTAAAGTATATAGTGTCTTTTAAATATACAGTATGTATGCGTATAGATAAACAACCAACATTCCTTTTCTCCTTCCTCTCTTTGCCTTCTATATAATAAATGTTTTCTTAAGATTATTTTGGCTTAATGGGGCAAAATGGATACTATGTACCAGCCTGTATGATTTCAGTAGGAGGTAGGACTGATTGGCAGAGCATTGCTGCGTAGTAGTAGCTGTCTGACTCCTAGTGAATAAGCAAGCGTATTTTAAGAGTAAGATGAAGATACAGAAGAACTGCTCTTTTAAAGGAAGTGTTAACCTGCATTGTATAGCACTCTGCATTTGTGTGTTTGACTGTTTATATTCTCAGACTATGAGTTTTTGGATAAAACTTTATGTGAATGATAAGGGGTGTTAGATTGCTAATTTTGGGGCTATTTACTAAAGAGCAGTACTCCAGAGAACAAAGCTGATGCTTAGTTGCTGAGGGATGCCTTACACTCTTTAAACCAATCAAGTCTGCAAATTATTCTTTAGGATAAAAACTCCTTTAGTATATTATCACTGTTTTTTGTTTATTTGTTTCCTTTATAAAGCTTTAGGAAAAAATATTTGGGTATTGAAGAAAATTATACCAGTGGGGACTTTATTCTTCCAGGAACATGAAAACATTGAAAATACTTCACCTCAGTCAAAGTCGATGAATAAAAAAGAGAAAAGAAAGAGCCTGCAAGGAAAAGACAAACCTCTTACTGTGTCTCTGAAAGATTTTCAGTCAGACAGTACTATAGGTATGCCTTATCATACTAGTATACCTGCTTATGAGCTATCCCACTTGGAATTCTGATAGTGTGTACATTAACAGCAAAACACCCCCTATGCTGGAACTCACCATTTTTTTTCTGTTAATACTGTCTTTAAACAAACAATGAGTTGGAATKAATGTGTCCTATTAAGTCTAAGAGCTAAAAGTTCATTATATAATAATGAACTAGTTATGTTAGCAGGAAAAGAGGTTAAGAAAGACATAGTTTCATGCATTTTGAGGGGGACATACTCARATACTCAAAATGTAGCTTTTTTCTTCTGTTCTTCTGAAGTGTTTTGAGGGGGTTGTAATAGGCCTGTGCTTCTCAGACAGTTGAGGGGTTTTTGTTCCATGTATATTGGCAAGGCATTGTTTGCCTTTCTTCATGGTGCTGGCCTTTAGAAAGGGTAAATGTTGATAAAAATTCTTATACTAATTTTCACATGCTCAGAACTCTTTCATATGCACCTATGAGCAGAGATTCTGAATTTTAGTGAAGAAATTAAGATAAAACCTGAAAAAGGAAAACAGCAATCTGGTAACATTCTTTTTTTAAGGATATTTTTATCTAAATGTTATAATATTTATAAAAGAATCTAAATAGAGAAAAATGGAATTAAAACACAGTTGTTCTTGAGAAGCAACTAGAAGGCATTCAGATGCACAGTGGGATGTGCTATAAAATCCTAAGTAGAATTTAAAAAATGTATATATTACCTTCCATTTTAACTGAAGTATATGCTTATGGAATGCTACTTCACATTATACTAGTCTGAAAGATTTAGGAAGGGTGCAAATCTAGAGATTGACTTAAAACTAAGTTCTTTTCTTCTAATGCTTTAGTTTTTTAATGTTATTTTGAGATAGGAGTTAATGCTGGAAAAGACTGCAGTATTTGCATCACTTTTGCAAATGCCATGCTTTAATGGCCAGCTGTACAAGATTGGAATAACTTAATGTTGGCATCTTTTTTCTTTCTCTTATCAGATAACCTTGCTAAAAAACATGAGGTAAGCCTTCTTTATTTTTTTTATTTTTTTTAACTACTTAGAATAACTCTGTTTGAAAGATAGTTATTTCAGCAAAAGATATAGTACAAAAAAGAGAAGTAAAATAGGTAAAAAAATGCTAATGGTACTGTATTGTGGGTATGATCTAGTAATACTAAAACTTAGAGAAAAGAATTGTTAACATTGAAATAAAACAAACTAGACATGGTACAAGTATTAAATTCTAATTCAATACTTATTTGTAGTCAAATTGTCAGCTAAATGTTAACTGTTGACTTCTAGACTTTTCAGTTGGGATCAGATATTCTATAGGTAGAGATCACAGTATTCTCAGGATGTACAACATAAAACAATATCTGGACTTTGTGCTTTTCCTTAACAACCATAAGCATGTTGTCTTTTAGCCGAATATTGACTTACATTTATAATAACTTACAACGCTTATTTTTGACAGGAACTGAGTTCTACACAGTCTTTGTTACATGATGGAGGATTTTTCAATAAGCTGGGAGATGATGTTCACAAAATACTTAAAACGGAAAAAAGGAGAGACCAGCTCACGAACTACAATGGAATGGATAGCTGTACATCTCCTGAACACAACCAGGCATGTACAGTAGTAGTCGTCACTGAAGTGAAGAAGTGTGCCTAATGAAAATTCTTTAATGACTATAAGAGAGTACCTTATTAGAAGAAAGCACAAAAAAAAAATAAAGAATGATCATAAAAGAGCATTCTAAAAACTGCTGAAGATATCTGAAGAGAGATTTAAATTGCTTTTATTTTTTTAACATAAAACATTCCTAATTGAAATATTTTTTTGCTCTGCAAAATATAGCAATATTTATTACTGCCTCTCTTATTCATCCCTTTTGCATCTGTGCATCAAAGTACACATATGCATATTTAATTTCAATAATTTTTTTTTTAATAACAGGAGTAAGTTTTTTGGGAAAGGGATAGAATTCACATGACTGAGTTATTAAGAACTGTTTGTTTGTTTGTAGGAGGGTGTTTTGAAAGATGGAAAAACAGAACGACTAAAGCTCGAACTTGAAAAGAAAGATACAGAAATTCAGCAATTGAAAAATATAATAACTCAGTGGGAGGTATGTAGCTGATAATAACTTCAAGTAGTGAAGATTAAGTCCTCTATATGAAGTGCTTAAAAAAAGCAGTGCGTACTTTGACAGATACAAGGGGAGTCCTTGAAGGCTGCAGCATAACAGTAATGGTGTCCTGTATTCTGTTATAACCTTTTCTATTACGTGCAAACAAAGTTGAAAATGACATTCAGCATATACTGAAATGCACCAGGAAAAATATTTTCATGTTAATAAGTATCACACTATTGCTGTATACCAGACTAGTTAGGGAGAATGTCTTCAGTTGTGTGCTTGTTTTCATTCCTTATTAGTATTGTCTGGATAGTATCTAGAGCAACCAGGGTAGAATCTCCATAAGGAACCAAGGTTTATAAAGGAAATGTAAYGAAGCACCATGGGATTACTTTAATTTATTTCATTATGATATTTATACTTTGTTTAAGTTAGTCTAAGCAGTTTGACTGATGGGAAGATTTTTGATACTGTAAGGATTTTTGCCTTGTAGAGAAAGCATGACCTTTGTTAACAGCTGCCTTCACTGTGTGCTAGATTTGGCTCCCAAAATCTAGCACATTTAGAATTTGAATTTTCTGAAGTATAAAACCATTCATATTTGTCACTATTAGCACTTGATTGCACTTGATAGAATAAATGCAGTGCATAAAGATATTGGTGAGCTGTTTCACTTTATAAACTTGTTTAGAGAGCCTAATATAATTTTAAGTGGCTATGGAAGGCCGTGCTTCAATGTGAGTCTTTATTATATACTACATCTATTAAAATGCCCTTTCATTTCATTCTTATTCCTCTGTATCATGCATGCATTGGTTGTGGTGGTGATGCAGTGTTATAAAATGTTTTGGTATGCTAGAGATGAAAAGGTCCTCTCTTAAAGATTGTTTTTTCAAGGCGGGAAAGAGGTGTTGTATGTGTGTTCCATGGCGTAGAGAAACTAGGCATTCCACTGACCTATACTGTAGCCTTTTCTGTTTACAGTGGATTAGAGAATAAAATAAATGCTTAACTTTCTGCATGGAGTAAGATCAAACTATTCTCAAGGACTGGGGCAATAGTGTAAGTGAAAAGTAGTAGCTTCTTTATTACAAAAAAAATATTATCTCAATTTGAACTTTCAAGAGCCAACAAGAGTAAACTAGGCAAAGAGATTTGTGAAAGGAAAAATAAGTATCAAGTGAAAATACATGGCTGCAATTGGCATTGGTGGCCAATTAAGGAAAAGGCTGCCCTATGTAGTATGTAGTCATCAGATAGGCTGTTAAAACTGGAGAAAATASGTTTCTGAGTAGAAGAGTTAAAAAGAAACTGTATTTTCAGTAGCCACAATTCTTTAATAAATAACCTGTAGAGCTGTAGGAGACTTGTCTTAATTGCCAAGTAATATGACAAAACCATTTATACTAACACAGTATCTAAAAAGTACGTTATAATTGTTGTGTGCTGTGTAAATATTTTTCAGGGGAGGAACTATAAAGCCCTTGATGAAAATAGGCCTACATACTTTAGGCAGATCTCAGTAGTGGTTCTTGCACTGTCAATGCAATGACATAACTTTTTATTTTACCCTGCTGTAAGTCTTTTTCAGCTTGCCTTAATTTCTAGACTCTTTGATTAACCCATTCTTCCAGTGGTACATTCATTATATTGGCTGTGATTTAATTAAGACCCAGCGGATTCTCTGCAGAATCATAATTTTCAACTCTGAAACATTTTAATCATTTTTGCTTTACAGAATACTTCTTTTATAGGGCATATATGTAATAATTCAATCTCTTTAACACTAGGCAAAGTATAAGGAAGTAAAAGCAAGAAACGCACAACTTCTGAAGATGCTACAAGAAGGTGAAAGTAAGTAGAGATTTAACAGGCAGACCTGAAAGACTTTTAAAGAGATGGAAAGCGCTTTCAAAGCAGTTTTTTTTTTAAAAAAGTTAATAGAGTAACAATTATAAGGAACTAGGAAGCTATTGATTTGCAGTGACTCAAATGAAATACAGAATATAAACAACAAAGTACTGCATTCCTGATATTATATAATGAAATCATCTGTTGAATTTTAATAGCAATCTTTGAAATTTAAGCTATTCAGTTATATTTTAGGCACAATGAGTCCTTGAATTAGACTTTATTTTGCCAGTGGCTTGATCTGTTCTGGACTGATCTTGCTGTACTCCCTGTTTAGACCCTCAAGCAAGTTGTTTGATTTTCATATCTGCTGTGCTCTAAAGTGTTGGAACCATCATCTTACACCTAAGGAAACATTCTGCCAGACAATAAATAGGGCCAGCTAAGCTAACACTGGGAATTTTATGTATGTTACTGTGATAATTTTCTTCTGTTATAACACTGTTCATAATTTTTATAATTTAGAGCTTGGAGTCAAAGTAAACTTCCTGGCATCTTTATACTTAGATGTAGTTATCCTTTAATAACTGTGATCTTGCATGATGAATTTAGATCTATAATACTAGACAAATTAAATGTCTTGGTTAAACTTGGTTTTGCTGTTCAGTTTCTTAATTTAGCTCCTAAATGTGGCTTCTTATTTGGGGTCAGATTCTGAGCTAAAAAAGAACTGAATGGATTTGTTAAAATGTATTTACAAACAAGCTACAGCTAAGCCAGTTCAAATGTTCATAATGTGATTGAGCACTATAGATCTTTAGTTATTGGAGCTTCAGGTCAGTGTCTGAGATGAGATGAAATAGTCTCCTTTCAACAGGGGGGTGATGAAGTTTTTACTGGAGTTTTTTTTTTTTCTTCTTTTTCCCCTATGTTGATCAAATAGTACTGTACCATAAAGTAGTAATTTGGGGGATTTACTGTATCTAATCTGCATATTTCAAGGTATTTTGCACTTTGAGGGGAATATTGATCATGGCAGAATAGAGCCTTGAAAAATTTCAGTTTGTGTATTTTGAGTATTTAAACTTATCCACGGATGTTTCATAGACACTAAATAAATAAACAGTTTAAATACATCTCTATTTTAAATATTTAATACAAATCTAAGTCTCTGTAGGTATGACTGAATTGGTACGTGAAGCTTACAGTCCTAAAATCTTGATCAATGGCCAAGATACAGTTTTCCAATGGAATTTGTTGATAGTGTTTGTCTCAAAAATCCATGCTGCCTACAGGGTTAAGTGGGAGGAAACTAGTACAAGGTTGGAGTTTAATCTTCAGAATTTTTAAAGCTACTGCTAGTGGCACTGGTAACTAATGATTGTTTTTAGTTAATGTTCATTCTCTCAGTGAAGGCAGACCTAATAAGAAATAACAAAATAGTAAGATAGCACTAGTACTGTTGCACACAAAGACCTGTAAAGCTAGAAAAAATCTCACACTTAGTTTTTTTCTTTCTCTAGTGAAAGACAAAGCAGAAATACTCCTACAGGTTGATGAATCACAAAGTATCAAAAATGAATTGACCTTACAGGTAAGCAGGGATTTCTTTATGTAAAGTGTCATGGGTATTTCAAAGATAAAATTTATTTAGGTAATTGGGGGTGGGGAGTGAGGAGTGAAGGGAAAAAAGCTAAAACAAAAGCTTGCTAGAAGCAAAATATGTTAAATTTCACCCTTATTCAGGCACTCAGTATGTCAGAGGCCATACATTACATAAATTTCACATCATACCCTTAGAGCTACTTCTGGAAAGACAGCAGACTTCAGCATGTCTGAAGGGMTCTTGTCCTCAACAGCCCCTTAATAATACCATCCTCTGCCGTTGGTAACCCAAAAGGAGGAGGCTCAGAAAGATACTGCAGAAGAAAGTGCTTCTTTCCCTTTTCTTACCTCTTAGTGTTAAGTTTGAAAAATGCTGGTTTAACAACATAATTGAGCTACAAACTGTTTATGGATGACTGTTAGCAAGCCACTGTAGTAGAGAGCATGTTACGTTTTTAAGCTTAGTTTTAAACTTGCACAAACTTATTAGTGTAGAACACTATTAATTTTTGAGTGTGATGTAATATAGCTCATCTGCATTGCATAACATTACATCAGCTAAATGCTGCATGACATGAATAGCACTTTATGTATGTAGAGGCTAATACCTGAAAGAAATTCTGACTCTGTAGCTTTCATATAACATTATAGAGGCAAACCAATAAATATTGCTGGGGAAATAAGTCATTGTGGAGTATCTTGCTTGCACTTTCAATTCATGCACAATCATAATAGTAACCTTCCTTGAATCTGGCGTGTATCACGTGTTTGTCTAACACAGTACAAAGAACTATTTTGAATTGGTAAACTTGTAGATGTGAAGCATATTTTGTAAAATAACTGTCTATCAATCTGTATCTTTCTATGTATGTATGTATGTTTTTTAGGTAACTACACTTCATGCTGCATTAGAACAAGAACGATCCAAAGTGAAATTATTGCAAGCGGAATTAGCAAAATATCAGGTATTATTGTTTTCTCTAGATGTCCATTTGCCTGTTCTTAATGTAGCTGAAACTGCCTCAAAGTAATGTGCTCTAAACTGACCTGTTAGCTCTATTTTTTTTCAAGTTAAAAAAAAWATATATAGCAGTTTACATTTTAGGCAAAAACAGCAGCAAAACTAAAGCACAGTTTTAGCCAGTAGAACTTTGCYACCTATTCTGTACTTTAGAACTTTTTGGTATGCTGGTAAGTGATCAGCATGTTCTACAACTTTCATGTTCTGTGTGTAACTAAACTAACAATAGACTTTAGGGTTTTTTTTTGCTACAGATCTTTTCCTGGGTTCTTTATTTTAGTCTTATTTGTACTAAATCTTTGTAGGAGATCTAGAGCAAATGCTTTTGAAATGTGAGTGATAACATCAGTATCTTGCTGACTGTGCATATTGTGTTTGGTTCAGCTTGGCCAGTAATGCAATTCATGTTAGTGAATTTCAGTTAACTTTCATGCAAGTAGTATGCTGTTAAAATTCTACACAAAACAGAATTTTAACAGCATACTACTTGCTGTACAGAAGTACAAGTTCTTAATTCTCTGGAGTGTAAACCACTGTACTCTGTTTTCAAGAGTGCAGTGATTTGCACTCCAGAGAATAAGAATTTGTACTTTTGCACAGCTTATTTGACACATTTTCTTATTTTTCTTTAACTTATGCAAAATGTCATGGCAACAAGAAAAAAAAAAGTAGTTTATAATGGAAACATCTGAAGTAGCCCTGTAATCTTTGGCCAATCATCTTGTTTCAAGTTGTAACACATTGTTTGTGTTGGAGTACTATAAGTTCATGCAAACTGACTTAATAAGACATAATTTTTCTTTCTGAAGCAACAAATGATTTCTGACTACATCAAATTTCTTGGCTGTTAGTGTATGATGTTCTGTACTTATCTCCTCTCCTTTTTGCTTGTCACTTACCACAATGAAGCAAGTTCCTTCTTCAAATTGTTTTGTAGCGGTTCCCGAATACATGTACTTGGTCAGTCCCTTATAGACAAGCTGAGTGCTTATACTGCTAATTAAATCTAAAATAAATCTATTGTTACTGTCAAATTCAGTCATTTACTTCACTGTTCAGACTTTCAACTTCAGTCTTCCTGCTCCTTCTTCCATGAAGTCCCCCCTTTTGCTAATGTGTACTTTTTGTTTAAAGAGAAGGCTTTAGTTAAAAAAAAAAAAAAGTAATTAATGAAAAATCATTACTTCTGCTCATTTTGTATTTATTTATTTTTGTATTAGCCTTGCAGGGATCATTGTTGCTGAGTTACTATTCTCGGCTGTAATGCTCCAAGACTGCTCAGGATAACTTTTCTCATACTACCACTTTTATATGTTGTCTTCAATATTATTAGCCCTACTTTCTTTATTGGAATACTGCTTTGAAACATTAGGAAACTCTTCAAAAAACTAAACCAAATATATGTACATTAAAAACAAAAGAAGCAGCAATAAACCAGTGTTTATTCCCAAATGTATTATCTCAGTTTTCTATATTACTGTCACTTACATATTGATATTTGGTGTTCAGATGGGTTTATGTCCCATATAAATTTATACTTCTGTAATTTAACGTAAGAAAAAATCAGGAGTTGTTCAAATTGCATTCAGGTTGTTAATTCACACTATTTTAGTATGCAAAATAACTGCAGATGTCTAGTATAATAGCTAAAAATTTGTTTTAATTCTCTCTTACAGGGTGGGAAAAAAGGGAAAAGRAACTCAGAATCTGACCAGTACAGGTGATCTCCTTTGCTACCAGATTCAAAGCAAAAAATGTCAAATCTTCCTTCAGGGTTTTGCAAAAATTTATATATTTGTTCTACAACTGCTCGACTATGCAGTTTTTGAAGAGAAATTAACAATTACTAGTTTGACTAACATTCTGAATAATTGATTTGTTGCACTTTCTCCTAAAGAAAAATTAGAAAACTAGTATTCCAACAGAGTGAAAACTTCAGTTGTAATGCCATAACTAATTTCTCATCATTCAATAAAACTCTTCCATTTGTATGTTTGAATTCTTTCTTTCTTAGAATTTCTTCATTAATAAAACCTAATTTAATGACTGTCAGGATACAAATACATCAGTGTGCAAATGGTGAAAGTCTCACCAAACCAAAACAAAAAATGAGGCAGCTTATGCAAAGCCATTCCCTTGTGGCTGAGTTGTAATCTGTAGTTAATATTAACAGTCATCATTTGCTCTCCCTGCATGGGACATCTCTATCCTTTTATCTGCATTATGTGGATATATGTGAGTTTCTGCATGAAGATATGCAAGGTAGTACATGCAGCTACCATGTAAGAACAGCCTTCCTATATTTCAGCTCTGAAAAAATAGCCTGTGTCTTGTTTCACAGTTCATCCCGTCCTAAGAGATAAAGTCCAAACTTCCCCCTCACCCCATGTGAACAGTCACATGTGAATGTGATACGGCTATGAAAATTGAGAATTGTTTGTACAGCACTGAATGTACTACTAAATTTGGGGAATCTTACTTACATTGGGATGGCTGTTGGAATGAAATACTACAAATAGGAGCTGGCTGACATAAAATAGATTAGAAAATTGCTGTAGTTACCTAGGCAGTCAGCAGAGAACGCAGAAATGAAAAGGAAAGATCTAAAGAAGGGAATAAGGAAGAAAGAAAGCAAAGTAGCTTTAGTCTTAAAAATAGAACATTTATTAACTTACTACACTGGGGTTTTTATTGTAAAAATACTTTTATTGTTTTGAATGCAATGAGACACAGCAATTTGCAAAGCAGTGTGTGTGTATGTATATGAAGATGGCACTTCATTGGGAGGTAGAAAAGGAAAGCAGGAAAAAGGTCTTTAACAATTCAGAGTATCAAAGTATCATCATGATACCATGAATCTGCAAAACTTCCATGATTGTCAGCAGCTTCTAAAAATTAATAACATRGAGGTGCTAATAATGGAATAAGACTTCTTTTTAAGAAATCAGGCCTTGTAATAATAATCCAGATTATTTTAATTTCAGAATACTACTGAAGTTTTACTATAGCTTCACTGATTTATTTGCCCTGAGGAGGGATGGAGGGTGGAGCAAGCATGTTTTTCTTCTTCTTCTGACTAGTACAGTTCACTTCCAAATACCACATCCTTGAGACTGATACCACTTTTCGGTATTGATGTTCCTGTGACCAAATAGGAACTGCAGAATTTTGTCCTAATAGACAAAATAGTACCAGATGGATCCAAGTAATCTTTCTTGTTAATAATCTGACTCAAATTAAAAACACTGATTCTTAATGCAGTTTTGTTTTCCATTATCTGCTATTCTGCAGAGATTATTTACCAAAACATGACGAAGACTTTCTATTTTTATCAAATCAGTGGTGCCTGTAATTTTAAAAGATGACCTTTTTTCCAATATAGTTACATTTTGTAAGCAATTTTGAATTTGGAAATCCAGAATATATATCACTTCCAATCACTGTTTCAATTCATCATTAAATTGTTGGACTATATTTAGATTTAAGAATTCTGGGACTGTATTGCTTCAGGTATCTAGAAGTCAACCCCCTAAAATTGGCTTTCACTATTCCTTAAATTTGTCTTCCTGTAAATTTTAAATTACCCATCTGTCTATCTCTGACACAGGTTTTCCCCTTCAGGACTCTCAGTAAAACGGCATTTTTCCTTTCCTCTCTGAGTATTGTAGAACTAATGTGTTTTTCTTGTCTTACTGAGTTTGACATAAATTAAAATTAGTTTGTATAATGCTTGCTGATTAGCAGCAGAAAGAATTCTTTTAAAAGGAGAAAGAGGTTGTAGTCTAGAAGTACATGTTCATCTCATTAAAACTTGCTCAGTTTAAGTGCTAAAGAAATAGAGAGACATCTGTAATTTGGGCAATGCTGAAGACGGTTCTTACTGTTCAACATTTAACTAATCTCATTTTCCCCCTTTCTTGTTCAACATTTGGGATATTAGCCAACAAGTCCAGCATGAATTATCAGAAAATGCTTTTATCAGCTAATTTGTTCTCCATTTTGTTGCTCTTATGCCCAATACAAGTTCTGTATGACTTGGGGGAGTAACAGCATTTTTCCCGTATCTTGTTGCTGTATGAACATTTGTAATAATTGCATGTTCATAAAGCAGAAGCTTTTCTTAATAGTTGGTGCAGCCTGTTTCACAGGAGAAAGACTCCCAATATGCTTTCTTCTGAACATTCCGCAATCTATTTGCTATTAGTTTCCCATAATCTGAGTCATTTTAGACTGTGAGCACATATAATTTACTGATAGCTAGCTTTGTCACTTTTGAAGATGCATAATGTAAAGCAGTAGTAGTCTAGTGCTTTGAAATAAGTTGTAAATTGTATATGTAGAAACATATACAGGAAGATTCAACAAACAAAGATTATGCCTTTAAAAGCAAGAAAAAATTACTAGCACCTGAGAGCCAGAGATGAGGTGACAGAAAACCAGAATAAAGAAAAGTTTTTATTTTGGTCGGAAGAGTTTATACTGCATAGATATTGTAGTGCTTTAAAGTAGATGGTTAAAATAGTAGCACAGATACTGATTTCAGCATGGGAAATTTGTAATACGAATCAATTTTGAGAAAATAATCTGAAGCAAGGGGAACTGAGGTTTCTTTGCTCAAAGGCAAAGAAATGCAAAAGAACGCTAAGATGGATATGACTAAATATAACCACAAAACTTCAGATACCAGAAGAAAGCACAGTCAATCAAAACAATAATGAAAAGTAGAGTTAAGGCTAGACCATAGAGTCCGGTTGGAAACTGCCTGTTTACTGCTCAGTATAATAAAACTGGTGAATTCTTTTCTAGATTTTGAGTGATTCCAGTTTAGAACCMGCAGAAGTTCAAGGTTATTTTTATGGAGGTCTTTAATGTCCTCTAGAAAGTAAAACCAAATCCCACCCAAGATAARATAACACTTTAGTTTACTGGTATTACTGTTGAGCTGACGGGGATGTTGCACTTTGGTTCAGATCTAGCAAAGCATTATGCTTATTTGCTATATTACAGATAGGGTATTATCCACCAAATGAACTCTTATCAACAGTAGAAGATAATTGTTGTCTATCGAGTTACATTTCAGCTTGCAGCTTTTAAAACTTTTAAAATTGACTCTAAAACATAAGACTCCTAACCATTGTTCTAGCAGCTCAGCAATGGGAAACTTAACGTGTGTGGTTTTTTGTTTTTAAGGTCCTATGAATGTAGACATTTATACTCATTTTCTCTTCCCTTATGCATGAAGAAACACATGAAAGATGCTTGTATTTTTAATGTTCAGAAATATAAGGAATGTTAAGTCTACAGCAAAGGTATCTTGGATATAAATTTTATTGGAATTATACCTTGTGTAGTTTCAGAATTACATCATTTTAACTAAAGGTATAATTTTAACTAGTTTAGCTAAACTCTAACACCTTCTATTGATATTCTCAAATTGTTTCAAGTTGGCTTGAATCAGTATTTTGATTTTGATACAAATGGTCTGGTCACTGTAAATTTATTTTCAGTTGTGTGTTTGCTTTTTTTTCAGTTGGATTTTTCATTTGGTTGGGGGTGATTTTTTTTGTTTGTTTCTGTTTTTTAGCCAATTCAGGATGATCTTGCATTGATTTTAAGTCAACTGTCTATGGAAAAAATAGCAAATCAGATGTGTAGACAGAGTTGAGAATTAAGGTGAAAAGAAAACTGCTAAGTTAGTGTTGACTCAGAGTAAATCAGGACTATTAGATTGAAGGCAGAATTTTCCTCTTCAGAGGTACCTTTTAACAAGAAACCATTAAAAGGAACAATTTTCATTATTATTTGGAATTATTTGGAAAATGAAGCATTTTCATTTCTATGGAAGATTTTTTTTTCTTCCTACTTAATAGACAATGTAATAATAAGTGTGCGTGTGTGTGTAGTGTATGTATGTGTGCATGTGTGTTTGAAATGCTTTGCCTTTTGCTTGGTGGCAGATACAAAAACCACTAGCAACTACAAACCCAATCCTGCCTTTTAATGAAACATGCTTTAAGGTTAGTATGAAAAATTGCTGAGCGTATACATAAATGTTCAGTTCTGTGAAAAACTAATACTGTTCTGGCTGTTCTTACTGTGGACTTACCAGTGCTTTCAGGTTACCTTCCATGCCTAGCAGCTGTTTGTTGCCTGCAGCTTGTATTTCAGTGAAGAAAACCTTCATTATGGGAAAGCCTAAAGATTTTCAGCTGAGAACTGGCTCGCTCTCTACTACAGACTATATGGATGCACATTAAATTCTTCAGGACAGGAACTGTTTCTTAAACTTAAACAGTCAAAGCAGGTGATTCTGAACCGTCTTCTTCATCCTTTGTTATATCTGAGTTTTAATGTTATTTCTGGAACAAGCGGAAAATCAGCATGCTCATGTGCCCAACACTGACAGGATTTCTGTGATTTTTGGCAGAGCTGGCAGTCTAGCGTGTTGAAGTGCAATGCCACTCACACACTAGAAACTGCTGGCAAAACAGGCCACAAGACCATTCAAAGTGGTGCAAGGATGTCCTCTGTTACGCTGCTGGCTGTTGAGATCTGAGATAAACTCGAAGTCGGACCGGCAACCACAGCACGRCACTGGTTGTAATGTTGGCATGGAAGTTGCCCATGTGAATTTGARTGCTGTTCATAAGTACGTTACTTGGAGGGTAACCAACCTGAGGTCTCTCTGTTCCTGTTTCCAAACCTTCTAATGGATTCTAAATTGGTGTGTGGCACTCTGCTGATTTAACATCAACTGCATCAATTTGAATAAGGTGCCTGTGGCACCAGCCCTGCAGTGGATGACAGTGGCGAATCACCTGATGRGGCAGGCTGTCGGGGCAAAAAGGCAGTTCTGGGATAATTTAAAGGGTAAGGGATAAAGCGCATTTGCCTCTGATGTTCAAAGCTGTCTGTGCATTTGATGCTAAAAGACTGATAGGATGCTCTCACTACAGCTCCCTGGCATTTAGGGCCTAACTTATTTGGTACKAAATTTAGTCCTAAATTTAACAGACTGACTTGGTCCAGGTTTTKTTTTAGCAGGGTATTTCTACTTTTAAAGTAGTAAACGTTTACTAGTGAGATACAGAGCTTCCACTTAAACTGCTAAGTAACTTRTAAGCCAAAGGGAGTTCCTCATGCCCTTCTAGGTTCAGAAGCGGTACGCGGCTCGTACCCGCCCTCCWTTTCCAGAGGAAATCCACACAGGTCCCCACACCGCTACCTCCCCCACCCCGCTGCTGCCCGTTACGGCAGATAACGGCTCTGCCGCAGTACCCGGCGCTACCGCCGCCAGGGCGCCGCGCCGCTTACTGCGCCTGCGCGGGCCGCCCCGCCCCGCCCCGCCCCTGGCGCCGCTGACGAGCGCATGCGCGAGGTGCGGGGCGCGCACGCCCGCGGGGGCAGCGCCCCTTTCTAGTAACTTCCCCGATGCGGCGCGTCATCAGCACGCGCCGCGCCCGAGCCGGGTAGTTTCCGTTTAGCGCTGCGGGAGTCAGTGCCGTGGGGGCGCGAGGCCGCGGCGCGCAGGGCCCGCCGGGAGCGCCGGGAGCCGCGCCGTCCCGCCAACCGCGCCCCGCCGCCATGTCGGAGAGCGCAGGGAGCCCCACCGGCGGCCGCAGCCCCCCGGGCTCCCCCGCCCAGGGCTCCGCCGCCGAGCCGCGGATCATCAAAGTCACGGTGAAGACCCCGAAGGAGAAGGAGGAGTTCGCTGTGTCCGAGACCAGCAGCATCCGGCAGGTGAGGGGGCCGCGGTGGCAGGGGGCCGCGCCGCGCCCGACGGCCGCGGTTCCGCCTCCCGCGCTCTGGGCCCGGGCCTGGCCGGTGACAAAGCAGCTCGTGCCTAGCGCTGCCGAGCCGTTCTGGGGCGGCAGCGGGGCCGGGTCGCCGCCGCGGGAGGCTGGCGGAGGTGGTGGAGAAACCTCCTGCTTGGCCGCCGCCCCCTCGGCTCTTCTCTTCCCGGTTGCAATGCTGTGAGCAGGGCTGGGAGGTGGATGGAGCTCGTTTCTCTCGAGCTGAGTCAGCCTGGTGGCAGCAGCCTCACTGGCTGACTACCGCGGCTGTGGAAGGCCTGTGCCGTCACCTGCACCGCCACGGCAGTGCTGCTGCAGTGTCAGTAGTTCTGGTCAAAAACTGGCCTTAGAGCAAGTAGGCTATGGTGAGTTATGTCTTAAGTTTTGGGAAATCATGTTTTTAGTTTATCGCTACTGCAAATTTTATAAATACAAAGTTTGTGCTGCTCTTTAGTGTGCTACTTATTGATACAGTAGTTATCATCGTGGTACTGTCCGGGAACTCTGGACTGTCAGGGTTTTTGTTCTGTATTCTTACGAAAGTCAGTGTCCCATAGTGCCTTTGGCTCAGCAGAAACAGTGACACCTACTGAATCATTGACACTTACTTCCTGCAGCGCTTTCCACTTGGAGGCCTTCCATGCAAGTATTGACCAGGACTACATTTGTTTAGACCAGCAAGCTACAAATCATAAAAAAAAGTCAAAGTATGAGGCGGGTGCCTGTAAAGCCAGAGGCTCCTGCTTGTGAAAGRTGCAGGCTTCAGTATGCTAAAATATTCTAGAAGGTGAAGCTATCTGAAGGAGACCTAGAGCTTGTGTTGTTTTCCATAAATTTTTTTCTAAAATTCAGTGTACGCAACTGCGTTTGACTTCACGGTTTTCGGGGTTTATGTTGCATAGTTAGTAACTCTAAGCCCTCATGAAAAACAGGTTACATGTGAAAGAGTGCAACTGGTGTCTAGAGCTTGAAATTGTTAGTTATTAATGAGCCTAAAGACGCTGTGTTGTTTTCAGAGGGGTATACAAAAGGTGAGCGTGTAATTCAGAGCCAGCACCCTGGCTACATTATCAAACTCTTGCTCCACCTAGTTGCTGTGAAGAGACAAAATGCTAGCATTTTTTTCAAGTTGTTACCCTTGGGGCAGTTCAGAAGTCCGTTTTTTTTATGTCTATTTATTTTTCGGCTGCCAAAAAGATGAGATTCTCTTGTCTTCACTAGTCTTTTGGCAGCTGCAGTATTGCATGCTATCTGCTACTCTGTCTACAAGCTCAATTTCTAGGCTTTTCTCCCAAAGGTGAAATGCTTGTATTTGCTTTTGGTAGTCCAGCACTTTCACAGGAATCTCAGTGTGAAATGGGCACTTTTTTACTTCACTGTTCTCCCTAGATTTGTGAGTAACATCAATGGAGCTGTGCTAAAATTCCTAGCATTCCTTTTTTTTTTTTTTTTTTTNCCTGGAAAACATCATGCATTGTATCTAACTTAAAGACTTTATTTGTCCTGAAAAGCTGTTTGATTGCTATTAAATTAGGTGCTTAAGGAAGTATTAAAAAAATTACTTAAGATGTGAATTTTGTAGCATCTATGACTTCAAGAAGATTATTTCAAACATGAACCTGGTGAAAATGCCAGCTTTTCTGGTAGACTAACTTGAAAATGGAAATAGTTAAACTTATTAAAAAAAAAAAAAAAAAAAAAGAACAACTGTTTTCAATAAAAGTATAAATTTAAGTGATTAATAGAAAGTATTGCTTAAAATATCTTCATTGTTTATATAAATTTAAACTTTTAAGTGTCTTGATGTTCCTTTCAGATGCTATTATCAGATTAGATTTACAATTGAATCTTGATTCCTGTGAAATAAGACTGCTGCTGCTCCTGTGGGACCTCTGTTTGCTTTGATTCCCAGATATTGTCACAGCTAGCACCAAAAAATGCAAGACTTGCAGTCCCTATAATGTGACAGTATTAATTGTTTTTTTTTAAACTGCAAAGATGACCTGTTGTTAATATTAAACTTCAACAATAGATGTGACGTTTCTAGTGCCAGCCATGAAGATAGTTTAGTCTCAAATAAGAAAGAAATTGAACATCTGTTCAAATGCACTTGGGGTCAACAAGTGGGTTATTTTATTGGGACAGGCTGGCCAGCAATGTCTGCTGTATTTGCAGGTGAGGAGAAAAAAAAAAGCTGGCCTAAACTCATATAGCAAATTGAAAGCCATTCAGTTATGTTTCTGTAGCTGGTATTATGACTCAGTGACTTGATTCCTTTTTATTTGTTTATGGTAATTTCAGAATACTGCCAGAGCWTATCTTTTGAGGTATTTTAGGTAAGTATTTTGGGTCCTGGGGCCAAATCTAGGGCTATGCAAAGTGTATTTTATGTTGTTGTGTTGATGTAAACCAGATTAGCAACTCTTCAAAGCTGAGGAAGATATTCCGATGTTGGAAGACTTAAGTAACATAAGGTTTATTGTGTTGATCGTATGTTACGCATCTAAAACAAGCACTGTATAGATTAGAATGGAAAATAACCTTTAAATACCGATCCACTTGGGGAGGTCGGTTAATGTAAGTGCTACCTACCTGTCTTATTTTCCATAGAAGCTATTTGACTGAGCCAAGCTATGCTCAGTTTAGTATTAGGACATGGACCATATATATTTGCTTTCTTGACTGGATATGATACTGAACCTGCAGGCCTGTACATTGCTTTGTGCAGAAACTTCTATTCATGTTAGGTAGATGAATACCTATAAGCCTGCTGACTTGGAATTCCCATACACAGGAGACTTCAGCTCAGTAAAACTGGTTTTTTGTTTTTGCAAGTTTGGTTTATTTTGTGAGGTCATGGAAATAGAGTGTATRTAATTCCTTGCTTACTAAACTTGATTTAATAATGTATTTTTGGTAAAGCTCTTATAACCAGAGTGACTGAGTGGTCACGTTGTAGACTTCTCATGTCTTCATGTTAAAACTTGCTGAGRCTTTGTGGTGCACTTCTTGGAATGCCAGCACAGCCCACTATTGAAATTTGTGATGTTCAAGATTTTGTTGTAATTGATGCAGAGTTACTGTTCATCAGTGTGTGTATAGACTGCAAGATACCAAATTAGGAATTTTTTGAACACTACAGCTATGAAACAAGATAACATGACTTGCCTTATATTTTTTAACTATTAGGCCAAGACCACTGTTAATTTTAGAAGCCCACAGTTCTTGCAGAGAAATATTGTCAGTTCCTAGATAGTCTGAAATTTTCAGGGTAATATCCATTTGAAAAGGTTAATAAAATCAAGTTTAGTTCTTACAACCATAGAAAACAGCTTTAACTCAGTTTTTATTTAACTTCAACCTTTTAATGTAATTTTTCCAGCAGAGAGTATAGTTTTCAGTAATAATATATTTATCAGTTTATAGTATATTTTGTACACTAATTATATTCCTGAAATACGTGTTTTCTGTTGTGTGCTCAATTTAAAATAAAATGCTGACATACTGAATTATATGTGTAACTATATATACATGATTTTTCTACTCTGTTTTCTGACAAGTGGTGGTCTGTGCAGAGTTGTATTCTTAATTAGAACTTGAATATGAACTAAAGATTGCAGTTGAAACTTCAAATCCGTAAATCCAGTGTTTCAAACTTGTGCCTGGTTCTCACAATCGCAAATTGGCTGTGGCCTCCATAAAAAGATCACGTAGGTGTACATATTAGGGGAGCATTGGGTAGCAGAGTCTCTTTTCTGACTTGTGTATGCTTTTAATATTTCTTAAAATACTTTATTTCATAAGGTCAGCTTAGTTTCAGTTCTTTTAACGTGATTCAGTTCTGGCTCAGTGTTTTTGCTGTAGTCCACAGATTACTGAATGGTACAACCAAAAGAGGTTGAAACTCCGTAATAGTCCAGTCTGTTGTTCTGTTTTGTTACTATGATCTAGCTTTCTGTTGGCACTTGAGGAAGTGGAGTGCATGGATTGTTTAGCACTAGARTTAAAGGGCTGAATTTTCCATTGTTTTATGTCTGAGTGTATTGAAACACATAATTAATGCATCTGTGTTCATGGAGTCAGCCTTGTAGTATGCTGTATTTTCATGTTTCTATGAGGTAAAGAAACCCTGTTTGATTAACTACTTAGCACATAAGTCATTTTTTCTCAGAGTTTGAAACTTGATTAATAATTATTTAGAACAATCGTAAATAGCTCTTTGATGGAATAGAAACCTTTAGAAGACAGTATGTTGACTTTCTTGACAGTTGGGTTAGTTTACAGATATTTTAAAGATGYGCCTGTGTAACTTAGATACTTAACAAGTATTTTCTGGTAAGTGACTAGCAGATATAATAGAGTATTAGTGTCTTTTGAAATAATACTCTGAAGTCTCTGCTTTGCAAACACTATTATGCAGAGTAACAATTCCATTTTGACATTTCAATATTTAAAAAAAAATCTTTAACCATCTATTCATGTCGAATAAGGCACAAATACACTGTTCCTCCCTATTCTAATTTACTATGTGTTTATTTGGTTTGTTTGGATCAGCTCTCCTCAGTCTCATAAAATTCACCAAACTTTAAAATGTTCTTCTCTATTCTGTTAATATTGTCAATAGCAAAATACACCCTAATGGATTAACAGCTATTGCAGAGGTATTTTGGTAAGATATTCTTCTATATATTTGTTTTAAAGTGCAATCAATTTCTCAGCCTAATGGCTATAAACCTTGGGTTTACAGGGAGGGTCATGAACTGCCTGAAACTGGAGTTGGGACAAAAACTTAAGAATTGTGTATGATATGGGGATATGAGGAAAACTGCTTTTTATGGACTACTTTTTGTTGATGAGATTAATAGTTCCTTAGCCCTGATGGAGTGAAAAGGTTTTATAGCTGGGTTTAGTTCACTCATGTTTGATATTCTGTATCACTTTAAATTTAAAACTTGCTAAAGCTGAACAATTTAGAGATATTTACCTAGAAGGTCAAATGAGTAAGAATTCTGCTGGCAATGTAAGTCAAATGGCAATTTTCCCTTAGGAAAAATGGATATTGCCTAGTGTCTTTCCAGGTAAGTAGAAAAATTAAACGCCTTATGTTGTCTCATGTGAAAATGAGTATAAGGTTTGGTTCTCAATGTGCAGCTGTACTGCAAGAATCACTATTTACACATAATCCTTTTATGCCCCTTTCCAATCTCTGACTTGCTCCAGAGCAGACTTACTCTGTTGCTAGTGCAGCACTTTCAGTCTCTAGATTGCAGGGTGCCTTTACCAGGGAGGTAAGTGCTTGCTAATTCTTTCTCCTCACTTTTCTCCTCACTCAAGGTGCAGAGGAGCAGAGTGGCTTGCTAAAGGCTACCTGGAAAGGTCAGATTGTGTTGCCTTAGTTTTCTCTTCTGGACTATTAGCCTTGTAAACTCAAGAAGTTTTTTTGATTTCATAGGTTTGATTTGAATGCAGARATTTGAGGAGATGATTTTGTTGTAACTAGCATGTATAATTGACAAGGGTTACCTTCTAGGTACAAAAAGATAGTAACCCTCTGTTGAGTCATGGAAGTCAGAAAAACCTTTGCAGGAAACTAATTTTGGGAATACTGCGGTTGTACTTTCTCTGCTGTAAGCCATGGACTGTGCCAAAAGTGATATTCTGCTTGAAACCACAAATTCTTGTCCTTTCTGTGTAGTGTCCAGCAGTTGTGCAATATGTCTTGTTTTCATTGAATCACTTCAGTTCACAATTGTAGGTTTAATAGATATGATTCATGAGGAAAGGAGACTGTACCTATCAGCAGTTATATTGTCCTGAGTGTATTGGAAAACTTAACAATTTGCTTCCTTTTGTTTCTTCTTTTCTACTTAGGTTAAGAAGACCTACAGCCATTAATTCTGTTGTATGAAAGAAGTCTGGAGCTTAGCAATGTCAGCAGTTAGCCTCTGTTAAAACTGCTGGGGCATGGGTGTAAGAAAGACTAGAATCCAATTAATACACTTAACTATGTGTTTTAATAGTTACAGCAGTTGAAAGTTTAAGTCATCACAGGTGTATGACTTGAAACAATAGTTCTGAATAAGGTAGTATCATTTGAAAATCAGCCTTTGTAATAAAAACCGATCTAAGGGACTGTGGGGAAGGTAAATTGCAACTCTGCCATCTGGATACAAAACCCTTGTCTCCATGTCATCCACCACTCTGTTAAAAACAGAATTTGGTTTGGGAAGAGTCAGCAACTTTGTTTCTTTTTTATAGCTTAGTTGCCCCTTTTTAGGAGTCTGTTTTAGGTTGGATTTCAGTGAGTGTTGAATGTTTAATTCCATGAGGCTTCTTTCAGATTAATACTAAAACCAAGATTAGGAGGAATTGGGAAACTGTTTTTCGTTTATTTTTTGATTTTTTTTTCTCTTTATTTCTTTTTCGTGGCACTTTGTCATGTGAATAGGCAGTAATACTACTATGGTTGCTGGTTTTGATGGCATACTGTGAGTCAGCAAAAAGCTTTTGAATTGTCACATGATCATAATGTATCAAAAGACAGCCTTGTTTGAAGATTTTATTTCATCTGGGATCACTTTTTTTATTGGATCTTGCTAGGCCAACTTGTCAGACATTAACAAGTTAATGTTTAAAGTATGGATTTGCTGCAAAGGGTCTGTACAAAAAAGTCCATTTTAGTCAGCTATTCTACTTCGTGTGTATTCAGACATTTGCTGTGTTCAGTGACAAAACAAATGTTTACTAGAACTAGCTCAGTTATGAGAATGCAAGTTAGATTCCCTTTGTGTTTGTTTAGAACTGTGCATTGACAGAGTTGTATTCATCTACGTGTGGAAAAAACCTAAAGAGACAATGAAACAGGTGTAATAAAGTCCTGTCTTGACTTGCGGACCTTAATCTTTTCTTTTGTGTATGTGTGTGTGTTACCTTGGAACAGAAGAGTGGAATTTTGTTAGCGTATTTGGTTGAATTTTAAGGTCCTCTGAACTTGAGGATATTTGGTGTGGAAAACACCGAAAGTGAAAAGAAGTGGTGGAGTATTGCTAAAAGTGTTCTCTGTGTCAAAAATCACGCTGCTCTTGTCCTTTAAATATATATGTGTGTGTGTATAATGTGTTATTAGGAAGAAATAAATTAACTTGGGGTAAATTGTTAATACAAGCAAGGCGCTTCAACAAGACTGGCTTCATCTCTGCTTAATTCATGTCAAATCTACAACTTACCCTACTTTTAGAAGTCTGTAACCTTGAATTAATTCACTTTAGTTAAGATGTTTTCTCTCCTCCCCCTGTTTTCTTTCCTCCCTTAAGGAAACCAGGCTTCTATCTGTTTAGGTGGATAATCTTGTTTCGTTCAGTCTTTCCATTCGTTATGTCTGCATAGTTAACATCACTTTTTATCTTATATTTATTGATTTCAGCTACTCAAGCAATAGGAAGAACAAGTTTCTATGACCATGGTATGTGTTAAATGTGGCAAAACACTACATTTATTTTTATATCTTCAGGCCCCTTTTTATGCTTGGATAAGAGCAAATATCTTTAATATCACAACGCATAGTAGTATTAAAAATGTTTTTTTTTGAACAGTAAAACAAATCTGAAACCATTTTTTTATTGTGCTACGTGTTAAAATTAAAAGGGAAGAGTCAGTGTAATGAGAATCAGATGTAATTTCCAGCCAGTCAGTGAGACTTTGAACTTCTTCCTCTTCTGGTTTCCCCAGGTGACAAACTGTTACAAAGCACTACCTCGAATTTTCTGATAGAGTTGTCTAGCTCAGCTCTACAAGTACAACACTATGCACTGTGATACTAAAGGTGTTTACTTGAGAATGTAACCATTTCCAGAGTTTATTTTCTTACAGCACCCTAAATGTGTATTAATTACGATTTCTTCTCTTTTCTTTTCCTCTCTTTGATGTCGATTGCATATATTTGATTTGAGGCACTTGGGATGATATGTACTGCTATTTGCTATTCTGTTTAGGGAAGAGAAAATGAAGCAAGTTGTCTATACTGCTCACATCTAACTGCTTCCAGAAGTTGTACTGTTTTCATTTCTGTGGCASTGGAGCACCTCATCCCCCAAGTTATTTGTTGCCACTAAGAATGGTGAGGAGTCCTGTAAAAACTACAGAGAAAAGGCCTGTGGGAGTAAGAATGCAGTTGCCAATTATTACCCTGATCCTTTCACTGTCTGAATCTAAAGAAACCTTTTCTTTTTCTTTTTTTCCATTTACTATGGGGGAAAATGATCTTGCAGCTTAGTTACAGTTAGCAGTCAGACTGAGAATAATAATGAGGAATGTTTGCCCACAGAGAATGATTAAAAAAAAAAAAAATCTTTTCCAGGCACCTCTAACCCTCACTGCCTTTATTTTGCAGTGCAGCCAGCAGTGATTTGTATAAAACTCCAGCCCACAGCTAATATTCTTCCATTATTGGCAAAGATCAGGTGATGCTGAAGATCGAATTATATTTTGATAGCTTTTTCAGAAGCAACATGTTAGATGCTAACAATTTTAAAAAACACTTGTAATGAAAATTGTTTCCAGGACTCTACAGATACTTAGATTACCTGCTTCTCTTTGCCTCAGAAAAAAAAAAAAAAGTAATTGTTGATGTGCTAAACTGTTAATAGGTGGTATTTTTTGATTGTTAACAGTAATCAGGAGACTGACTTGCAAAATACCTCAGATAGTAACATAGGTATTTTACAGTCTTTTGTTGTAGGTGAAACTTCAAACAGAAGTGTCAGTTTTGTTCATAACTTTCTCCTTGTAGAGTTATGAGTTTGTACTGAATGCAAGTGATGCTGCTGAAGAGATTTGACAGTTTTTGCAGCTCTGTTAGCCTTTTAATGTAGATATGCTTTAGATAGCCAGAAGTGACTGAGTATTCATGACAGTTTTACTGTCCTGGCTGGAAAGAGATTAATTCCTTGCCCTTTGGATCATCCACATGCATTGCTCTAAGAGTGCTTTTGTTGTGCGAGTACATTGACTGTTGCATTTGTTTCTTACTAAAGTGTTGTTTCAGATCGTGTAATTACCATGGCTACACTTTAGCAGAGAGAGGAAAGTGTGTGTGCTTTGGTGCCTGTGTATTGGTGATACTAGATACAGTGTGGTTGTGATCTATAAGAAGTATCTCTGTTTCTTTGACCTCATGATATAGCTGCTTCAAAAAATGTATAGCCAGACTTGGTTTAGAATTAAGTTAAAGTAATCTGACTGGCATTATCCTACTGCATCTGCCTTTTTGCAACAACTGAGTTGGGGAATTTGCTGTCACAGCGTATTGTAGAAAATGTGATAGTAAACGAGTTTGGATTATTCTTTGGTATAGCACAGTATGGTAATTCTCTATTCTTATATATTAATTTTGTACCAAATTTTGAGGATTTCTGCTTTTTTTTATGATAAACTGGAATGTGTATTGTTAAGGATAACTAACCAGAAAGTGCAGAATGGGAAGCAACTGGCTAAATAGTTGCCTACAGAAAAGGGTCTAGAGGTTATAGCAGTTGAATGAATCAACACTGTTAAAATGATATTTTCTTTTTTTTTTTTAGCTTTTTTCTTATAAGTGGGAATACAGCATATAAGATGAAGAGTTTATCCTTCTGTTCTGCTAAGTATGGATAAGATTTTATGTAGAATATTGAGCCCTACGCTTCAGAAATACATTGTTGTATCTGGAAATCTAGAGAGTAGTGGGAATGATTGCATTAGAGAACATGACTCAAGGAAAGTTTAGTCTTGCTGCAGTCCTTTATTCTAAGGAGAAGAGCAATCTACTTGCATTGTCCATGGTGGACAGGACAATGAAGTAGGATAGTGAAGCACTGAAACAAATTTGTTTTAAGAATTAGAGAGTCTGTCACCGAGGTCCTCTGAGAACAAGCTAGATAAATGTCAGGAGTAAATTAGGTAAGTAACCTGCTTTGGGCAGGAATGGACTACATGATTTTCTATAATGTCTCCAAATCTAAATATTACCAGTGTCAAGGCTAGCTTGTAAACTACCTCTGTAAGAACTGGTACAATTCTGCATGAGCAAACTTGTAAATGACCAAACGCATTGCTACCCAGGTACAGTGATTTCTTACTTCTGTTGTCTCTCAGACTCACTTTTTGAGTTTGTTTTTAATCTTCCTACATTGTTGACCCGTGCAGTTAGACACTGAAGGTGAGACCTAAACCAGTGGTATTTTCCTTGCCTGTTATGAAATACAATTATTTAGTAATAAGTTATTGCAGGATTAATATTTGGGGTTTCTGTATAGAATGAGAATTCACTAGGTTGTTTGGAATGGGATCCTTTTAAAATTAAGTTGACCATACCACTTTAACAATGTTAAATATGGTAAACTTCTAGAAGACTTCCTAGCTGCTTTTAAAAACCTTTCAAAATTACTTTAGCTACTAAGTGATCATGTTGAATAAATTTATCTGATTTTCTTATAGTCAAGTTATTTCTTAATGTTTTTCTCAGGTATTTATCACTTTACATTTTGTCAACTTTGTGCTTTCTGTGAGAGTAATTTTCTGAAGAATAATGAATCTTGGTCAAAACTCARTTGAAGCATAATCTGCTTACTGTTGGCTAAGACGGCAGGAGGAATGCTATTGCTTTCCATATTCAGTTCGGCATGATTTTATGGTTAACTGAAATATGTGGCTCTTCACCATGCCTAAGGCTGGAACAGGGTTTCATGTAGCTGTGTTGAGATTTGAAACTTTTGATTGTATGAAAAGGAGTGCTGGTTTTGACACATGGAACACTGCAAAAATATATATAAGAAAGGATACTGCTCCTTTTAGTGTCAGTACAAATGAAGACTGATTTAAAAAATTGTGACATAGCATCCTCAGAGTGTTAGCAATGGATGATGTCAGTGATGTGCATACCAGTTTATTTTTATTGTGTTGCAGATGTATGTCTGATTGAAGCCACAGGAATGACTTAATTTTTGGTCTTCTTTGGGCAAAAAATATTGAGAAAACTTAATCGTACTTCTAGATTGTGTAAAGCAGAGCATAATAAATGTGAATGAAATAGCACTTTCTTAAATTTTATAAAAAGTTCAGTGTTCAGTTGCATAACTGGATAATAACTTTTCCTTTAGTTTAAGGAAGAAATCTCTAAGCGTTTCAAGTCCCACACCGATCAACTTGTGTTGATATTTGCTGGAAAAATTTTAAAAGATCAAGATACTTTGACTCAACATGGAATTCATGATGGACTTACTGTTCACCTGGTCATCAAAACACAAAACAGGTAACCTTACCGATAAACAATCTTCTATTTACCTCATAAGAAGTAAAAATATTCTTAATTCCTAGGAATGTTGGGCAGACCTAGCTTTGATTACAGAACACATTCAAATGCAGTGAATGTGCTCCTCCATTTAAACAAGAGAAGCATCCCATATATCATGCATAAACTTTTCGAAAGTTTAATGTTACCTTCTAAACTGAACCATTACTACCGAATCACTTCTGTCAGTTCCTTAGTCATAGTGTAGTTTTGCCCCATAATTTGCTTGGATATCAGCTCTCATTGTCCATAAAGGTCTGTTATGCAGCTTTGCTTTTCACATGCAAAGAATTACAGTGAATCCTTGTGTACTGTTCTGTTAATACAGGGAAGGAAAATGCCTACAAGGTAACTGGTGTAGTGCAACTAATTCATCTGACTGAGTAGAAAGTCTTGGGTTTTAAGAATTTTTCTTTCTGGGAGGCAGCTTTTAAGTGGTGATGAGAAAGGTTGAACTGTGTCATCTGCATCTAATTTTCCTCGAAATGACCAAAACCAAAAGAAGTAATTGAAAAATCCTTTCAGTAACTAGGACTGTGTATTCCTCATCTGAATCTAACTTGCTTAGCCAACATGTTAGCTTTTCTAGCCTAAAAGCATTCCTGCTCCTTTTCTACTTATGCCTCTCTTGTTTGTGGTGAGGCTCTTTTCCTGTGGAAGAACTTCAGATGGTGGAGAAGAGAGCGTGAAACTAAAGAGGAAAATAAACCTACACATTTCAGTTCTAGGCGTCACTGAGTTGCAAAGACCTAAGAGTAACAAAAACTTCCAACACGTACCATTAGCCTTAATTTAGGCGCCCTGAAAGTGATGTCTTCAGTTCTGTGCTTGCATCCCAATAGCACAGTCTTCTCTCTCCTGGAGCCTTGTCTCTTGCAAAACATTTTTCAGTTAGCCCTGGTAGACCACTTCCCTTCTTCCTTCTTTGCCCTGCCCCACTACTCCTTCCAACTTGAAATTTACTGATGACCATCCCAATCTTAATTTTAAAACTACTACTTTTTGTGCATACGCTTTTGAGTGTATCAGAGAGACTTCAGAAGATACGGTAGCAATAGTAGGATACTTTTAACTTGGGACCTGCAATAGGTTTAAGTGCTGAAATAGCGGTGCTAGTGGCTACTGGTGCTGCGTATCTGAATTAACAAAAGTGCTCTTCCAAAACCAGATCCAAAAAAGGTGATCATTTCCTTTCTAAACAGTATCAGATACATAGATTTCAAATGGGAATCCTCATATATCAAGTCTAGTCTATTTTGTAATGACATTCTAGTGTTTACAGAAAACAGTTTCTAAAGTAATGGAAGCTTCTGATATAATCTTTAAGGTGGCCAATATGGTTTCAAAGTAGTAGTGATTACCAATGGGTAGTGAAGATGCATTGAATTTCTCTGTACAAGGTTCCAAGTAAAAAACTGAAATATGTTCACAACTTGACAAAAGAAAACTTAATGCTGAAATAGATGTRTAATATTATGTGTATTTTATAAGAATTTGAGTCACTGAAAGACTTGTGACAAAGAAATATWTTTAGGGTATATACTCTCGGTTTCTAAATGGCAGTACTATGCATTAAGAATTTTTCAACAACTATCCACATCAAAATAAACAACAACTTTTAACCCTTTTTTTTTAAAAAAAAAAAGCCCTTCATTTCTCAAGAAAATTACTTCCATATTTGCTGCTTACTTTCCATCTGCATCTAAACATGTTGCAGAAATTTCTTCTGCTTAGTAATTTCTTTCCTATGTATGGATTAAGCAGTGATGTTGAAATAAATACCTTAGAAATAGGCAATCGGTTTTTACATTCTTGTCTACTTTCCTGTCTTCAGCAAAACCTCTTTTGCTTGTTAAGAGGTAGAGTTGCTTCTCAAAAGAGAGTTTCTCTATTGCAGAACTGAAGAGGTTTTTATGGTTTTTTTGTTTGTTTTGTTTTGCTTATAGAGAAAGGATTAATATGTTTCTGAGACAAAAAGAAACCAAATGTCTTCGTTAGAAAATTCTTTGCCACATAYGATCTTCAAGACCTTTGAAGTTGCAGCTGCTTGGCTAATGGTAGTAGTCTTGTGTTCTGTGTTGGTAGTTACTGTTAGAGTATTAATTTTTTTTTTTTCTGCAAGAGCCCAAATTTTCATGCAGTTTCTCAGGTGAGGGCCACTTATTTCAAAGCTGAGTATCTAGGGTACCTGCATTATTAGCTTGTATCTGGATGGTTTCTTCTAGTATGATTCTCACTCAGCTTAATCCATGTGTGTTTGGATAGACCTGAAAGTAAACAAGAAATCAATACAAATTCCAGTATGCAAAACCAGATTCATAGGAATCATTATGGACTTTAATAGCAGCTGTAGCAGAATTTTTAGATCTTGTAGACTTAAATCATGTCTTTTGGTTCACAGACGGAACATCAGTGGGAATTTGACTGAGGTTATTAGGCCTCGTCGCACCCTATACCTTCATGACTGGGCATGCCACGTTTTGTTTACTTATTTACAAGAATGCTTGGCATAAGGATAATGGTCAAATTAGTAGGGCATACTAGCACATGGGCTGCTGTAAAATAACATTGTTGATTTGGTGAAAGAACTTTGAAAGTACGCACAGGATTTCATACTCCTTTTGATTTCTGTATGTGGTGGTGATTTTTATCTTGAAGTAAGAGAACTTTTGGAAAATTCAGGGAAGCCTTTGAGGAGTATGGACCTAAGGCATCCCTCTAGCTTGTTTTGATGGTGGGTTGGGTTTTTTTGGTCTTTGCTTTAGGGAAATAATCACAGAATTTTATTGCACTGAAAGGTACTCTGAGATGAATTGAGGAATAAACTTTAGTACGCTGTATAATCAAATCTTTCTGTAAGGGCTTAGTGCATAGTAAGTGCAAGTTATTTTGTGCTGTAGTTAGGCAAAAACATGCATGCATGTCATTAATTAACCTATAGGGGAGCTGATGAGGGTAAAACTAGCCTCTCTCATTTTGAATAGAGGCCAGGTTAGCTTTTAGCCAATTGCTCAGTTCCTTGATCTGTTTCACCACATGGCACCACCTGTGCTCGTGCCTGTGCAGTAAATGGATATGGTGAGCATATAAACGGGGCATGTGGCATTTAGTGCCTGTATTGGTTTATGGTGGCTTTAACTACACTGTTGCCCTATTCTTACTCTTAAAGAATATGGAGATTCTGATATTTGTCTTGAGATGAAATAAGACTTTAACTGAATTTTGCAGTCAGTGAGGCATCCTATTAAGGATGTGGTATGGAATAAATCTTGCCAGGCTTTATTTCTTTAAACCCTGGGTATAGAATCAGTACTGTTTTGAAGGGAGTGGGATAAGACTAAGGATCCCTAAAGCAAGGTAGGGAAACAATTCATTGGCAGGCAYCCCAGACATAAGATGAAAAGGTTGTAATGACTGCAGGGATAGCCATCCATTTTCTTAATGTTTGAAACTGCTGTTTGGAAGAACTGATCACATTACAGATGTCTGAGGATGATTTGTTATAGGAAGCCATCTAGACGTAATAATGTACTTTTTTTTTTGAGAAATGATAAAATGTAAATTTAGTATATAAACATTATTGCTGCATTAAATTGTGTGACTTAAGCTACCATGTTATAATTTTTTTTTTTTTTTTTTTAAGATCGCAAGACCACCCAGCTCAACAAACGAGTGCCACTGGGAATACTGCTACCACATCAACATCAAGCAGTAGTACCTCAACACCATCTTCAACAAATAGCAGCTCTTTTGGCTTGGGTAAGAATATTTGTTATGGGTGGTTATATTTTCTAGGATTCAGATAATTGTTGCTGGAGATTTGTGTTAATGTAAAAAGGACTTCAAAAAAATTGCTGATTATAAAACTCTGTGGTATTGGTTGTAAAAGATTACTGATAAGCAAATTGTCAGAGGAAAGAGATTTCCTTAACTTTTATAGATGGAACTTTGCAGACTTGTGCTGTGTTGCCTTCAGTGGTAAGATGCAACTGATGTATTCTGGCACTGTGGGTAATGAAACTCCTTGCAGTCTCTGGTTCTCAACAATGTGTCTAAATTGGCATGAGGAGAGTATTGAAGAAGTTGAACCCCCAGCATCAAGCCAATATTTGGAACAGATGTARCAAAATTACTGCTATCTTAGCAGCCAATATTTCTCAGATTCTGAGTCTTGATAGTACTGTCGATCTTCTCTTTCAGGAATACAGAGGCCACAGTCTACTGATGAAAAATACTGTCTCTTTCCATAGTCACACTGGATTTTGTGACTTATGCTTTTTAATCTCGTTTGCTTTCTGAAAAGTAAAACTAGAAAAAACTAACTTGTGTTATTGCTTTTTTTACGTTTAAACAGTTTTTCAGACTGACTAGTACCTTCTAAAAATTTGAAACTTTTGTGTTTTGGACTCAGCAAAAGTAGAGAATTTAGAGCATTACTTGCTTTTGGCTACACTTTAAACAGAAGAGTTCACCTTTTAATTAGAATAGGGAATATGCATTATATTAAGAGATCTCTCTTATTTATATGTCTGCTCTTGGTTAGACTATAAATAATTACTATAAATATATTGTAGAGTATGAGTGATAAACTTGAGACCCGAAAAATCAAACATGATGTACCTTAGCTATAAAAAAAGAGAAGAAAAGTTCTTAGAATTTCAACAAGTTATATTTCAGATGCAGTTTGTTTGGATTTTTAGGTAAGTGTCTTGTTATTTAAAGAAACAGACATCTCAGTGGGTGACCCCTGAACAGCCTTGCAATAGCGAAATTTCTATTGGATTTCATTATTTTGAAGCGTGCGATGTTTTGAGTGTTTCATATTTAGGAAGGTCCTGGATGTGTTTAGAAATACACCAGAAGCTGAAAGTTCAATTATATTTTTTCATCTTTTTAAAGGTGGCCTTGGAGGTTTGGCAGGTCTGAGCAGCCTGGGCTTAAATACATCAAATTTTTCAGAGTTGCAAAGTCAGATGCAACGACAACTTATGTCCAACCCAGAAATGATGGTTCAGATAATGGAAAATCCATTTGTTCAGAGCATGCTTTCAAATCCTGACCTGATGAGGCAGTTAATTATGGCCAACCCTCAAATGCAGCAACTGATACAGAGAAATCCAGAAATCA
Organism: Rhea americana; assembly: GCF_003343005.1. NCBI lineage: Eukaryota > Metazoa > Chordata > Aves > Rheiformes > Rheidae > Rhea > Rhea americana. The sequence goes on from NW_028185150.1 coordinate 4,522,202, forward strand.
GTCACATGCTGAATAATCCAGATATAATGAGACAGGTATGTAGAAAGATCGCTGCAAGTTCATGACCTTTGATTATACTGTAGCCATGAACAACAGAGCAAAAAATTGGACATGCTTAGATGAGTGCTGAAGCRTTGTATTTAGGAATTTAGGCCTGCTAGAAACATCAGTAGCCTATAGTGACCTACTACGGTTTTTCTATTTCTAGTTGTTAGTGTCTGAAATAGGCCGGTAATTCAAAACAGTTGCAGCATAATTGTGGGCTAATAAAAGCTAATAAAAGGTACTGAAGAGTTTATAACCGTATCTTTTGAGTTTAGAATTGAATGCCGCTGTGTGTGCTTGAAATCTTCTGTTGTTTAGCCAATATTGACTTTACCAAAAGTAGTAATTCTCCAGAATACTACTTATTTCAAGTTTAACTGCGAGTACCTCTGAATGCTGCTAAAGTTACAAGGTACATAAAATACGCCTATGCATGCAGTAAGTGGCAGACGGTATCAAGAAGCGAATGGAGACTTTTGAAAACAGAGGTATTTATTTTTAAAGTTCACATTATAAGCTGCACGCTGTCCTGATATTAGAAATGGTAGGAATATATTGTGTTGAAAAGGAGAAGAAAGAAAAAGATGGTGCCTTTAAGCATTTTTTTTTTTTTCGTTTAGTCGTGCTTTCTGACCCAACCAGCATAATAACGGTTGTGGCAAAAGCTAAACATCAGTTGCGGTTGACTCCCACTAAGCTGACATCTTGATTTGGCTGTAATCATAATTTTAAACTGAGACATTAGTAACTGTGGAACTGCCAAATGCTGACGCTTTCACTTTAGAATGGATTTCTTATTAATACAGATTAAACGTTCCACTTCCTTAGACATTAGAGCTTGCTAGAAACCCTGCAATGATGCAGGAAATGATGCGAAACCAAGACCGAGCCTTGAGCAACCTTGAAAGTATACCGGGTGGATACAATGCCTTGCGACGCATGTACACTGATATTCAGGAGCCAATGTTGAATGCAGCACAGGAACAGGTGAGAAATGAGTACAAGCACCACTAAAAGTTAATGTTTATCTGAAAAGAAAAGTAGTAAATGATGTAGCTTTTCAGATGGGTATTTGACAAAATGTAATTTCTTAAAGCTTGAAGTCAGGAAGCTTGAAGTCAGTGTGGCCTGCTCCTCTGAAAATTAAGTGCTCCCTATATTTGAAGGAATAACGATACTGTTTTGTGCATTTGAGAAGCTATATTAAAGTTATTGAATTTTTATATTAAATATTCTAAATACAAATTTCTTTAATTCTTTGACTTAAATTCTGAGACCTAGGAAAAATTTTTAAGGATATGTTTAGTAACTTGGAACTTAAGGTGAGAAGAAAAAAGACTTTGAAGTTTGTTTTCGAAGTTCAAAACAGCTGTGCAAGATACAGTCTTACTGTGATCAAAGTAGTAGTATAGTAACAATACCGCTTTCAAAATGAAATGTTATCTCACTTATTGAAGATGCTAGTTTCTCTTTCTTGTTGTTGGTATCTTTTGAAAGTATTTGTGACTTACCTTAGCCTGGTGAATAGAACTGATCAAGAGCCATCAACATTTATCTTCATGTATAGTCTTGGAAAGGTAACTTGCTCTAACAGACTTTAAAGTAGTTAGCTTTAATAGATGATACATGTTTATTTTTTCTTCCTCTGTAGTTTGGGGGTAATCCATTTGCTTCATTAGTAAGCAACGCATCATCAGGAGGGGACAGCCAGCCGTCTCGTACAGAAAATAGAGATCCTTTACCAAATCCCTGGGCTCCTCAGTCAAGCTCTCAGAGTTCCACAACAAGTACCAGTACCAGTGGCGAGAGCGGTGGCAGTAGTAATGTTGGAAATAGTACCTCTGGCAGTACAGGACAGAGCTCAACCATACCAAATTTGGGACCTGGACTAGGAGGTATGCTTGTTATTTCAATTGTATGGGTTTGTATGTAGATTTTGTATAAAGGAGTTTGCTGAACTGATTCTTTTATTAGAAAGAAAGATTTTGATTCAATTTTTTTTAATACTTTTTGCTTTGATACTAGCCAAATGTTCTATGAAAGTCCTCTGGGGGGGAAAAAAAAAAAAAAGCTAAGAGTGGTTGTGTACTGCCTTAAAATGAAAAAATGGGGAGATCTGTAGATGAGTGATACTCTCCCTGTTTGGAGCCAAACATGAAAACGACTAACCATGTGGACACTTAGTGAAACTGCTTATTGAATACAGCCTTTTGTCTTAACTTATTTCTGGGGCAGATGCACCTGTGTAAGCAGAACTACCTTGGGGTGTATTTAAGGGCCTGAAACTCTTAAAAAATAAATAATTATACCAGTTTTAGGTAGTATAATTAATTTGATTATAGATAGTATGCTTACTAATATGGCCTTTTACTTTTTTAAAAGCTGGTATGTTCAACACACCAGGAATGCAGAGTTTGTTACAGCAGATAACAGAAAATCCACAGCTTATGCAGAATATGTTGTCTGCACCATACATGAGAAGCATGATGCAGTCATTAAGCCAGAATCCTGATCTTGCAGTACAGGTAAATGCATTAGGTGTGGCAATTAGTTGTGCGCATTAAAGTGGAGGAAAAGTTTAATCTGTGATTTAGTTGTATTTTCACTATAGGATAATTCTGCCAATATCTCAACAATAACTTGTTTGTTGTGAACGGTCCAGTTTTTGAAGTATATAAATGACTAGCTCATTGAAATTATTACTTAGTTACTTTTAATAATTTGTTGCCATAAGTTTCTTTGGTTTGTAGTTGGAGGTCATGCCAGGTGTTCTTGTGAAATAACTTAAGTGTATGATTTTTGTCAGCCCTAAACTTGTGSCCTAACCAAGAACCACTTAGACAAAAAAATGCTTTGATTGTAAATTAAAATAAATCTCCTAGTAAGTAAATATCCAAAGTAGCTTGGGAGGAGAGAGGTGGAGTAGAAGGAATTGGTGCTATATCTAGATGTTAATCTGGTTTTCATTTTTCATCTATGACCCTTGCTTGCTATAAAAGAAAGTGCTGATACTTCGTGCTGTTTCATGAATGGTATCATAGAAGTGCTTTCCAATTTTACTTACAGCAATAATAATCTGGAATCAAATCTTGGACTAAGAAAAACAYACTATCTTTTGTTTATTACATACTTTGTTGGAAAATATCCCTGACTTTTTTTCAGATGATGTTTACAGAAAGCTGTCACTATCATCTGACCAGAAAAGAATTTTCTTGTAACATAAATGAATTTGCCTTGGCAAGGATCTGGCACAGCATTCACTTTAAAAGTGGTTTTTTGTTTGTTTTTGTTTTTTAAAGCTTGGCTGAGGGTGTGGTAAGAGAGATCAATCAGTTCAGTCAGTGTTCAGGCTGGTGGTTTGCAAAAAGTTCTGACCAAAGGAGAAGTAGGAGATAATTATTCTGTGAGGTTAGTTTCATAGATGATTATCTTGTTCTGTATGATGGATGTGTGGTAAGTAGTTGTCTTAAAATCCTTGCTAATGTTTACTGCTGATATTTGAAATATTTTTCTCACAGATGATGCTAAATAATCCTTTATTTGCTGGAAATCCTCAACTGCAGGAACAAATGAGGCAACATCTTCCTACTTTTCTTCAGCAAGTAAGATGTGATACTAGCTGTTGTTAATAAATGTCTGCAATTCATTGAGCAGTTTTGCAGCAAATTGTCTGAAGCTGAAGAGAATATACATAACAGAATCTACTTTTAGCCAAATCAAGGAAAAACACCAGAGTTGGATTGGCTCTTGATGAAGACATACTTGATTCATCTCTCTGTTCTTTTGAAAAGTTAAACCTGCCTTTTAGCGAATACTTGKGGATGTGGCTGGTGAAACTGCTTTGATTTGATATTGCTTTTTTGTTTAGGAGTGACTTATTCTTACAGAGCACCAGTCAAAGAAGACCTGTTTGCTACATGTTTTGTTTTGCAAATTAAAGAAAAAAAAATCAGTGTTTTCTCCACTAGTAAAATCAGCTTTTATAGTCTTTTTTTTATACCTCCTCCACCCTGCCTAAGTTTTTATGTAGAGACATGTAAAGACTGTGACTTGAAAGTAGCAAATCACAAGCAAACTGAGAAGAAGTGGAGTGAGTTCTGAAGTTATCTGCCTGTAAAGATTGACCTACCATCAGACTTCCCTCTTAATACTAGTGAAATTCCAGCCTGAATATATGCTTGATCTTGGTTGTCTAAGTGTGTGTAATAGGACTGTGTCCTGTACATAGAAGTAAGAAAAATTTTCAGAATTTGAAAGTATGATCCAGTGCAGGAGTTCCATCATTAGGCAGTCCTTGTAAGTCAGAGTAAATGTGTGTTGCCAGCATCTCATTGYAGGTAGTCAGTTATGAGTAAAATAATTTACTAACATACATGTGAATTACAGCAGCAAGTTTAGTGTTCAGAAGAAACTATGTAATTTTTTTAGCCAAGTGAATGGTTGTAGCATTTAATAGCGACACTGCTTTATGATGACTCAGCAGTATTTGAAGCGCTAACACCAAATTTGCATTTTTGAAATCTGTGAATCAGTGCTGCTCATRCAAAGGAAGCAAAAATCCTTTTTGTCTTCCTTTCTTTTGGGCATCTCTTTTCATCCATATCGCTTTAGTTTTTTTTCTGTGAATAATTTAGCAGGTCCTTTTGCATAAAATATTACTAAGAATTGTTGCTACTCTACAACTAGAATTAATAGTGTTAACGAAGGTAAGATACAAGTCACCTAAGTGCTCAGAGAATTGTTGGGCCACAGTTTTCTGTAAAACAACTCCAAATATCAGACAGTAATATATGAYTTAAAGATCATTTTCTTAAACTAATCACAGCAGCTTACTTCCGAAAACCTAAAATGTTTTTATTCTCTAAGAACTTGGGTAAATTTTACTGGCTTATAGATTTGATATATCTGACTTCTRTCTATCAGGAAGATAATCCAAGAGACAAATTGAGAATACTAAAAACTTGCTGTTCTTAAGTCTCATAACACACCCATRTTCCGTAACAGAGTTGTCATGTGTTCTTTGTGCTGTATTCTGCACTTCTGTTTTGCAGCAGACAGAGTTTAATCTATGCAGTTCTTTGTGAATCAAAARTATATTTGCTGCAGAAGGAACTTGGTATCATTGCCAGGTGAGGGCTGCTAARATTAATCAGCCTGTCTGCTGTTTGCAGCAGGTCTGACTACCAAGACTGCCTCACTTGTTATTGAAACAAGTAGCTTCTCACTTACATGTGGCATCTCTAAGCAGAGGTGAACAAYGGCCTTTAGTTTTGGTTTCATATCTAAAGTAGTCCACTTTTGCACATTTAATCTCAAAAATTAGATGGATTTTCTTTTTAAATCATCTGTGGATGTGAACACCAATTTTTAGTTGCAGTAGAGTGATAGTTCTTGAATATTACACATCTGCTTGTTACTGTATTTTTAGAGTGTTTGTATGTGTGTAGGTTGTGATGGCACTGTAGATGTGAACAGATGCACAAATTGTTATGAACAGACAGCTGTGGCTTGAACTTAATTAGGAAAAATAAATAACTTAGTTATCTTTTGATCAAGTTTCATTGTTTTCAGCCTTGTGGCTTACAATAATATGATATAGGAGACTGATTTTAGAATTACATTGGACTAATACACTCCTATGACTTTGGAAAATGGTAAAGTCTAGGAAGACTAGAAAAGGTAGTTTTTGTTACCTGGAAGAGGTAATGAAAAATACTTTTCCTTATGTACTCCTTATTTGAAAACCTTTAGTTCAGCCCAGGGAGCACATTGATCAACTTCTGTGAAAGTTTTTTCAAAAAATATCTGAAGGATTTCATGTAAATATTGAAATAAAAGGTTGAGAAATGGCAAGTTCTGAAAGCATGTCAGATTATATAGTGTCTGGTGTTAAAGATTAACTTTGAATGTCGGTATATGATTCAATAGTGGGTTTGTCTTCTGTTCCTAGATGCAGAATCCTGACACATTATCAGCTATGTCAAACCCTAGAGCAATGCAGGCTTTGCTACAGATTCAGCAGGGCTTGCAGACACTAGCAACAGAAGCACCAGGACTTATACCAGCGTAAGAATTTGTCATAGAAATTTACTTTTCTCTTGTGTTGTGTTGTTCTTTCACCTTTTTGCCTTTTCGTTTTAGATGTATAGGTTTATTCAGTTTAGCAGACTGTTCCTCATGCATTTTTTAGTTTCTCTAAACTTGTTCAAGAATCTGTCGTGCTTTTGTCTGCAAAGCGCTTTTAAAAAGTGATGCATGATCTTTGTTACCTGCTCCTACACTGATTTGACAGATTTACTCTGTAGTTACCAAGATATGATGGGAAGAGACATTACAATTAAGTTTTTTTTATTATTATTAAAATGATGCATTTATCTTTCTGTCATTTGTGCAGATTTAATCCTGGTTTAGGTGGATTGGGAAGTGCTGGCGCTCCTACAGGGTCCACAGTCCCTAGTTCCGTTCCGAGTGAAAACACAAGTCCACCATCAGGAGCTGCTGAACCTAGTCACCAACAGTTTGTTCAGCAAATGTTGCAGGCACTTGCTGGTGCAAATGCCCAGGTAAAGTAGATCATTTCATTTTAGGGCTCTTCTTTTTGATTTTTTTCAATGTAAACCATTAGAGAGTGTGAGCTGAGGAGAGTGCTTGCTGAATACTTCTCGCCAAGGGACAGAAGAGGAGGCTTGAAAGTGTTGTAGTTATGAAAATAAATGCTCGAAAAAGTTGAGTAAAAGTGTCCTCTGAACAGTTAATTGTTATACACCCTTAACAGCTTAAGCGTACTGAACAATTATATCTGTGTTTTGTGTCTGCATTGCTGGGTATTACTCTGTAGCTTTGACTAAGCTTCAGTCCCACATTTCAGAATAGCCACACCCAGGCTGTCTGGGGACTGAATTTGCAGGATGTTGCCTGCCATTCTGTAGGCCCAGCCCATATAGTAYCTTGTGTTAATGTCCTGAGTGGAATTCAGGCTTTCAGGCTCCAGACACCCAGCAAAGGTGGCAGCTTTTCAAGTGGTTGTAGAGTGGTGAGCAAGAGCAGATCTGAAGGGGAGGAGGACACTTCTAACAGTGAAGAGGTATTTCAAGTGGRCTACGTTGAAAGAGCATCTTTATACTGTGATAGGTAGCCAGTATCCTTGGTGCAGTCCTGCTCTTACCTCCTGTGCTGCCACAGAGTGAGTCAGTTCAGTTTGCTGATCTAAGAGGAAAGTAGTTTTATTACTGTTTTATTTTAGGTAACCACAAAACAGTGGTGATCAGTGTAGCTGTGGGAAACCATATTCCCTTAGACTTTTCACTTTTGATCTTGCTGAATCTTACAGTAGGAATTAAGTGTTCTGTTTAGTTTTGCTTGGGGGAAGAAGATGAGGAAGAAGTGTTTTAGTTTCAGTTGCTATCTTTTACATTTTACAGATTTGGAAAGATATGCATGTTTTAAATACTGGAAAGAATTTATCAATGTATGAAACTGTTAAAATAGAACAAAGGGGAAATTAGTAGTAGCTGCAGAATCTTTTGTTGATATGTAAATAGTCTCACTGGTTTTTGAAAATTGACTTATGAGTATTACTCCAATCCTATATACCTGAAATGTATTATTTTCATGTAATTGTCTTATTCTAAAAATCCCTGTGAGTTGAAGTTCATACCACTGAAACCACTGAGAATTTTGCCATCAGTTTATGTATGAGCAGGGTTAACCTACAAAGCACAGCTGTCAATTGTCTTAGGCTGAAGTTTTCTAACAACAAGAATCTGGTTAATTTAGGTCAACGAATAGTTGGATCATTGTAATAAGAGGTAAATGTTATGCCAAGAATAAAAAGCGTGCCATGTTCACTCTTGCCAACAGTGAGATCACCATAATCCTGCTGTCCCATATTACTAGATTAAACTGTTTCATTTTTGAAAAATATCTATATGCACTTAAACTGTTCTCAGGACACAATTTACCTTATTTAACTATGTTTTTCTCTTTTTGTCAAACAAGCAACACTTCCTGTAGTTCAAAAATGTCACGTAAGTGTAGATACCATTAAAATTTGAGGCTAGTCTGACTTGCTCAGTAATTCAGTTGTGAATTGGATTTGTCATAGTCTAGTTTTGGGAACTTAGAAATGATGTGTGCAGAAATTATTAAAGACAGGGAATGGTGCAGAACTGTGTTTAAATACTGTACTTTGCCAAATGTGTATTGTGCCTTTATACCTTGACATTTTTCTTCTTAGCAGTTACAAAATCCAGAAGTTCGATTTCAGCAACAACTGGAGCAGCTGAGTGCAATGGGCTTTCTGAACCGTGAAGCAAACTTACAAGCTCTAATAGCAACAGGAGGAGATATCAATGCAGCTATTGAAAGGCTGCTTGGCTCTCAGCCTTCATAGCAGTGTTTCTTTAACTTGAAAAAATGTAATTTATTTTTGATAACAGCTCTTAAATCTTTAAAATACTTGCTTTATTTCATTCTGACTCTTGGGATTGTCTTGTTATAACTAAAATCAGTCCGATGCATTTTAAGGTGAAGTGCAGTAGTTTTCTTCAAACAGTGGGAATCAATGCATTTTCACTCAGTTGTTGCATGCATCACATTTCTTTGTTCTGCATTATTTGTGATTTTTTGAAACAGTATCAGCTTTCACAGTTGGGTGAGCAGGTTTTGTCTGACCTACAACTGTCCAATTTATTTACTACTTAAACATTAGCCTTCAGTAGTAATTTATGTAGAATACAAATTAAAAAGGAACAAATTAATTGAAGCTATAATTTGTGGGTACCAATACTGCTTATTGTGACTTCGGCATGTATTTTTTGCTAGCACAATGCTGTAAGATTTATACCACTTGAGTAATCTACCATTTTTGCTTTTATTTGTATAAAGTATAAACACAATATATACAATGGAGACAGCTCATTTCTAGAAATTTACACATTGCAATAGAATGAAATTATAAGTAACCAAAAAAGCCAAGGGGAAAAAAAAAAAAAAAAAAGAGTTGTAAGACATGTTTTCAGTGTAGAATCTTCCGGCATCTTTGGTAAACATCTCAGCAAAAGTGCTTGGGCAAATTCATTTAAAATATACTAGAATTGCTGTTCTGGTTATCTCTTTACATCTGATTGTACAGAAACTTGCATTATAACATTGTCTCAATAGTCACAAAGATTAATTGTGAATTACCTTAATCTTTGTGTGGATTAAAGGAGCGCTGCCTTGTGCTCTGAAACTGCTTCTAAGGCTTTTTGGCTTGTTCCATTGAGATTCTAACATGTATTATGATTTGTAATTGGAAGCATTACTTTCACTCATTGTCATGTGATATTCTAATTACTTTTAACCACCATGTAAAAAATACTGTATATCTTTTGAGTTTTTATTGGTAGTTACTTCTCTTGTGCACAGGTAATAAATGAATTAAAAAATCTTTCAGCATCTTGTCTCAGTGTTTTTGCAGCTGATGATTACCTGGCATTCAAGGTTACTGACCAACTTAATGATTGGCCTGTCCCTGTAAATTCTGGGAATATTTACCAATTTGGGGCTAGGATTAGTAAGCAATACTTGATTTAAAAATTGGAGAGGGGAGGCATATGATATTGAAGACTGCATTAATTTAAATAAAATTGAGATAGTGAAATAAAGCATTCTGCTCTGTGTATTACTGAATAGCTTGATCTTTGATATCAGTATATTTGTGAATATTCTGGTTTAATTCCTGGAGTTCATTAAACAGTTAATGTGGACAATCTTCTTTTGATGGTGCAAATGTAAATTCAGCCTACTGTAAAAACATTGTTTGCAAATGTTTTTAAATCTAGCAGTCCTGACTCAAAGTTGTTAGTTGGGTAAATGAAGCAAAATTATATTGGGATATAAAGGAGGATGTTGAGCATGTGTTATTTTTTTACATACTGTACAATTGTTACAACTCTTGGCAAAGCCAAACATGCAGTTTTTACAGGGAATAGCTGTGTTGTATTCTCACAGTAACCTTGTCTCCTACTTCGACAGTAGATAAATTGATCAAATACTGCTGATGCACAGTACTGGAAAAAGTTCAAGACAGTCTCTCTGGCAGGCGTCTCCCTCTGGATCAAAGTCTCAAAGATACAGCAGCACAGTATTAAACAAACACAAATCAGTTAAAGTAGACTCCTGGTAGGTTAATTTCTATATGATCAAAGCCTTTTAAAATACCTATAGTTTGGGTGGAAAATTACTACTTTTTTTGTTTAGCAATGATAGTAAACCTGCAAAGGATTTTAACTTCACAGTGACTTCTGTTTAGATAGGTGGCATTTGTTGCATTGAGTTCAAGGTTGTGATAGGGAAGACAGCAGCAGGGGAGACACAGTTCTGTAGAACTTCTCACAGTTATTTTTACAATTACTCTTGGGCTCTTCAAAGTAACTAATCTGACTTACTGTATTATAAAGGCCTTGCTTTAAAAAGTGAGATCTCAGGTGAGTCATTCAGAAGGCAGGTCCTTCTAAGACTAAAACTCATAATTTCTAAAAAGGCCATGGTCAAATGAAAGACCCAAGGATGARATAGGGAAAAGGAGTGATTTTTAAAAGATGATTTTAATGGTGATTTTAACTGTCCAAGATAGTAAAAGATGGAATATAGCCTACATGAACATCCTTTTGATAAAACATTCAGTTTACCTGTGCAGRTATTTAAGTTGCACACCAACCAAGAAACACTGTATTTGAAGTCAAATTTCTTGAAATTTAAGAAAAGATTAAGTTTGACCTAAATTCTGCAATGAACCTTGAGCTAGGTTTACTTCTTGAGGTATAATCAATGTTTAATTCAGTAACTGTTGTTAACTTGCTTTCTCATAAGAAGTGATAAAGCACTGAGACATCTTTTGCATATGAATAACTATTTTTTTGTCAGAAAGCATTGTAATGTTAAAGGTCGTAGTAAGTGGAACAAAGCCTCTAGTAGGGAAAACTTTTATTGCTTCTGTAGTAATAAAAGACCACACTGGTTGGTTTAAAGGCATATTAGAATCTTTCTGTTTGCTTGCTCTCTCTCTCTGAGCAAGCCCTGCCCCTTCTGCTTTCCCTCTTTAAAATCCTCTCTTCTGGAAGTCTGATCTACCATTTATTTCAGAAATGATCTTAGCRTTAATTCTGAGCAGTTAGGTAATTTGTATTTGAAGCCTGCTGCTTGTGTTTTGCACCAGAAGAAAGGCATGTGTGCTTGTCTGTTTATTTCCCCATTTCTTTCTTTTGCCCCCCACATTGGACTACATGATCTCATATGTAAAATTGTCTCTCCTGGGTCCTTAGGTCATCACAGTACTGCTGAAGTAACCAACAGTAACTTGCAAAAAAAGAAATGCCTCCCRCACTCCCCATATACCCTAAAAGTCAAAAGTTCAAAGTGGTGAAGGCTTAAAATCTATGTATTCACATCAAACCCTGCTAAGTACCATTGGGAATTTGTCAGCGAGATGGCTAGTTTTGTAAATTGTTTGGTCTGGCTGATTTTCTTCTTGATGGGAGGTGTGCATAATAAAATAACCCCATTAGTTTAGAGCTGAAATGGCAGGCAGTTGGGTTGGTTCCTTTGCTTGTATGAGTTGACTACCCTACCCAAGTTTAATCTTTGAATTGCTACCATAATTGACAATTCTCATTTCATTTTTAATTTCCTCAGAATAGCATTGTGAAATGTTTGCTCCTCTGTAAATGTTTTTTGTAGTAGGTACAGCATTTTAAACAACATGCTACAAACTGCTCAGCACACATTCCTGAGTGGTATGGTGCTTATATCTTCTGCAGATACTAACTTGTGGTCACAGCAAGGTAGGAAAGGCAATTTCTAACTCCAGATGTGTTTTCCCTATCTGGCTTAACTATATTTGAAAATACAGACAGAAAACTTGCATAAGAAGAACTAAATAAAAATAATCATCTGAATTGCAACAAGATATTCCTAATACAAAGAAAGTTCATTTAAAGGGGGGGGGGGAAAGGTAAGTAAACCAAATGTTGCAGGAATATACTTTTGGATGGTTAGCATCTTTTTGTTGTTGTTATTGTTGTTCCTGATAAACAAGCAGGAAAAGTGATGCTGAAAGACAACAGTCTTTCAGATTAGTGGGTAAGAGACTTTTAAATGGATTGTGTTGACAACGATCTTTTATATGCGGTCTGTAGTGCCTCTGAAATCGTAGAGCTGCTGGGATCCACTGATGGCCCTGGGAAATGCAAGTTCACCTACTCTTTCAAGCAGTTTGGGTGTTCCTGCAGCCTTGCAGGGTTGCAGCCTCCAAGCAGGCTTTTTCCTGTAGCAGAAAAAACGCCAACCRTCCTTGCAAGCCACTGTGGCATTGCAAGCATTGTAAGGTTAGGAGTGTAATACTGTGTGAAAAAACTTAAGAAATAGTGAACTGGGATAGCTATGCCCTGCTAATTACATGAGCCTAGTTTGATGTTGGCAAAAATAAATCAGCCATCAGGATCAATGGGAAGTTACATCCAAAGAGTCTTGCAAACCTCCTTTTCTAAATGAAAAGAAAGGAGCATTTCTTAAGTGTTGTTCCCTGTTAATGCTAGGGAATTTGTGAGCATGATAGAAATACACAGACCTGAAACTAAGGGCTTTACTATGCAGGCAAAAAGTCTAGCTTTTGAGACCCTCCTACTTAAAAACACCCAATTTCTTTGTCATGAGGGACTGAAGTTTCAATCTTCTGCTTGATGCTTTGTTCTGCAACAGAATACAGCTGCTTTCCCATCACTGTTATGTCCTGAATTCTTTAGCTTCGTTGTATCTGAAAAAAGTGAGTGCAAYTCTGCATTTAACAGTGTGCATATCAGAAATGCTGTTTTCTTGTACAATGGCATAATGGGAAAATATGAAAACTTCATCCACAAGAGGGTGCCATTTCTTTTTTTTTTTAGTAACTAAACTTATTTTAATAGCTCTGATTAGTGACTTTGAATAGCTACAGTCTCTGAATGTTGAGGGTGAACTAGTCAGAAGTCAGTCATTTCAGTTTCATTTTTCGTTTTTAGTTTACTTTCTGTGAACTTTGCCTCAGAGTCTTCCACTTGCACCCTGGCTGCCCCTCAGAACAATCATGAGTGTRCAGAAATCAACTCAGGATGAATTGAGAAGTTATTTTATTTTATTTATTTTTTCCCAGTGCTGCCATAATCTACGACTGTACACGATAAAACTGCCTGGTATTTTCCCTCCAGGTCAAGCAAACAGGAAAAGACCACTTCTGTGCCAGTGTGTTTACAATCCCCAATCTGTATCCAACATGTTTGATTTCAGTCAAATTATGTTCATATACAATACTGGGCTAAGCCCAGTGGTTAATGTCTAGTAAACCACAAAACCCCTACCACTATTACAAAATGAGAAACCAGATGAGCATCTTTCAACTAGTTACCTAGATAAAAAATACTCTAAATATGCTTCAGATCATAAATTCTGTTTGCAAAGGAATTAAATAGTCCTCTGAATCACAAATTTGTGATTGAGAATGCTAAAAATAATAACCTATGTGCAAGTGCACATAGGGATGATTATATTCAGTCTAACTTGAGAAATCTTTGCAACAAAAATTAATGTAACCTTATGAAAGCTTTGCAAATAAGAGGCATCCCTTCTGTAACAGGGAAAAAAAAGAGCTTTAAATAATTGGCAATAAAACAGAGATTTTAAGCCTTAAATTCTGTGACTATATTCAGAATTTCCTGCTCAGAGAAAAAAGTTAAACAAGTATATTAGAAATTAGACATAATATTATTTAAATATATTAGGACTGGGCATAATATAGGTTTAGTTGGAAGAGCAGAGTGTGCCACAAGAGGGAAGTGAAAGAGAAGGTCCATTACTGAAAGAATTAAGGCTTTTAAAAGATGGGAATATCCATTAATCCTGTGCTCAACCAGTTTACCTTCCTGGCTGACTCACTTCTGGTGGCTTTCATTAATGGTGCACTTTGCATATGAGAAATGCTAATTCAAAGCCAATGTGATGCCCCTTTCATTTTATTTCCAAAGCTTTCCAGAGAACTGTGTTTTGTATATTACCTCCCCATCAGTACCTTTTTTCTCCCTGTTTTTCTAGCTGCAGTTCAGATAACATAAGCTCACAGAATCTTGGCCCCCTGCTGGGGTTGCCAATGACACAAACGTGGAAGTCACAACTTGTTGAAGATCTGATAGAACTTCATCATTCCAGTTCCTGCATTTTATACTTGTACAAAAATAAATACAGCTTTTCACAAAGCTGTTAATTATTTCATTACTCAATAGCAGATTTGCCCTTCCCCTTCATGTTTGACAAAGTAAAAATTAAAAACAAAAATTTCAATCATGGTGTGACTCTTGATGGGATTTTCAAAAGCAGGCTGTGCTTAGGTAGCTCCACTTTCACCCATACTAATGAGAATTTTAACTTCATACGGAGAAGAAGTTAAACAACATGGATGGGTTTTGGAAGTTCCATGTTATATACCCTTTACAGAGCCATGATAAAAATATCAACAGTAATAAACCAGCTTGTGATACAGCAATCCACTTCAATATCGGGAAGAGTAAGTTATTCTGTTTAACTTACTTAATAATTAAAATGCTGTTTCACAACTCAAACATACTTGAGAGAGTCTCTGCATTTATTATTTAGAAATAACTCTGAAAAAGCCTCACTCTGAAAAGATAGCATTTTCAATTTCCCGCACTATTTCAGGAAGAGATTTTTCTACACTGATAGTAATAAAGTTTTCTGGTGCTCTAGGAGGCTCCAGAGTATCAAACTGAGACTTAAGTAATTCAGGTGGCATAAAATGTCCTCTCCTCTTCTCTAGGCGACAAGCAATGAGGTCTATAGGCCCATCCAAATGAACAAAGAGGATCTTCAGCACTGTGTTTTCTCCTGGTTTCTCTGGCTGGTTGCTTTCAAGTGCTGATGCTCCACTAACTAATATACATCTGTATATTTTCTTCAGTGCAGAACAGGCCAGAACTGCATCTTGTCTAGCTGATTCTTCTCTACCAAGAAGAAAAAAAAAACACATCCACATTCAGTATATTAAAATAGCAGCTATTCCACATTGTCTCTATAGCAGAGAAACCATGGTTCCTTRCAGAGAACAGCCTTAGATGTACTGATATTTTTCTGTTACTTTGACTGGATTTTAAAATCAAACTGATAATGAATGTAATGCTATGGTTTGAAAGTAAGATTAAGCTAGTCAGTCTCCTGCCCTCTATCTTAGGAGTGCTTCTGTATTAATGCCATTCTTTCGATCAGATTCTGATACAGTGCGAGGAAGTGACATAAAAGCATTAAGTTGTGGGGGAGGTCTGTTGCACCAAAAAATGCAAATCGAGAATTAGTTTTGTCTTTACAAATCAGAGTGACTGAAATGTCTGCATAGGAAAATACATTCTTTAACCAAATTAAAATTAGGTATATTTAACAATCATGCACATTCCTCAAACAAAGAAATGAGAACTTGTAATACACAGTGTTATTACCCAGGTAAGCCCATGCCAGCCTTAGCTACTTATAAGTAATTACATGTTGGCATCAGGCACTGTTGAAGTATACTTGATATTGCAAAGTTTCTGGAGCTGCCTTGGGCAGGTGTGTCACACAAAGCAATGRATCATGTTGCAACATAACAAGCCAGATAAATTGCTCAGTAAATTAATTCACACTCCAACAAGGTACAATCACCTGATACACATGTGCAAATTACAGCCCATGTAAAGCCACAGTAAAGAGAAATATGGGGAGCAGAAGATACAGGGGAAACTGGGCTTAGATGAGAGGTTTGGGCAGAATAACCTTTGGGATTACTTTTGTAAGCAAAATAGTACAGTGGGAGGTAAGTTGCTAACGCCATAGAGTGGATGACTTGTTTCTCCTTTTATCTATTCTTAAGTGGTGCTCAGGATCCAAGAAATAATGCTGCGTTCTTGGAGCAAGCTAAAAGGAAAGGGCACTTATTTACTGTGATTCTCCTCCTCTTTCTGTTTACAGTAAACGTACAAACTGGTGAAATGAAGCATCACAGAAATGTGGTTGTGACTACAGAACAGTAATGGGATGAGTCATAGCTCTAACTAGCTGTGTTGGGTGTCCCGTTCAATGGTATTTGGCAGATATTTTGCCAGTCTGAACCATCTCCCTTCTGTAAGTTTCAGATTCTAGATGCTTCTGAAAGGGAATCAAATTCCCCTAAGGGTTGAGGGCTACTTGTCCATCAGCCTCCTGCCATTTTTAGAAGGCTCAGATGAAACCCACAAAATTTGTTCTATCTCCTACCCACTTGAAACACCAAGAGAAGACTTGATATTGGAGATAATGGAAAAATATGTAGCCAAGGATGCAGAATATAAATTCAGCATTTTGAGCATGCTCGAGCTCTTTGCCACTTACAGGCTTCTTATTCCTCTTTACAAAGGAGGCTTGCTAGGTGTTAAGTATAATATTCCAAATTAAAGCAGGGTAAAAAAATAAAGTATTTGAGCTTAAAGCAACATGTTTTACTTTTCTCACTTTCAAGTTTCATTAAACTTCCTTTGAGTTATCKTTGCTTGTTTCTGAACATTTGAGGTAGGACTATTTAGGAAGTATGTGTTAATTAATAAACTTCAAGGTTGAATGATAAATTAGTCAGCTGATTTAAATCTAAAAACTATTTTAAATCTTAAAACTAGGAATATTTTATAAAAAAATGTTATCCTAAATTTATTACCAATAAATTCTACAGTTATGCCCTCTGGAAGTACCTAATGTCACATTTAATATTTCAAAGATCCAGTTCAAAAATGAGTTCTTAATACAAACAGTAGAACAGAACTATCATTGCCAACAGCTTTCTCAACATTATTATTCAGGAATTAGCTCACCCTTATTATAATAGCTCAGATCACTGAAAAAAAAATGACTTCACTAGCTGCAGAGTATTCTTATATCACTACATACATTTCTGCTTTGGAATGCAATAGGGAAAATAYTTGGTTTTGTTTAGCTAGAACTCATTAAAGATAGAGGTTCTCTTACCTCCTTAACACATCATGCAGTGCACAAAGCCATGGAATCCTGTCCTAAAATCAAAACAAGTTAGCTCAATATTTATGAAATTGATTTAAAATAATCATCTCTAACATTAAAAGAATCTGACTAGAGATGAAAATTAGCATTATAATGCAGAGCAAGTTCAGTTTAATATCTCTGCTGTCACTGCATTAAGGCTAATAAGATGTGCTAGTGTAGAATACTTTTTGTATTATATATATATATCTATCTAGAACTATCTGATGGAAGTAACATGTATTTATGCATAGTATGTGTCTTGTAAATCTCTGAAGAACAGTCAAATTATCTCTTGCCTCTACTGGACAATGTTAAGTCTCTTCTAAGATAGCTGCTTACACAGGTTGAATTGTTATTTCTTTTTCCTTGCACCTTGGGATACTCAGGTAATGCTTTAGATCAAACGCAGTACTCAAAGGTGTCAACACAGATCCAAATGTACTTATCTGCAATAAATTAATGGTATCTTTTTTAGGTCAGTAGCAATCATAGATAGACTCATAGCCACATTTTGCAACACCTTTGCTCAGTAGAGTTTGGAAATACAATGCAAGTGATTAATGAATTTGCAATATAATCTGATTTTAATCTATAAACTCTTACTATCTTTTTTCATACCTATAAGCATTAAACCATTGCTCCCATTTCATCTTCCATACTGCTGGATGAATGTAATAAATGACAATGTGAACAAATAAATGCAACATACTTTTGCTATTGTCAAATAGCAACCTCCCACTGCCATTCAAGGTGGCCCTCACAATTTTATATTGCTGATGTGTCAGAAGAGCTACTTTCCCCCTGCTTGGCATCATATGCCAATGAAGAATGGTTTTGTCATTCAATTGTGCAATGCTGCTTTAAAAGGGATGCTGCATTATATGAACTCCCAGCCACTAAAGAAAGACAAAAACTTTTAACAAGAATCTAGAATACTTTTTCCAATCCATAGCTAGTGTTTTGAAGAGCACGCTACTTTGGCCTTGTGTTTCTAGGGATTTCCCAGAAAAAGTTCAAAGACGTCTCATTGTAATTTTTGTAATTTACTTAAGTCTTTAATTTTGTAAGTATTATTTATAAACRTAAGCTTGACCAATACAGTCTGTCTGGATTGAACAGCAGGCTAAAGGAAAGGAACCTCATTTTAAGTCGGAGGAGTGGCTGATACACGACAGGGCTGTGCTGCCATTCAGAGAGACCTGGACAGGCTGGAGAGTTGAGTGGAGAGGAAACTCCTGAGATTCGACAAGGGCAAGTGCAGAGTCCTGCACCTAGGAAGGAATAACCCTAGGCACCAGTACAGGCTGGGGGCTGACCTTCCGGAAAGCAGCTCTGCAGAGAAGGACCTGGGAGTGCTGGAGGATGACAAGTTGACCMTCAGCCAGCAATGTGCCCTTACGGCCAAGAMGGCCAATGGTCTCCTGGGTGCATTAGGAAGTCTGTAGCCAGTAGGTCAAGGGAGGTGATCCTGCCCCTCTACTCAGCCTCATCTCAAGTCCTGTGTCCAGTTCTGAGCTCCCCAGTACAAGAAAGACATGGAGCTACTGGAGAGAGTCCAGCTAYGAAGGGCTATGAAGATGATTAGAGGGCTGTGGCACCTGCCCTATGAGGAACGGCTGCAAGAGCTGGGCCTCTTCAGCCTGGGGAAGAGAAGACTGAGGGGGGATCTTACCAATGTGCACACGTACCTGAAGGGAGGGTGTCAAGGGGACGGGGACAAACTCTTTTCAGTTGTCCCGTGTGACAGGACAAGAGGCCATGGGCAGAAACTGAACCACAGGAAGTTCCGCCTGAACATGAGGGGGAATTTCTTCCCTGTGAGAGTGACAGAGCACTGGACCAGGTTGCCCGCAGAGGTTGTGGGGTCTCCTTCTCTGGAGATACTCAAAGCCTGCCTGGATGAGATCTTGTTTAACATGCTCTAGGTGACCCTTCTTGAGCAGGGGGGTTGGACTAGATGATCTCCTGAGGTCCCTTCCAACCTTATCCATTCTGTGATTCTGTGTATAAAATGGAAGATTATGGAGTAATTACTGTAGCAATTGAAAGTAGTGAGATGTACTTTCAGGAGAGAGAAGTCTATCTGTTTTAGTGTATTTAACTCAAAGTAGCTACAGTTCTGCATATTGACTAASAGATAAAGATTTTTGACAGATGTTCGTTCAGAATTCAACTATTTCTGAACTACCAAGTATAGTTTAATAGCTTCTACTCTTTCTATATATAATTGCTATGTAAAAACTCTCCCTCTCTTCCCAGCTGCAGCTTTACATATTCAACATGTGTTTACAGTCAGTCTACCTTATAAAGCATAACATACTATAACACAGTTTTTCAGAGCTTATAGGACTGTGCGATGGCTATTCTGTCAGGATTTATACAAAGTTACCTCATCATTTAGTGGTACTCCTTCTGCCATCTTCTTTTTATTTTCTGGAGGATGGTAATCATCTGCATCATAGAACTTCCATCCCAACTAAGGGGGAAAAAAGAAAGAATTAGGGATCATTCCCCTAAACCAGATTAGCTACTAAGAACCTAAGAGTTTATCAAGACATCTAAAGAATTACAGGCCTCTTGCACCACAGCATGAATCACCATTTATGTAATGATGTTTACTATAAATGAAAGTAAGCTTAACAAGAAGCAGCAACAGCCAATGCATAATGGTTGTTGTTTAAGTCAATTTAGGCTACACTGCATTGGTGACAGCCCCTCATTTCCAGTTTAGTGAGGAGACAGACTGACCTGATAAATTGTTCTGCCTTGTATAAATACCACCTATTTATGAACCACAGTAACAGCAAGGGAAAAAAAACTATCAAAAAAAGGTGGTAATAAGCACCCAGCACCTGGAATAAAACACAGCCATACCTTTGCTGCCAAACGCGACCCAACCGTGGTCCTGGAAGAGAGCACAACAAGTCTGCTGGATTAGCGCCGCTCCGCGGTCTCTTTTCCCCGGGAGACGAGCTGCCCTCCTGCCTTCCCGGACCCCCGGCCCCGCTGCGCTATGTTACCATCACGTTATTACCGCTTTGGGCCGCTCCTGCCCGGCCCGCCCGCCCGCGGTACCTACTTCCCCGAGCCGCTCACGCCCATCACCACCACCAGCACCATGGCGCGTCCCGCGGCAGCTCCCACGCCGCTTCCGGCACCTGCGGCTCCAGCCCGGCCTTTCCCTTCCCCTTCCCGGCACGGCGCCGCCTCCGTGCCCGCCCCGGCACCTCCCCTCGGCGGCCGCCAGGCGGGAAGGCGCCGCGGCCGCGGGCCGAGGTGCGCGTCGAGCGAGGCAAAGCCGCGGCCCCGGCGGCCATGTC
>NW_028185150.1:4542867-4555619 GCF_003343005.1 Rhea americana
AGATGGCGGGTGCCGCGGCGGCGGCGAGGAGGCGCGGCGGGCCCGGCTGGCGGTGGGCAGAGGAGACCCGTTTTCCTGCGAAATCCTGCTTCTGAGGGGATGAGCCCATAGCCCCGACGTCCGTTGCGTTGATCCTGAGGCTGTGAGGGTGCGGGACGGGCCGTCCCGAGCCAGGGCCACGCTGTGTCGGTGCCCGGCGGGGCGTTTCGCTCGTGAAGCCTCTTYGGCTCCGCGGGCGCCGTGGCTCCGGGGTGCCGGCAGCGTCGCTCCCTCCAGGCGTTCGCGCCTCTTCGTGCTCTCCTCTCCCATCGGCCTCGTGCTACGCCTGTGCCTGCCTCCCCCGCGCTCCTGGCTTTCCCAGGTGCAAGAATCTTAACTTCAGTTACCTCTTAGATTGAAATTACCTGATAGTCTTGTTCACCCCCCCCCCTTTTCTTCCCAGTAGCTTTTCTGTCTGGTTTGGTGTCTGCAGTTTTCTGGTAATTTCTAATGTTATGTTTACTACTTGCAGCCTAATAACATGCATGAATTAATAAGCCTGCATATTTATATAACTGTTCTTCTGCTTCACCAACATTATGATTCCTTAAAGATCAAACAGAGAGGTACTGTGGAACAGTTCTGGTTAATTATTTCTGAATAAAAAAGACAACATTTATTGAGACTGCGACAGCTATTCTATCTTGTGACTTAAGCAGAGCATACAGCCATTATGTATGCCTTGCTTTGGTGCAGAGAAAAGGCTGTGGTTCTCTGCACACATTTAGTTTGAAATCTAAGCAAGAGAGCTCTTGCTGTATGTCTTATGTCTTTAAAAGTATTTTTTTTTTTTTTGAGCACAGTATCTGGAGGAAGACAGAATTCTCCTATCTAACTGGTTTTCAGCTTCCTTTCTTAGACTTCACTTCTGTGGGATCATACCATGTCCTAGTCAGAGAAACTGCTCTCCACAGCTAGTGATGCAAAGAGTGCTGCAGCACTGTAGCAGCAAGGAATAAAATAATTTCGTGTATGTAAAAAGAATTGGGTGACACCCCCTTCACARAAGAGGGTGCAATTTAAATAGAGAATATGGACACCAATAAGGTTTGAGGGTTTAGTCTTTTTTACAGTCTTTTTTGCAAGTGTGCTAGGTCTTTGAGGGAGGCGGGACTGCTTTGAGAGAGTCGGTAGAGGGAGGCAGCAGCAGAGACACACCTGATGGATCTGAGATGTGTCAGACCTGCACCTCATGCTCCTTGCTGGTGGCCGTTGTCTGCAGGTCAAGGTAGATACGGAATGTATTATATTGCCCTTGCACAGGCCATTTGGGCAGTACACAAATACCAGAGTTGCTTTGCACTCATATGGTGGGCATGGTGAGCATTAAGTGGTCTTTGGGAGGTTGGTCTGAACTGCCACTCCAACTAAACAACCAAGTGTCCAGAAATTCTGAGCAAGTCCAAAGTCCACACCCAATTTCGCGTTGGAAAAAGAGAGTGTGTTCAGTGGAGCTCGGATGTCTGTGATTCTGATGGAGGGAAGAGCTGGCCGACATTATGGCACTGGGAAGGGAGGAAGTATCTAGGAAATAAGTGAAGTGCCGCTCAGACGCCGGCGATGGTTACGTGATACTGAGTAGTCTGTTGTAGCTATATGGGTCAGCAGCTAGTTTATCAGATGCTACAGTTACCAATATGGAGCAGTGGATAGTTCTTGAGGTTGCAGATATTGGATTGCCGTAACTGGCAATAGTGCTAGTTCTAAATATATTAAAACAATCTTTTTCAAATGTTTGTGATTATATGGCCTTGTATGATAGATTTCTCAAGGTTTTAATGTAATTGGAGTTTAAAATCATGTTTCATAATAATATTTTCTGAAATACAGTGTTTTATGAATTTTGAAATACTGTACTTCACTTACTTATCTTCGGTTTCAGGCTTCTGTATGAGAAATAGTGGCTTAAAATAATAAGAGAAGTCTTAAATGGACACATTATTAGTAACATGATTTGATTCTTTCCTTCCGATTTTGGCGTATTGTTTTTATGCTATAGTAAAAACATACAGAAGAGTACTTTTATTTTTCTTCAATTAACAGAACATTGTTTCATGGACATTATTATAACAAAATACTTCCATTGAAATACAAAGACTTGTTTTGAAGGGAAAATACGTACTTACGTTCATTGTACGTGTTATATTTCCTCTTTGTTTTTTTCCTACAAAGAAAGTCTGTCTTGACTGCAAAATGAGTAAGTTCACGACATTGGACATACCAAAGAAGAGAAACTGTGTTTAGCTATGAGAACTGATAGTGCTTGCATTCTTAATAAAATGGAGTACATGTGTTTTTCCTTTAACATTCTTACAGACACTTACAATGTACATCGGTTAAGTGAGCTGTATCACTAGTTTCTCAAATAGAAGCCTTTTTCCAAAATGAAAAATACTGAGTCAATCCTATTTTCTAAAGTTAAAAAAGAAAGCATGACTTTATACGAATCAAGCCTTGGAAGAAATTGTCAGGAAGCATATCAGGTCTCCCACTGCCTATGAAACTTTTATTTCCTTTTCAGAGCACTTCAAATGATGTAATGAGTGATGAATGCCTGCCTTTTTTTTGCTGCCATCTGTCTTTGACCATTGAGATTTGAACAGCCTGTATTTCACTTATTAAGAATTTTTTAACAAAGACCAGAGCCTTGCAAGTTCCTAGGCTCTCAATGAAACAGCCCAGTCTACAAATTACTAGTAGCACATGATGACATCTTTAAGGTATCCATTGACTGAATGCAAGTTATGCTCTTGTAGCAGTTTGATTGTGCTAAAGCAAATTGAATTTTCCTGATACCTTACTCAATTTCTTGGCCAATTAATTGTGAGGCAGTGGGAAATGTTTCACTCAGATGAGACTTCTTGGAGATCCCGTTGTCTCATATCTCACAAGCTATCAATTTCTAATGCTGGTTTGAACAAACTTGAAAATACACATGGTCATTTATACCCTGGAAGCATTGTCAGACTTGCTAATCCCATTCCCAGAATTAAAATTTTAATTTATCTTGTTCTTTCACAAGWCATTGAGGCTTTGTTGACATCAGCAGCAACTGACAACTTTGCCTACTGTATGCGTCTAACTCTCTTTTTGTAA
Organism: Rhea americana; assembly: GCF_003343005.1. NCBI lineage: Eukaryota > Metazoa > Chordata > Aves > Rheiformes > Rheidae > Rhea > Rhea americana. The sequence goes on from NW_028185150.1 coordinate 4,546,003, forward strand.
CCAGATTACCACATTTTTATCTGATTTACAACAAAACGTTTTCTCTATTTGATAGCTTTTATTCATAATGTATAACTTTGCATTTTATGAAAAGCTCCACGTCAAGCTGGCATGACGTCATCTAATGGCTATTTTGTGTCAATGTATTTGCAGAAAGTCTTGACAGGAGTTTTTTTTTACTTAAGCTCTGGCTAAACTACCATGAGAACATTGTTCTTCACATAGCACTACGAACACATATGCTGTGAAGATGCTGCAGAAAGGGCAATAGGAAAGGCAGAAAACTAACCAAATTGTACAGACACAAAAGCCTAGAGACAACCTGAAGGTGTTCAGAAGAATAAGTAGACAAATACATTCAGATGTCCCACTGGTATAGTGTATTTGGTTCGTGTAGATATAATTTATATTACTAGTCAACTAGRCAACGGACTGGATAAAACTCAGATAAAAGGTTGAGTCTTAACAGGTTCACATTATGTATGCTTCGGTATCTGCTTAAAGTATTTCTAGTTAATTCAGAGATCCATTAAGATCTGTGAATCCTTTTGGTTTGCACTTAATGAGGATTTCACTCCTGGTTCCAGACAAAATACGTTATTTGTTACTTTTTATTTCTTTAAACATAATAACATGGAGGAGTATGGTATTAGTTTTTGTTGATTAAGAATCAAGAGGAAATTTATTTTGATGCTGTAGTTTCAGTGAAGACCATTTGCTGTACTTGGAATAGGTACCTTCTCTCTAGTGTTGAACATTCTTATTTAGCATGGTGACGGAGCATTTACCTTTGTTGTGAAACTTTGATGTAGTTATACAAATAAGCTGTGTGGTTTCATGAATTCCAAAGTACACTTACTTAGTTCAAGCAGGAGACAGTGAAATGTAAATACCTTCCAGTGTTTTATTTATTACATTTAATAACAGATGAAATTAAAATACAGTGATGAAGAATGAGAAGTTGAGCACTAAAAAGCCAAAAACTAGAGAATACCTATCAGAAAACTGTTGTCTTACTTGTGCTTTTAGCCCCTTAAGACTTTTTTTGGATGCTAGATTTTAAAATAGACATTAAATGTCATTAAAAAGGTGAATATTTTATGACATTGTGGAGTGACTCTTTCTGGACCTTGCTCTCTGGTTTGACTTGATACTGAACTCATAGAAGTCAGTAAAGCTTTATCATCAACTTGAATTAGTTGCCTCATTTTAGAGAAGGGGAACACAAAATATGAATTTAGTAAGCCTAACCTTCCCAGAAGTATTTTATTAACTTTTACTGTATCTGCCTCCTTCCCAAAGATACCAGGAAAGGCCTGGAAAAGAATGAGCATTCTGTTGTATACAGAATGTTAACAAATCAAAAATGGAGAAAGAATATACCCTCCCTGCTGCTAATTCCTAGTTGAAACTTAACATAAAGGAAAGCTCCTATAAAAGTTTTGAAGTCTCTTAAAACTTAGCCACAACATCCAGTATCACAGATAACCCCCCCCCCCCTTTTTTTTTTTTTGATAAAATTGAGGGCTGGGATACATTGGGTTATCTCAATTTCCTGAATTATAAAGGTGAGAAAGGCTATCTTTCAAAGAGCTAAGGCTTAAATTACTGAAGCCTTTAGGGATTAAAGTGAAGTGCTCAATATATAGTGATGTTGCCAAACACTTTGGCTTTGTTAATTAAAATCATAACAAAAGTTTTCAGGGTCTGTTTTACATAGTGTGAAATCAGTCAATACACTGTCTAAAATCCTTTTCCTTTGGTCATACAGTAGATATATGGGAGGCTGAGGAGAACTCGATACAATCAGAGTGGCTCTGTGCTCCAGATGGGATTTCACAGTGCTGAGAAAATTGTCCATCTGATGAATATGCCAGACTTCCAGCAATTTGGGATCAGTAAATCAAACTAAAGCTGCTGTTGCTTTTGTAAAAATCACATTAAGTATTTATAAATGTTACCTCATGCTATTTTTTTCATAGTGAACTGCACATGAAAGAAAAGATGAGTTGTAAGTATTTTTTATTATACTTCCAATTTGCAATATGAAAAAAATAGGTAAAAGAAAATGGGAATGATTTTTCTTTGTTACTTCTATATTACATAAGTATGTTCTCAGGTTGACTCTGAAGCTGAAGAAATGTCTAAGTAACTGAATCTAACTATAGTTAAGAATGCAATATTTCATACTCTGGTAAAACCTGTACATATCCTAGTTAACTAATTCTGTATAGAGAAGCTTAAGAAAACATAGTCCTAAGAGTTAAATATACTTAGTTCTAAACACAGAAGCTATTGTTAATTCCTTTTTAATTTGGCAGCAACAGCAAAGGAAATACTGTATTCTGCTTACATAGTGGTTAGTTGGTTTGCTTTTGAGAAAATTTATGTAGAGAAGCAGTGGAAAATTAATTGTGTTTCTCACATGGTAGTTCCTTAGGCTTTGAAAACAGCTTTATGGGCTATATTGTATCACTATAATCCAGAATAGATCCAGCTGATAGCAACTCCAGATTTGCACAAGAATCTTACCAAACCTAACTGAATGTAAGAAATTAAAATCTGTATTCTCACAAAAAAAAAAAAAAAATCCTCCCTGTGACCTGATTAAAGTGAATGCATTAACTTAATCACAGCGTCACAGAATGATTGAGGTTGGCAGGAACCTTTAGGGACCATCTAGTCCAACCAGTAACAGTCCTCACAACTGTTCAACAAATGAAAATCTGTCAAAAAGCCTGTATAATAAGGTATTGTTTTGTGCCTATGTTGGAAATGTAAAAAAATTAGGAAATCAGAAAACTAGGTTGTCATTTTAGTCCAGAATAGCAGCTACTGCTGCAGCAGTGTAGTTCAAAGGTGACTTAAAGTCACAGCTTTCTCTTCTGGGGTTTTATCTGATGCTTTTGTTCTCCTTTGGAGCAGACCTGGATCTTTTACCTAGGTGTAGAAGACTGCTGAGCCCACAGAGGTATGGGAAAAAAACCAATTTCCTGTAGTCTCTTCAAAAGGAAATCCCACATAGCTAAGGAGGACACCAACAGAGCTATGCTGGTTTTATTCCAGTTTAAATGAGGTGAGAACTAATTTCTGCAAGATTACCTTCTGACTCGAAAAGCATCTGGTCTCTCTTGGAAGTACAGGTTGTACAAGAGATTTATTATTTTGTTGTCTCTTCTGTCACTTGCCTTCTGACATCCACTAAGTAAAACTTATGTACTCTGTATTTCAGCATTACTTAGGATAACAACAACAATGTACACTGGTATAGCACCATTAATTTGAGAGCACTCAAAGCGTTAGTAAAATGTAGCCACTTGCAGAGTTTGGAAGGTGGCAAGGGAAAAAAGTGTGTTTTAAAATACAGTTCCTAAAAGTAACTTATAAGATTACTGTTACTGAGTGGTTAACAGTGAATGCTTTTGAAGTGTGCTTTCTCAGTGTATCTGATGTTTTTTTTTTTTTTTTTTTTTTTTTTTTTTTTTTTTTTTTTTTTTTTTTTTTTTTTTTTTTTTNGTATCTCACTCCCAAATAGTCAAGCCTTCATTCTGCAGTCACTTATAAACATGTTAGGCCATACAACCTCTTAAATGCAGGCAGGTTTATCAGCAAAAATGATTACAGTTTAGGATCCTACCCTTGTTAGCTCTTACATAATTAAAAGATGTAGATCAATAAAGATCAAGTAATCCTTGAAGTAATTTAGAAAGGAATTAATAAAATAAGAAACTACAAAGACAGCTGTATCAGAAACTGAATATTGTTGCATAGGATGATTTTAAAAGGTGCTAATAACAAATTCTCTGTAGAAGTTAGATACTGGCAAGATCAACAAACCTGAAATACCTGTATATGATCCATATTCTTCCTGTATTCCCTCATTTGTTCACAAGATCTACTGGGAACCTGACTTTGCTGATGTGCAAAGCAGAAGCTTTTCCCTTTTCCCTTTCCTTTTCTTTTTTTGTGGATCCTAACTTCACTTATGCTAATAAGAGCCAGGTGAAAAGTTTGATTTTTCCATATAGGCCCAGACTTAGAAGAACACTAGTGCTCAGAAAAGTACTTCAAACATATTTAAAGTTAGACAAATACAAGTAGACCAAGGATGCAAAATTCTAATTGTATGATAGAAGTATTGAAAGTCAGAATAACCCCAAAGAAGAAGAGGAACTGTAAAATGCCCCAAACCACTGTAAGCATCTGCAGCTGTTTCAAAGTGCTTGTGAAGCAGCTGTGGAAACAGGACATCATTGCAAACACGTTCTGCCCAGTAGTGGCTAAATTTACCCAGTAACAAGGACAATATAAAAGAACACGTGTGTGTGCGTGTAAGAGTAACAAGAACAATATAAAAGAAGGTATGTATGTTTGTGTATCAGTTCAGTTTTTATCTTCCATGCAGTGGTCCTTATTAATGTTCATTAATTATTAAAAAAATGTAGCTGCTTGGTCTAACAGACTTTTTTTAAATTGAAGACTTTAATTAAACACTCATTTTGATAAATATTAAGAAGAGCTATTCAAACTCTAGGTAGGCATTACCTCTTTATTCTACCTGCCAACACTGATTATAAGAGTCTACAAGTATACCTCTAGCTATTAAAAATCTAGCTTTTCTTTAACTGAGCAGATATAGTATGATATGCATTGCTGTGTATTTTTTCTCCCATGCACAGATGCAATCAAGAAAGCACAACTCCAATTTTGAGCTTGATCCTGAGATGCAGAGTACCTTCATCTGGACTATTAAGTTATCAATGCAAGAAAGTTCAGAGGCTGGTGAGATGCATGTATGTGGTACCCACCCTGCATTCAGCAAGAGACAGTTGTTTTAGTTTCAGATGTCTGTGGTTATTTCATTACCTATCTGTGATGTTACGTGCAAAACCAATATAGGGGCAAGTAGAGAGAACAACGAGTGAAAGAAGTGTTAAGGAACATGGTTCTGGGAGGAGAGAGGCTCCYTGGAGAGGTAGCACTGGAAACTATGAGACTGCACTGGCTGCTGTTATTTTCCTGATTAGGTTATTAGCAAGCATGCCTGGGTATGCATTCTCTGAAATACAACACTGTACAAGAGTATGTATGTATAGAAGTGTATGGCAAAGTTGTCTGTCTCTATTTGCAGAAACATCTTGGCAAAGCCCTATACCTGGTGAATCATAATAATCACCTCACTAATTTTGTACTCTCTGAAGCAAAGGCTCTGAGCTGAGATTTGCCTTAACGGTAATTGGCTTGTGCCAGTTAAAATCAGTGGAAGGTTTGTTCCAGTAAACTGTGTTCAGAGGTGGTATTGTGCAACACTGTTTAACAAACTGATAAATGCTGCTTGGTTTCTGAGTTTCCGGATGACATCTGAAGGAAGCTTGGTAATAAGTTTTTACAGCAAATGCCACTCATTTTTCAGGAATGGTGCATGATAATGCTTTCCTAGACCTTCTATTTCCAGATGCAAAGTAACCCTTTTCCTTAACAATTGTTCATTATTATGAAGTGAAATCAATTGTGGGATTTTTTTTTCTGTTCTAAATGCTTACTTYAGCTTGAAACAAAATTTTCCAGTAGATGTGGGATCTGTTGAGTGCATAACCTCTGAAGACCTTACTTGTTTTTGTCTCTTGAGAACTGCCTAGTATATCCAGCTCTAATACTACCCACTATTTTTATAGTTTGAAGAAACCTTTATAAATGCTATCTTCTTAAATGAAGTATTTTTAAGAATAAACCAAATTGTTATCTGCACTTTGTGTTACCAAATAAGTATAATAAAGTATCACACAACAATTGCTACACGATAAAAAGGGATAGATAAAAAGTCAGTAGGCGATACTACATGAATAGACTAGGCTGAAGTTCACTTTATTTTGGTACTAATGTAGTCATGACTTCCGGAAACATTTTGCGCAAATATAATGTGCTTTGGAAAGACAATGCCATGGAAAGAAACTAAAGTATATGCAAAAGTGTTTGTACCTTAGTACCAAGAAGTTATTTGGTGAACTGGGTCCTTTATAATTCATCCAGACCGTCTTCAGTGTAACTGACCCTCTAGAACATGTAAGAAGCTAGGTCTCCTCTGTAAACCTTAGGGTGTTGAGAGCAAAGTCGGATTTCCCTGGCTGTAGTTAATTTTGAACTGTTCCTTAAAGCTTTAGCTCATTGCTGAATCAACCTTCTCCCCTTTTTAGAATTCTCTCACCTTTTTAGGAAATATTCCAGAGAAACCTAATGTCCAGGCTATCTGTTTAACAGATCTTAGAACAAATCTCATCCTGTTGCAGAAGGGGACAGATTCTAATCTGCACTAGAATTGATTTAATGAAGCTGTTTTTACTTGTTTGTGTTATTGTGACACTTGAGAGATATAGCCACAGCTAATTGCTCAAGGTGCTGTGTGGTCTTACTTTGAGAACCTTGTGGGAGGCCCAAGCCTGAGGTGATGGATAGATTTGTGGGTTTAGAGGAAGGATAGTGATGTTGCACGGGATACTGCTGTGGGAATACTGGATCGTTTCTGCTTTGCCTGTGTTAGAACTCAACACAAGGCAGGCATATTTACAGCTTCAGCAATTGTATTTATGGTTTAATATTTGAATATTTGGAATTACACATGTACATATATATTTGTTTAAATTATAAACATTAAGTCAAAGAGTCAAAGTCAATGTGCTGATTGGTCACTGAAGTTTCCTCTTGCCAGTTATATTCCATAATTTAAATCCCTGTAGAAATCAAAGTATGACTCAAGCTTAACAGTGTTCCTTGCCACCTCTGAATCTAACCTCACATCTGGCAGCAACTCCTAGGTAAGWAAGATGTATAGGCTAGTGTCCCTTACTCATCCAGATGCATACAGCCTTAAGCAAATTCATTCAGAAAATAGCTAGACGAACAAAGAAGGAGAATGCTTCTTTTGTGTTGAGAGCAGTAACAGCCCTGCAATTGATGAATCTTAAACACATTTCAAGCACACGCCAACCCACCAGGATTTGCGCTAGCAGCTGTAATTACCTTATACTGTGATCTCTCAGCAGATCTCACAAACTCAGTAGTGAGAAGCCAGGCTGGTGCTTGGATAGAGCTCCCTGTAACACRCTGGCCTTTCATGCTGTGGTCTTGGTAGCAGTAGCAGCAGTTGATAATCTTTCACTGAGTCAGAATTGAATCAGTGTACGAGCAGTGGCTTTTATTATATCCCTCTCTGTCAGCTCAGTATCAGCTATTAACTGAATTATATTTTTTGCTTGAATTAAATTAAAAAGTATTGCTTTGTGTTTTCTGAGAGCAGCCATGCTATTTGATGTCAGTTCCTGAAGTACTCAACTTTTCAGATGATCTTTTCAAACAGTAGCTGGATGAAAATTGTTTGGCCTTCAAGATACAGCAAAAAGAGGTGCATTCAGTTAAGCATGATTTTTGGAATTTGTGAGGTATTCTGTATCGTATGTAAGAGTACATAACACTTAGGATTTCTGTTTGTAGAAGTGAAAGCCCATAATGCTTGTTGAGTAATGTAGGGATGCCAGTCCTAATATCTGGAACAAAACTGAGCTGATAGGTTTACATCCTGTAGTTTTCAACTGTATTTATTTCTGTTTGATCTTCTTCTTCTTNTTTTTTTTTTTTTTTTTTTCCTGTGTGGTGGAATATTTGTTTCTTTTCATTTATTTGGTAGAGGAATAGTCCTTTGTGTTGCTAGATAGCTGCTGTATTCTGTGCTGGTAATATTTCTATGTATGAATGAGATCTAGAGATCTGTTACTCATTTTGCAGGGCTCCTGGGCATCTGATGTCTACATGGGATAGTGTATCACAGAAGCAAATGAAGTGTCAAAAAGACATGCCTGACCTGTCTTTAAAACCAGGTAAGTGAACTACTGAGCTCTGTGCTCCTATCTACAGCTGTGCTATCTGTATGTGCTATTTTACACTTGCTATGTAACAGTTTACTGTAATGTTCATTCTGCAGCACAGTCATCACTGTCCGTAACACTGACAATTCCTAGGAAGTTAATCTCTCAGAATAATGCTCATAATGTGGAGAATAAAGGGGAAAGTCCTCTAACTGTGGTAAACTTTGACCTTTTCCGTAAAACTTTAGCTCATCATTGGCTCAATTCCTTATTTTAGTTTTCCATTTGGGTAGATGGAGGAATATATGTTGGAGAGACCAAAGGGGAAGGTAAATATACGTGATTTGAAAAGAGAAGATGCCTTTTCTGTTGCAGGGAGGAAAATCTGTATAGCCTCTAAGTAAATCCACATGTGGGCTGGAATCCCGGCTCTGTTGCACTCCCATGTGTCCGGACTGTTGGACAGAAAGTGTTACTTCAGTAAGTGGGTGTCCACAGGTGGTGGCTCAGCTGACAAGGGCCATCTCCCTTTATCTGTGGGCTGACTGTGGCTATTGAAGTAAATAATCTATTTTAAGTACTCACTAGTGGACTTCACTGTTCACAGAAGCATTTGTCATTTATGAGAAGCGTATATTTACAGTTTTTCTTCTATGTTTCATGTTAAAGGACTTTGCATATTTATTAGCAAAGTAGTCAGCATTATGTATGTGTGAAAGCTTATTTCCCTGGTTGAAAGTTTGACTGACAGTGTCTTGCACAGTATACTTCTCATTTGTTTGTGGTTGCCTGTATTTCTTACTGTTAGTCATCTCTTTCAGCAGAGAGCTGAAAGAAGAGCTTGCAGGAGTAGCAATGTTTAGGCTTTTCAGTGATTTTTCCAAGTAACATTAAAATCAAACAGAACTGTTTTCAAAATTTAGAAGTCTCCAGGCCATCAAGGATATAATTAGGCAAAATGACTGGAATACACTGTATGTGGCTGTCAGCACAATTTTCTCTTCTGTAACCTTTCAATCACATCCCCTTTTACACTGGCTGTTTTGCACCGCAGATGCTCCTCTTCCATCCCGCTGTTGATCCCTGTTTTGGAGGCTGGTCAATTTTAGTGCTTACTTCCTACATACTCTGTAAAGTTTTGCACAAATATACATCCCTCCACAAGAAAGAGCACAGCAGGAAAGCCACTGGAGGCTGTATTTTCTTTCTCATTTACACATTAATACGGATGAGACAGCTCCTCCCTAATGGACCAGTCTTGCCTTGGGGAAGCAAGATTCTCAGACTTAGTGCTTGCTTAGATGAAGGGAAAAAGAAGTCTGAGTATGTGCCCTTCTGGTGCCGTACTGCACCCTCGTCACATTTGTGTTTTTTTTTTTTTTAATTATTTCTTGAAGTCCTCCTGCTGCATCTGTGCTCCTGTCCAGGACAGGACAGCTGGAGCTCGTCCGGCGGGCGGGCAGGCAGCGTGCACACCTTGCTGTTGCTGCTGTCTCCTTGGGGAGCACCGGGCGCTGCCGGACGAATACCAACAATGCAGGTAAAGTCGAAAATAAGCGCAGCGCGCGTGTCGCGGGGAGAGCACGCACGCCCACGCCCACGCACGCGGGTGATTTCTTGCTCCCGGGGTGCTTGCGTGGGGGCGGGGGGAGGCTGCCGTTTTCCGCGGTCTGCAGGAGCGGAGCCCTTCCCCCGAGAGCCCCGCGGGCTGGCGCGGGGGCGCAGGTGAGGCGGCCGAGAGGCGCCCGGGCACGGGGC
>NW_028185150.1:4556234-4562353 GCF_003343005.1 Rhea americana
GGGGCCCGGGGAGGCTCCGCGGCGCGCTGCGCGGCGGCCGTGCTCCCCCGTGCCGGCGAGCGCCGCTTCCAGAGCCAGGCCCTGGGCGTGCGGCCCCGGGAGAGCCCGCCGCAGAGACGGTGCCCCGCGTTCACAAYGAAGTGCCGCCCGCTTCTCCCTCTGATCTGGAAGATAACTCGCGGGAGGATTTTCAGAGATAACGGTTGTGCACTTGAAAAGGAAGCAACTTCACTCTAGTGCCTCTGCCCAAATCTTTAATCAGCCCTCTTTAGTCCCTTAAGGAATAAGGGTAAGGAGGCAGAAGGCAAGGAGTCCGTGAATTTCTCGTGGAGCATTATTTGTGCTGTGTGCAAGCAGGAGTATTTGGGATGGGTTTGATGTGACAGGAGGCTTCTAACAAAACCCAGACTGATGCGTTACGGAAGTATTACAGATTCCTCAGCCACAAGCATTAGAAGCTGAGTTATTCTGTTTGAAGTTTCACTGATACTTGCAGAGTTGCTGCGGGAGGAGCTTGGTGTTCAGTTTGGAAGATGTAAGGGGTCTTCTAGGAAGCTGTTGCTCACTCACAGTTGWTCTTCTTTTGTTTTACTTTCTCTCTCTGATTATGCCAAATATCTACAGCTCCAAATCAATTCCGTGGTCTTGCATAAAGGCTAAATATGTCTGAAAAATCAAGCATCATAGTATGTGTAGCTACTTCCTTTTCTTAGACCAAATTTTGTTGTTATTAGTCTCAGTGGAGCCATTTAAAGAGACACATTGAGTTACGCTCAAGAAATATGTATCCTGCAAGTAACAGGAAATTACTGAAACAGGTTATATATACAATTATAATGCTTTTGTTAATGCATAATGAGGTTAGGAGAATCATAGCTTTATGTGTAAGAACCAGAATGGTCTTCAGAGTGTCTTTTTGCATAACTTAATGCAAGCTTTCCATAATATCTCTGGCATCTTTTTAAAAAAGAAAGATTCTTTAAACCATAAAAGAATTTAAACTCAGAGTATGACATGGTGTGGATTGTAGCTAAACAGACTTACACCTGCTAGAAGTATGCCCTTTGCCCACTGAGTAGAAAAAAAAGTCATAATTTCAAGAATGCCATTGTGCAAGGTGAKGTAACAAGTTCAGAACTGTTTCATATTGTACTGTGATGGCTCATTTCGTATCTAACATGAGCAGGGGGAAAAGTGTTGTGTATTATGAGTCAAAATCTTTTTAACTTTYATAGTTCTAAAGGTAATGCTAAACACTGATTTCTGTTATAAGCGATTTAAAACTTGTTTTCCTGAATCTGTCAACAGAGTAAAAAGATCTAAAAGGATATGAATATTTTTTTTTCCTAGGAGTTTTAGGTGCTGAAATGCTAAGTGTATAGATACAGATCCTAATATTAGAATCTTCTTTGCTCTTAGTGTCTTTCTGCAGAAACATCCAACTGATGAAGACTTTTACTGCTTCTAAGTTAGCTTTCATTCTTCCTCTGTGTAAAATGCTCCAAAATACTTTATCCTCTCTACAAATATCGTATCTTGTACATCATTGTCCAGCAGTATATGCAAAGGAGATAAAATTTGGCAATACTAGTTATTTAACCTCTTGTATGTATTTAGCTTTTGATATACTAGGCATTAGCAAATCCCAAGTTTTCTGTCTTCCTCTTGATTGGATTTGTATTTCGACTTTCTAACATGGACAAAACTAGCTAGGAACTTTCACAATGCTGCAATTTTGTCTTTGAAGGCAAAAAAGAAAAAAAAAAGTTGCGAGCTAGTCGCATATGTGTGTAATGATGTGTATTCAGAGGGACAAAACAGCCCAGATGATGTGCTGCTGGGTTAATGGCAGAGATGCCAGGGTTGTGCCAGCTGGGACATGTTGAACAGCTGTGTTTTGGTCATTAAGAGGATAAGAAGGCCTAATTCCACAACACTGAGAAATGCCAACARAGTCTCATAAGGACATGGCGTGCTGTAAGAAATGGCGAAGGACTGAAATTCTAGCCCTCCTTTTTTTGGTAGGAAAAGAGAGCTTGTCTGAATTGGTGGGATGTGTGGTTGGTGATATGCTGCACTATTGCTGTCTTGATTCTGACAAATCTGACTTTTTCATATATATTTTTTCAGTAGTTAGCTTGCACCTGTGGGTTTGTACTTGAGGGCCCCAGTAACACTTCAGTGCGGAGATGTCTGGTAATTAAATCTTTGTGGATACACTGTGGGTCTTTGAYCTTGCCAAATGTGCAACCAGAACCGTCTTACTCGGCTGAAGCATTTGGAGTAGCATGGAGAAAAGTAGAGAGAAGGAGACTTATTTAGGTGCTGCATATATGTTTTTTTTTCTTTGTGTAAATTTCATTGCATTTAGGTAGGAATATAAAACACAGTTTTCATTATAATATTAAGCTTTCAAAGCGGTACTTCAGCTACACAAGAGGCTAACAGTGCTTGCTCTTAGAAATTTCTATTTTATAGCAAATAATCAAATTACAACATATGGGATGGTGTGGGGAGACTCGAAGATGAATCATGCTTTTGCAAACTGCAGCCAACCAGTTATCGAGCTGTGGAACTGTCATGTAGGTCACTAAGTTGCTCAAGGCTAGGTTTGCAGCTCAAAGGTCAGGATTCAGCCTGTCGTCTCCTTCATTGGAAAGACTTTTTGACTGCAAATTAGATGAAGTGATGACTGACATGGTAAAGGGTTGAGGCCCAAGGGAGGCTTAACTAATTTTTGTGATGACATTTATTTTCTAGTGCCTCTTACTTATTTGTGAGGCTTCTCTGGGACCAGTATGTTAGGCAGTCTTACAGCAGCACTAGGGTGAAGTTGTAGTAACGCGGCTGAAACAGAGGGGATGTGAAAAACAGCCAATGTCCACTGTCTGTTTCCATTTGCAAAAGAGAGGTGACCTGCTTGTGCAGACTGCTTTAAAAAGCACAGAACCAAGGCTTAAAAGAGGGCACTGGGCGAAGTAGGTCTTCAGAACTATTGGAAATTTGACTGAGGCAGCAGGAAGACCTCCTTTCTGGAGAAACTAATGAGATATTCATTTTCTGAGTCATTGAGATCACAACCGCTTTAGTGCCTGTTTTTGCAGTCTTCATGCAAAACGTCATGCATCTTGTTAATCTTTTAGGGTCAATAACCTGAACAATTTAAGGAGTAAAGGAAAAACTTTTTTTTTTTTTTTTTTTTTTTGACTGATGTATTCTGGAAGATTACATGTGTGTGTTTCAATAGCGTTTAAAGTTACCTGTTGAGGCATTGCTATGGCAGACTGTTATTAAGTGTGCAAATATTCCTCAGCTTCAGAGGTACCTCTTGAATGTTTAAAATTAGTCATGGTCCTAAATATACCTTGTTGAATTGAAGTCTTAATTATTCTTCAGTACCTTTATCTGAAGGTGTATTCTGGATGTCAGTGTTTGATCAGGGACTCTTGAGTAGGTTACTATCACATTATTATTATTATTATTATTAAGTAAGTGTGTGTTAGGTACCACTATATCTCTATAAACTTTTTATTTTCCATATATGCTTATAACATTCTAGGCCTGCTGTCTATAAAAATACTACTTTTAATATGTTACTTCATTTTAAAATCAATAATTAATATGTTATACTCATTTAGCTGTTCAGTTGTGTGTTGACTGGAAATAAGATTATATGAATGAGCTTTCCTCCCAGCTGCAGCTTGTTAATGACAGTGGTAGTAAAGTGCTTTCTGCATGATTGTTTGTAGAAATACCATATGGCTTCATCTTTTTGTGCCTCAGTCAACCTCAGTGTAGAACTGTGCGGTAATGGTACTTATTTTGACAACAGAAGCTTTGTTTTGTGTGAGCTTTTCAAAACAGAACTCCATGTAGATATCTGATCAAATATCACCTGACTATGCTACTTTTTGTTGGKGTCTAAATGATCATTTAAAAGTACTAGCTTGAATTCCTGTGTATGTCCAACTTTTCAGCAAGGAAAAAAAATATTTAAAAAATATTTTGGAAATCAAGAAGAAAACAAGCAAAGCAATACTTTGACTGACTTGTGGTCTGCTCTTAGACCTTGTAGCTTGTGTTGCATAACTAAAAATAAGGATGACAAAATCTGAGAAGGATCACTATCTTCTGTTGCTGATGGTCTAACAATATAAGACTGTATAAGACTGCCTGATGTCTTTTTACTTCTAATTCAGGAGAAACTTCTGTACAGTTTGAATACTACTGTCTGTAGTTTGGGTAGTAACCTACTAGCTTGACTTTAATTCCCCCTTCCCTCCCCAATTTAAAATGTGATGTAGACTGTTACCTCTATTTTTCATTTACTTTTTAATGCATTGGTGATTGGGAATGTGCTTTTTTGCTTAGTATTGTCTGCTTGGTCTGTGTCTTGCAGACAGATGCTAAATTTAAAAGAAATCTTTAACCAAAGAACTCTCTCTAAATTCCTGTCCCTCAATGAAGTCTAGAAAACAACAGAGTGTTTTGAAGCGAGCTTTGAGRTAAAAGGGCAGTGTCCATTGGGAAATGAATCTTACTGTGAAGATATGACAGTTTGGAGAAATAAGAGGGAAAGGGAAGGCAGCATGGGAAATGAAGAGAGCARCGAGGCCAGGGATGAGGACAAGGCAAAGACTGTAGCTGTGGAAAGGGAAAGGTTAAGGGATTATGTAGACAGAAGGCAGGAGATTTAGTGAATTTATATTTATCCTGTAAGCGATGTCAGAACTGTAACCAGCAAGTGCCTTGAGCTACTGGGATGATGCTGTAATCCATCAAAACAGTAAGATGAGATACGGACAGGGATGCAAGTTAGGACGGATTCTAGGCCATATTTTGTTGACATATTTTAAAAAGAGCATACTAAGGCTTGTATTCCTAACTCCATGTTTGAACCTCTAATTGTACAGTTACAAGTGCACTTGGCAAGAGTTGCAGATGAAAAGCCTTCCTAATCAAACTGAGCCTATGGGTTAAACCTGCCTCTGTTATCATTTCATGTATATGATTAAATTTATAGTAATGTTTTTTTAATAGCACTTATAGATGTGATCTTTGATCTTTTAAGGACTGAATAAGAAACAAGAAATAGGAATTGTTACTAGAAAGGTACTGGGATATTAGGAATTCTTACCCAGTATATAACAAACTGTGGCTGAAATGCATTTCTACTGATATAAGGCTTGTTAATGACATTGCATTTGTCTTTTTCCATGCAGCAGGTTATGCAACAAAATCTGAGCATTACATGTCTTAAAACTGATGCTCTTGCCTGTGGTTTTAACTGGGTATTTCCTATGTATTGTATTTGGCATCTTCATCATCTGAGTTTTGATTACTAGTGAACAAAGGAGGGGAAGCTTAAATGCGTGCTTAAGGACGTGCCTGGTCTGGGGCTGAAGACAAACCTATGTTTCATTAAATACAAATGGTTAAAATATAAACAAGTATTTCGATATGTTGCTGAGGCCTGGTGCTGCAATATGGGGGGAAAGGAGATGAAAAATACATCTCTCGTTATGCTAAATTGGCTAGTTAACAATGGCAAGCTAAAAAGATAGTTACTGATTTTAAAATGTCATGATAATCTTTTACCCACCTTCTTTCTGTTAGTCTTGCAACTTTGACTCAAGATTTTTACATTCCTTATTGCCATGTGTGTTCAGAGACTGGCACTGCTTTGGACAGCAGTGGGGAGCTGTAGTAATAAAAGGCAACTGGAAAATCCATAATAGAATTCAGCACAGCTTAGGTCTCCAAACTGCAAATAACTAGTTTGATCCCATGAGGCTGAAAGTGGCTCCAGCTACAGGAAGACTATATTCAGGATCTTCATATACTCTTACGTCTTGAGAGGACTCTTGGAACCTCGTGAAGYTGAGTTTTGTGGCCCCCTGAGATATTTTAATTTGTGTAGGTTTTTTCAGTATATGAGTCACATTTAATATATGACGCAGCTGAGAAGTGACTTTTTGGCAAAAACAATTGGCCTAAGGTTAGATATGAAATGGATCATTGGTGTAGAAATAGCGTATTTTAATTTTCTTGGATTATTTGCCTCAAATAAATTTTCTGTATTGTTCAGGAAATATTTTTTCCAATAAGATACATCACTT